>NC_069391.1:9865000-10176071 GCF_027475565.1 Acinonyx jubatus
TGTGTGCCAGACAGCATGCCAGAAACTTTAAGTAGGTCGTCTGTAACGTACACAGTAACTCTGGGATGTAGATAGTGTTAGCTCCATGTTGATCTAGGTCTGGGAGAGATTGAGTAACTCACCCGAGATCACACCCTACTATATGGTAGGGCCCGCTTTCAATCCAGTTTATCTGACTTTGGAGTTTATACTGTGTGTTTAAGAAGAACCCCATATATTAAAATAAATATTTTTTAAATGCATTTTACTTCTTTGTCAAATATGTTAGTAGGATATAAGTAAGAAGCTCTAGTTTTCCTAACATTTAGCGTGAGAAAAAAATAGTCTTGGCTTTTCCTAGGTTGTTTCTGAAAGAGTATTTGATTCATGAGACCACGATTCTGTCACTTATTTGTCACTAGCTTTCTTTCTGACTTTGATTTCATCATCTCACCTTTCTGGGCTTAGTTGGCCAGTCAGAAAAATGAGGAGGATGACCAAGGTCAGATCCATCATTAGAATTAGATAATTTTGTGGTCAGTGTGAGACATTTAGGAACATTTGGAGACCCGTAAGTATTTAGGTTCTTTTTATGAGAATACTGTTGGCAAGGCAGATGATACATTCATCAAACATTTATTGAATATTTACCATGCTCCTAGCAGAGTAAGAGGTCCCTGGGGTGCATTGATAAAAGGATAGTCCCTGCCCTTGAGGAGATAGCGCAGAGTCTCATGAGGTAGACTATGGTGATCCAAGGACAGGAAGATTTGGAAGTACAGAGATGGGAGTCAGGCCTAGACTGAAGTGTTGATGGAGAAGTTGGTGGAGTCTTAAGCCCAGATGAGAATGATGTGGGGGTTCTGGCTGGAATCTTTATGATTTAGCTTTTCAGTGACTGCCCAGGTAGCTGCCTACCCTTCCCAGGAACCTAGAAATGCTGATTTAGTCTTTTTTTTTTTTTTTTTTAAGTTCATTTATTTATTTTGAGAGAGAGAGAGAGAGTGAGTATGCACATGCATGGGGTAGGGTCAGAGAAGAGAGAGGGAGAGGAAGAGAGAGAGAATCCCAAGCAGGCTCTACACTGTCAGCATGGAGTCCAATGTGGGGCTCTATCCCACGAACGTGAGATCATGAATGACCTGAGCTGAAATCAAGAGTTGGACACTTAACCGACTAAGCCACCCAGGCACCTCAGTGCTGATTCAGTCTTACGTATTAAAAAGCAGATGCCGTATCTGCTGCCAGGTCACATTCTTTTTCCTGGAAAATTTCTGCTTGTCTTCTTCAATAGCTAATTCAGAGGTCACTTCTTCCTTAACACTTCTTTGACTCACCTGATAGTAGCTTTCTCCTCTGTACTTCCACAGACCTTGTTTATGCCTCTTTAGAGAGCAGATTTTTCTCTTTCTCCCTCTTCTCTGTATACAGAGTGCCCAGCATAGTGCTTAGTAAATATTGGGAGGTAGGGAGAAACCTACATCTTGGTGGATTGGTTATATCTGAAGTAATTCAAATGACTCTAATGACAACCACAATAATCATAATAACGAGCATATATTGGGAGTTTGCCCTGTGCTAGACACAATTCTCAGTGCTTTGCATGTAATGATTAATTGAATTCTCACAACAGCCCTGTGACAAGGTATTATGATAATCCCCAGTTTGAGAGGTGAGGAGACTGAGGCCAGGGAAAGGTTAAATAACTTGCCTTAGGTCACATAGCTAGGAAGTGGGGAGTCAGCATTTGAGCCCAGGCACTCAAGCTGCAGACAGTATTCTTAATCTCTGTGTTATACTTGCATGATGTGTGAAGGGCTCCCAGAGGTCTTCACTTGTTATTGTGAGGTTAATTCTCAGACAGTTTTTAAGTGGCTCCATGTTTCCCCCAAGGGGTTGGCCACAAAGGTGGTGATCATTCCTTTTGCCCTGAGGTTTTCATAAAGCCTTTTTGCCAGTGGAATATTTGTAGCTGAAGCCATTTAGGAGACAATGAGGTGCTTAGGGACAGAGTGCTGCTGTTCTACCGATGACACAATGTTTTATGTGCTGCAGTCTTCAAGGGTGCAGACTCTGTTTCCTCAGGCCTGAATGATTGAGGGACATGAGTGCGAGTAAGCAGATTGCAGTTTAATCTTGGAAAGATCGAGGTAATTTGTACAGACCTGTAAGTATTTGGACTAGGAGAAAGGATGGTGCTTTCAGAAAAATATTAAAGTGTATTTTGTGTGCAAAACAAAGGGTCTTTCTGTGAAATTGGTAATGTCTAGGTGATTATTTTCAAAGAAAGATGATTTCCAAAGTGGGATTTAAGCCATTTAAAAGTCTGAAATGATTGGGGCGCCTGGGTGGCTCAGTCGATTAAGTGTCCGACTTCAGCTCAGGTCATGATCTCACAGTTCGTAAGTTCAAGCCCTGCGTCGGGCTCCGTGCTGACAGCTCAGACCCTGGAGCCTGCTTTGGATTCTGTCTCCCTCTCTCTCTGCCCCCTTCCTGTTCGTGCTCTTTCTCTCAAAAATAAACATTAAGAAAATTTTTTTAAATAAAAATAAAAAGAAGTAAAAATCTGAAATGATGGGAGTACTTTTCTTCTCTTTCTCTGCTCTCTCTTCACACTGTGTCCCTAAGGTCAGCCAGTGATTCCTTCTCAGCGTCCATCAGATTTGACGCTTCTCAAGGTTCATCCGCACTCCTTTGTTCCAGCACCTCTCACAGCTCATTTATGTTACCGCATCTTCCAGGCTGGCCTCCCTGCCACTTGTCCCCTCTCCCTCGGTGTGTCTCGTGCAGTTGTGGCCAGATGAACTATCCCCATTGCCCTCCTGAGGTAGCAGAACTAAACTGTCCACCTGACAGAGCCCTTCAGTGACAGCACCCTTTCCCCCACATACCTTCCAACTTAATTTGTACTGTTGAGCTCAGCCCTCATTTACTTATCACCTACCTTCCTGTTATAGGTCTGCTATTTTAATTAAGACGTCCTTTCTTAGTTTAGCTCCACAATAGCCCAGAGAGATAGATGTTTCTATTCTTATTGTATAGATGAGGAAACCAAGAGGCAGAAAGCCTCAGAAAGGAACTGGCATGTAGGTATAAAATAACTGGTGAATGAATAAGTGATTGAAAGCCAGTGATTAAGAAAGTTTGTGCAGTACTTGAACCTGGGCCAGTCTGATTCTAGATCTTCTGTCACCCTGCCTCCTAATGTAACCCCATTTTGCTTATTACTTGACAGTTTGGTTCTCTGACCACAAGCTGTTTGTAATTTTTCAAACCATTATTCCACTCATTTCTTCAGCCTGGACTACATTTAGCCCGTTTCCCCATTTTTCTTTAATTATTTTTTAATTTTTATATTTATTTATTTTTGAGAGAGAGAGAGAGAGAGTGAACACAAGCAGGGGAGGGGAAGAGAGAGAGGGGATAGAGGATCTGAAGCAGGCTCTGTGCTGACAGCAGAGAGCCTGATGTGGGTTTGAACTCACGAACCATGAGATCATGACCTGAGCCAAAGTTAGATGCTTAACCAACTGAACCACCCAGGCACCCTGCCCGTTTTTCTTAAGAACATAGGGCAAAACTCACGCTGATTGGTACTTTGGTACTTGAACCACTTTTCATCTGCCCATTCCTGTGGTGCTGTATTATTCACATATCTAATTAGATACTGATTTGTGGCATTTCTTTCTTTCTTTTTGTGTTTTAAAGATTTTAGTTTTAAACAATCTCTACACCCAGCCTGAGGCTCGAACTCACAACACCGACATCAAACATCCCATGCTCCACCGACTAAGCCAGCCAGGTGCCCCTGATTTGTGACATTTCTAATCAGGTCACATGTGTATGTGTTTTCAAAGTTAGACTCGTGAACTCTTTGGGCAAAGCACTGGGTATGATGGATTATGTGTCAGGCAGACTTGGGTCCTGGCTTTGCCACTTACTGTGCAATTTTGGATAAATAAGATCTTAACTTCTGTTGGACCCAGTGTCCTTTCCTTCCCAGCTCTGCTTTTATTCCTTGGTCCATAACAGGTCACCAGGGCATGTAGATTATCTTTCCATTTAATTAATGCTAAAAAAAAAAAAAAAGGTCTGGTAACTAGATACACTAGTAGACTTGTCCTGGTGCAGTATTTGGTTTAGAATTTTCTCCTTAGGAATTATGACCATTCCAGCAGTGATAGATTGAGTTTCCCACCCCACATATTACAGAATATGCAGTTATCTGACAGATATTACAGTTATAGCGTTGTTGAGGGGAGGGAGTTCTGAATTTTCTACTTTATTTAATTTGCCTTTATTGTGTCTTTGATAGATATGCACTAACACTTTCCTGTGCATTTTTTAAACCAGTATGTCCCATGGTATTTTTTAAGTGTTCGGTTTAGGGTTTTTTTTTCCTTCTTTCTATTCAGTGTTATTATTGTTCTCATCTGTATGTCTCTTTCAAGACAACTGCCTGTTCTAGGCATCACACCTGTCATTGGAGAGGTGTTTGCTGCCCTTGCCTGGCTCAGGGTCATGTTCATCTCAGAGCAGGTCTCCTTTTCTCTCGTGCGGCAGCAGTTCCCCAGCGTCCGCCCGACACAGGTCCTTGTCTGAGGAGGAGGAAGACTTGGGAATAGGGACTGTAATCTCTGCCTGGGAAGGCATCTCAGAGCAGCAGCTGCCCCCGCACACCACAGCCGGTGCCTGGAGGTCATACCTGGGGCAGACTGAGCTGAGCTGCTCTAGGCTGTCTGTATTTAAGCAGATATAGACATGCCCGCCTCCTCCTCCCCCCCCCCCCCCCCCCCGGCAGTTTTTATTTCACTTAATTTAGTGAAAACTTGAGCTCTTAGGCCACGCATATGCAGATGTATCCTTGCTCTGAAGGAACCTGCAGACTAGTAGATATACAAACCACAATAAAGAAGCATTAAGGAAATTTTCAATTAAAAACAACTTAAAAATCAAAATTTCATGTGTCTCTTTGAGCAGTAGGTGCTATAAATTGTCTTTGCATCTTTTAGTATAATTTAGTCTGTGTGTAATTTTACATTCTGCTTTTGCACCTACCTTCGTTGTTTTTGAACTTTTCTTTTTATATATTTCAAATAAATACCCCTTTTCAATGACTAGCTTACATTCCTTTGAGCATGTATTCCACAGTTTCCAGGCCTCTTTCTTAGACAGAGGCAGGGAAGGCAAAGGTAGGGAACGTTTTATCAAAAAAGTAGAGCCATGATCTTGCTCACTTCGGTCTGCGGTCTGAACATACAGTGGAAGGTAGGATTCTTGATTTTTTTTTTTTTTTTTAGCTTTTATTTAAAACTTACTTGTTTGTTTGTTTGTTTATTTATTTTTGAGCCGCAGCTGGGGATGCATATAAAGCAGTGCATAGAGAACATATATATGGGGAACATATAGAGAACAAGACTGGGAGATAGGGGAATGCAGTGATAGTTCATATCCAGTGATTTCAATTCAGTTTGTGAAGTATTCAGAGACGAATCTTGTAAGAAGAGGTTTGTGCCTCTAATGACGTTTGAGGTAAGTGGGGCTGTTTTAAGCTTTTTGCTGTTGGCATAAGTAGACATTTAAGAACATTGGATAAATCTTAGGGTAGAATTTGCAGGGCTTGGTGTCTTCCTGGCCCCGTGGAAACAGGCTTCGTGATGGGAAGGTCAGAATTGCAGGAGAACAGGGTACTGCTGTTAAATGCAGAGTGAGTAAGGATTAGGGCTGAAGAGAATGACTCCAACATTGGACTGGTTGGCTCTATCTGTGGACTAATTAGAGAGGGGAGGACTTTTCCACCCATTAGATTGTGATGGAGAAAAGGAGAAAAGATCATGATGGAGATCGTGATGGAGAGGACAGCAGTGAACAGGAGGGTTTTCCTCTTCCAAAGTTCTGTTCTTTCCTTGGTACATCCTTGTGATGAACTCTTTGCGTCTTGGTTCCCTTATGTGAAAAAACTGGGGTGATAGTACCTACTGGCCATGGTTATTTTGAAGGCTGGAGAATACCTGTACAGGTGCTCCTAGGCTGCTTTGTATCACTGTAATGAGTTATTCTATTAAGTGGTATGTTTTGGGACTTTGACTTTCTATCTCCCCTGTAACCCATCATCAAGCATTAGTATTATTTTCCACAGAGAAATTTAAACCACGTCTGATTTCACCAGGACTCAGTTTGCCCAAAGGAAATGGGCTGGTGAAGCTGTGTAATGTTCCTCTGCTAGGTAGAAAGGAGGTGAAACCATAATTGTTTCAGTGGAATTTTTTTTCCTCTTCTCCACCTTGTGAAAAGTGTATTCATATGTTTTAGAAGACTCCCCTATAAGTCTAATTCGATGACAAGAATTGCCATTATTGCTAAATTTATTACACTTTCACCTCTTTTCCCTGAGTGACTCATTATTGAGTCCTGGAAATGCAACTGTGTTTTTGTTTCGGAGGAGGTGGTGGTGAGGGAGAACTTGGGGATGACTTTTAAATAAGAGAACTTTGTATTATATTTATCTGTCTGGAGGCAATAAATCTGTTTCAGCAGATTAAATACAGACTTCTTTATAAAGCCCTATTTTCTCAAACCTCTTATCAGCAGCACTTGGCAGTAATCACACCTACGGAAACTTGTAATTTTCCTCAAGGAGGTGACACTGACAGAATTAAAAATGAAGGAGCCCCCCTGAAAAGCAAGTTCATTACAAATTAACAGTGGTCTTAGCAAAGCAGTGGGCTAAGGCGTGTCAAATAGCGATATGGATAAAGAAACCCAGCATTTTAAACTGTCAGAGCTGGGAGCAGGGCTAGCCTGAGAACAAATTAATCACATATTGTCAAGGCAAAGTTGCATCAAATTAACACATCGGATTCCAGCATATTAATGTTAGAATGCTTTCACCTGATTATTACTGCAAACCATTGCCACTCTTTGAATGCAAAGATATAATTAAATTGCTAAATAGAAAGTGCATATAATATCTCCACATGCATTTAGGATGCATGAGCTGAAAAGTGCACATCCTAGGAAGTGACAGATTCTATTTGTAGGGGGAAAACTTTACTTTTTTTCCCTTTTATTTACTTGGGAGTACTAGAGTATGAAATTAGAAAAGTTAGTTATGTTATTCATATCCTATATGAGTTAGATGAAATACAGATTTAATTTAACTGATTTGCTACACTGGCTATGAGTACATAATTACCTCTGTGTTTTTCTGGAAGAGAAATGGGAAAATGTTGCGCAATGGTCCTTTGCAACAAAATTGCCCATTACACGTAATCCTAGTGGTGGATTTCTTCAGAAGGTGCTTTGGAGAAACTAGATTGGCCATTATGACAACCGTCTTTTACATGGGGTTGCTTTCTAGCTCTGCTTAATATAGTATGTGTGTCTGATGATACTCAAAATGAGAACTCTGGCAGAAGCTCAGTTGCAGTTGACCTTTGTGATCAGGGATGCAGCCCAGCAGGAAGAACTTGCTCTGTCATAGTCCCTGCTTGTCCTGGGTTACACTTGGACCAGGCCTTCAGGTTTGCTATCTCTGCTACTCACATTTAGCCTTGCTGTCTCTGTTATTCACAGGCTGACTACTCCCCCCTGCCCTCTACCAAGCTCTGTTGGTCCTCTGAATTAAAATCTTCCTTAGATTTAGAGCTCAGTTTCTTTCTTGAAGACTCCTTTAGCAACCCAGGTATCCACAGACTTCTCTCTTGAGCTTGACATAGAGCAGTCTTAATTTACCAATCTCACTTAGTAGCAGTCAGGGGCTTGTAAACCTGGAAAAGGGAAGTAGTGATCATTAGGAGACAGCATGGGTTCACTTAGAACCAGGCAGGGTGAGATGACCTCATTTCTTTCTTGGGTAGGGTGATTGGCCAGATAGAGTACTGTGGTCATGGCAGTTGTGAATTTCACTAAAAAGCACCCTTGGCTGTCTCAGAGGTTACAAGAGTGTCGATGTCATTGCTTCCTGGGCATTTCTGCTTTGTAGGAGATCTGATCTAAGGCCTTAGTTCCCCCAGGGTCAGTGCCTCCTGCCTCTTAGCACTTTTCCATCTTGCTACCCCACAGAGTGAGTTTCTGAGCTCAGGCCTGCAAGCTGATTTTGATATTTGTGTCACTAGAATATATTTGTGAATTGTGTTGCAAAAGCCATATTTATTGTACTCTGATTACTTCTAAAAATGACTTTTGTATTATCCGTGCCTCTGCTAGTTTAGATGTTTAGGAGTAAGCCATGCCTACGTGCTTAAGTGTACAGAACAGTAGTGTTAATTTTATACACCTTGTTATGCAACAGATCTCTACAACTTGTTCATCTTACAGAACTGAAGCGCACGATTTCTCCTTTCTTCTGCACTCTAGCCCCTGGCAACCATCATTCTACTTTCCCTTTCTAAGAGTTTGATTGTTTTAGATGCCTCACATAAGTGGAATCTTGCAGTATTTGTTTTTTTGTGACTGGCTTATTTCACTTAGCATAAGGTACTCAAGATTGATTCAAGTTGTATCTGACAGGATTTCTTTCTTTTTTTGGACTCAGAATAGTATTCCATAGCATGTATGTATCACATTTTCTTTATCCATTCATCTGTAGGTGGATTTTAAGGTTGTTTCATCCTGTTGGCTATTGTGAATAATTGCAGTGAGCATGGGCATACAAATGTCTCTTCAAGATCCTGTTTTCAGTTCTTTTGGATATATACCCAGAGGTGGAATTGCTGGACCACATGATAATTCCATTTTTAGTTTTTTGAGGAACCTCTGTACACTTTGCCATAGCAGCTGCATCATTTTACATTTCTACCAATGGTGCACAAGGGTTCCATTTTCTCCACATTTTCACCAACACTTGTTATTTTCTGTTTTGGGGCTTTTTTTGCTTGTGTGTGTGTGTGTGTGTGTGTGTGTGTGTGTGTGTGTGTGTGTGTGTGTGTGTATGTTTTATGATGGACATTCTGACAGGTGTGAGGTGATACTCATTTTGGTTTTTGTTTGCATTGCCCTAATGATTAGTGATGTTGAGCATCTTTTCAGGTGCTTATTGTCCATTTGTGTATCTTCTTTGGAAAAATGTCCTTTGCCCATTTTTTTTTATTAAAAACATTTTTTTTAATGTTTTTATTTTATTTTTGCGAGAGACAGAGTGTGAGGGGGGAGGGGCAGAGAGAGGGGGAGACAGAATCTGAAGCAGGCTCCAGGCTCTAAGCTGTCAGCACAGAGCCTGACGCAGGGCTCGAACTCACCAACAGTGAGATCATGACCTGAACCAAAGTCACACACTTAACCAACTGAGCCACCCAGGTGCCCCTCCTTTGCCCATTTTTTAATTGGACTTTTTTATTGTTGAGTTGTAAGAGTTTTTTTAAGATATTCTGGATGTTAACCCCTTATCAGATATATGGTTTGCAAGTATTTCCCCTCCCTATTCTGTAGGTTATCTTTTCAATCTCTTGATTGTGCACAAGTTTTTCAGTTTGATGTAGTTTCATTTTCTTTTGTTTCTTTTGTTTCTTTTGTTGTCATATCCAAAAAAATCACTGCCGATAAATCCATTGTCCTCAAGATTTCCCCTATGTTTTCTTCTAGTGGTTTTATAGTTTCAGGTCTCACATTTAGGCCTTCAGTCCATTTTGAGTTAATTTTTGCAGTATGGTGTAACATAAGGGTACAACTTCATTGTTTTACATGTGGCCATCCAGTTTTCTCAACACCATTTGTTGAAGAGTCACATTCTTGTCTCAAATGACTTATAATGAGAGCACAGTTCATAAGTGGAGAGATAATGGTTAGAGCTTTTTCCTTCATATTTATGTGACTCTTCTTGATAATGTACATAGTGAACGATTTTATTTAAACTACTCTTTTTTGGGGTGCCTGGGTGGCTCAGTTGGTTGAGCGTCCAGCTTCAGCTCAGGTCATGATCTTGCAGTTTGTGAGTTTGAGCCCCGCATCGGGCTCTGTGCTAAAAGCTCAGAGCCTGGAGCCTTCTTGGGATTCTGTGTCTCCCTCTCTCTGCCCCTTCCCTGCTTGTGCTCTCTGTCTGTCTCTCAAAAAATGAATAAACGTTAAAAAATTTTTTTCATAAAAAAATAACCTTTTTCTTGTGGTAATCACTTTGCAGTAGATACATAGTCATTATGTTGGACACCTTTAATACAGTGTTATTTGCCAATTATTTTTCAATAAAACTGGGGGAAAAATACCTTTTCCCTGCCTCATTACCTGCATTCCATGTTCTGTGATTTCATGGTTCCTATTCTTTGCTTGTTATGTTCTCTCTGCCAGAATGCCTTCCCATGTCCGTGAATTTCTGTCTATTCAGTAAGATTCAGCCCGCATATGATCTCCTCTGACTTCCTCAAGTTCATTCCTGCAAGTAATACTTGGCACACTCCATTGTAATTATATTTATATAACATATAAATATATATAATATATTATACATAATATAATATATAATTACAGAGAATGTAAGCTCTGTTTGGACAGGGACAATGTCAGGTTTGTCTTTACAACCACAGTGACTAGCACAGATCCTGGTGGTCACATAGCAAAACTCAGTGTATGAACAGTCCCCCTTTGCCATAGACTGTAAAACTGTGAGGGGTAGGATGCCTAAGTTTATATGTAACTAGCTGAGCTTCTGTCTCCTCGATTCTCAAATTAAGAGTTGGAGAGTTCTCTGAGGTCCCTTCTGTCTCCAACAGTCGATGAAAATTTCATAGGGAATTCTTGTCCAGGAGCTTCATTCCCACAAATCCCACAAGATATGCCATCAAATAAGACAGCTCTTAACTTCTTGGGTGGGTGGGTGGGTGGGGCCCTAAGGAATTTTGCCATTCAAGAGTCAGGTGAAATAAAGTATGTTGGCTAAGCCTTGCCATTGTGTTCTGGTTCCAGCAGTTCTGTCTTTCATTGCAGGCAAGGCATCCCCATCCCCCCCTCTTTTTTGGCCTTACTGTTCTCATGTCTAAATTGAAAAGATGGATCAGTTTTTACGGTTCAGTGCATGTGTGATTGAGGGGGGGAAATGAATGTATTTGAAAGAGCATATTCGATATTTTAATGTTATGTAAGGAAAATAAAAAGTTTTTATACAGTACTTAGAAAAAAGTAAAGTTTGATGAAAAATTGACTATTGGAAATGTGAAGATAGAAGAAATTTTAATGACTATGGTGAGATACACCTCATCTTTATGGGATTGTGAGATTTTTATAGTCATCAGAAGGGGTCATGGGTTAAAGATGGTCATGAAACACTGCATTAGTTTCTGTTCCTATTCCGATTTTCTGTGATTCTATAATGATGAAAATTTTACAGAAGGCTTCAGTGGGATGAGCCCTGCTTACTTCTTATGTATTACCTACCATTTTTGTTTGCTTGTTTGCTTTTCTAAATTGAATCCTGACTCTACCATTTACTAGCCATACAACCACAGGCAAATCACTTAATTTCTCTCAGCTTTAATTTTTTTCATCTGTGAAAGGGATATGCACCTTCTTTATAAGATTGTAGTGAGAATTAAATTAGATACCCAAAGCTCTTAGCTTAGTGGCTGTACATCATAAATGTTCTGTTTATGTTATTACTGTTAAAGATTTTTTAAACATTAACCACTCACCTGTACCCAATCTGATTTTGGAACTTTGAGAGGTAGGAGTAGAAATTAGAAAACAATATTCGTTTTGTTATTGGCAAATCTGGTTAGGATCTTCAGCCTGATACGTTCATGTCTCTACTGAGTGTAGACCAGCACCATGCAGTAGAACTTCCTATGATGATGGAGATTTCTAGATCTGTGCTGTCCAGTTTGGTAGCCACTAGCCACATGTGAGTGGTTCTCTTGAGGGGAGCCTGGGTGGCTCCGTCGGTTAAGCGTCCGACTTCGGCTCAGGTCATGATCTCACAGTTCGTGGGTTCGAGCCCTGCGTTGGGCTCTGTGCTGACAGCTCAGAGCCTGGAGCCTGCTTCGCATTCTGTGTCTCCCTCTCTCTCTGCCCCTTCCCTGCTCATGCTCTGTCTCTCTCTGTCTCAGAAATAAATAAACATTAAAAAAAAAATTTTTTTTTTAAATGTGGCTAGTATGACTATGGAACTGAATTTTAAAATTCATTTAAGTTAATTTAAATTTAGGGGCACCTGGATAGATCTGTCAGTTAAACGTCCAACTCTTGATTTTGGCTCAGGCCATGATCTCACGTTTTGTGGGATTGAGCCCCATGTCGGGCTCTGTGCTGACAGCACAGAGCCTGCTTGAGATTCTCTGTCTCCTCTCTCTGTCCCACCCCCATTCCATGTATGCACACACATGCGCTCTCTCTCTCCAAAAAAAAATTAATTTAAATTTAAATAGTCATATGTGGCTAGTAATTACTGTGTTGGGCAATGTGGGTCTAGACATTGGGATGAGATTGTTAACTGCAGAGGAGAGAGACTTAGAAGTATTGTCTCATCCCCTTTCTGTGCCAGTAATGGGGTTAGAAAGAACTGGGCTCTCAGCCCTGATTCTAGAAGGCTGGCCAGGGTCCTAACCCTGAAATTTGAGCATAGAAACAACTGTTGAGCAGGCATCTCCGAGAGAGCCTGGAACAGTTGAGGCCATAGCAGGTAATTCAATCTTCCCGAGAAAAAGAGAAGGTACTAGTCTTCTCTATATTTCTAAAAGGGCAGAAAGACCTATTTTGTGGCTAATGCTAGGAAGCCTGGAAATAGAGTACTTCCTTCAATGGGTCCTACACTTATAGTGACTAAATGGTGTGCAGGGCATTTTCTCAACAATAAATTTTAAACTTTAATGCCTTAATGATAAAGACTTTATATTTTGCTTCATTTTACACTTTAAATATGACCGTGTATTTTTTTCTCGTGTGCCTGTGTGTATTTTTACCACGTAATTGGATGATCCAAGTGTAGCTTATCTTTTAGACAGAACAAAGACAGATACATAAAACTACAATTAAAATAAAATGTCTTATAAGCCTCTGCCCTGAATTCAATCTTATCTCATTTATACTGAATATGGTTTCTGGTAAGCTTATGAAAAAAAGTCAGCTGCTTCGTTGGAGTTTTTTTTTCTTTTTATTCTTTTAATCGGGGTTAAATATAAAAGGGCATTCTAGATGGAATAGCTTGCTTCTAGAAAGGGAAAAGCTGATGTTTCCTTTGAAATTTTCCCCAAAGAGCATCTTGCTTATAGACTAGCAGCATGTGCAGTGAGTGTGTAGTTTCATGGTGTGGGACATCCTGTTGTCCCTGAGTAACCAAGTGAATTTGAAATGACATCGTTTGGAACCAGATCTTACATTTGAGAATCTGTCTTGAAGTCACCATCGTATGTATAGCTCCCCCTCCCCTTATTAAAGTAATGGTTACACTTCTAAGCTCTTCAGTTGGTATCTTTTCTGATTAAGTATATTCACACTATTAAATAGTAGCCTCAAAGAAGCATGTGTAATTATGGGATATGAGCAGTTATTTCAATGACTGTGTAATTTATATAGTGAGGATATAGCATATCTAAAGCAGCTTCCAATTAATTAGAAAAGGCTGTTTAACCTACATGTATAAAAATTTCAATTAAAACATCTTTGCCAAACTTCTCGTCTGATTTTATTGTTTTTTATATGGCTCAGTTGAAACATCTCTGAAAATAGTTATTGCTTTGGAATGGCAAATCATTGATTAAGCATTTACTGTGCGTCAAGCATTGTGCTATTTTATATATATTATCTCATTTAATTCTCTCAACCACCTGTGAGATAGGTGACATCGCTGGTTTACAGATTTGAAACTTCTCTGAACCTCAGTCTTCTCTTCTTTGTACCGGGGTTAATATTACCTACTTCAGTGTGTTATGAGGATTAATTGAAATTAATACATGCCCACCTCAAAAGTAAGTACTCAGTGAATGGTAGTTGCTATTGTTATTCTTGTCTTACTATTTTTTATTTCATGTTTTAAAGGGGCGGTGCTTTTCATGATCCAAAAACATGAAAAGGTATCATACAGTGAAAAGTCTCTTTCCGTCCTGTCCCTACTCACCTAGTACCTACCCATACCCATTTTACTAGTCTGTTGTACATCTTCCAGAATGTTGATATGCAAATATGAATATATATTCTTATTTCTCTCCCCTTTTACATAAACTGTAATGTACTATTAATACTGTTCCAGAGGTTGCTTTTTTTGCTTACGTAAATACACGATATAACTTCTATAAGTTAGGATACAACTTGGAAATCACTCTGTATTACTGCCCAAAGAATTTCTCATTCCTTCATACAGCTGCGTAATATTCCATTGTTTGGAAATATAATTTATTCAGCCAGTTCCCTGTAGAGGGAGTCTTGAGTTATCTCTAATCTTCTGCTGTTACAAACAATGCAGCAGTGAATTATCCTGTACAATTGCCAGGTCAACGGGAATATGCATTTGTAATTTTTGTAAGTATTGCCAGATTGCCCTCCCTAGGGTTTGTGCCAATTACGTTCTAACCAGCACTGTAAGAGAGTGCCTGTTTCCTCATATCATCACCACAGAATCTAAAAATGTTTGGATTTTTGCCGGTCTTAATATGTGAAAAGCGAATCTGTGTAATTTTAATTTGTATTTCTCTTAGGAGTGAGGTTGGGCCTTTCATTTGTTTAAGAACTTTGGCAGTTTTGTAAACTTCCCAGACATATTGGATTTTTTATCTTGTTTTCTAGGAATTCTTTATGTATTAGGGAGATTAGTCCAGTTTATTATTTATCTTGTATATCTTTTGACTTTGTTTAGAGATTTTTTTTTGGACTATACACAATTTTTTTTAAAGAGTGAAATTTAACACTCTTTCCCTTTGTAAAAGAGTTTTTTCCTTTGTAGCTTCTGGATTTTGAATGTATTTGTTTGGGGAAATTTTTTTATATGCCTTGCATGTTTCTTAAGTTTATTCCTAGATATTTGCAATTGTTGCTATTATAAATGGGGTCTTACGTTCTGATTCTGTTTGTGTACGTGAAAGCTGCTGATTTCTGTGTTTATTTTGTATTCCTTTACATTACCAAATTCTCTATTTATAGTAGTTTTTAACTAGTTCTTACAGGATTTCTATATATATAAGAATATTATTTTATATAATAATACATAGAATAATATAGTGATTTCATCTTACTTCTTTCATTTCTACTTTTATACCTCTGACTGCTTTCTCTAGTGTTGTTATTATCATTGTCATTGCTGCCACCTCCAAGTACTTGACATTAAGCTAAAAGTTGGCATTAAGTAAATGATCATTCTCTCTTTAAAGTGCAAGATGTAAACATCACTAAAATGTAGCTAGCCAGTGTTAATGCCAAGCAGGAAATACTAAGATGAATTTTAATGAGTGATAAAGGGAGAGGGGAGTTGAAAAATGTCTTTGTATTCTAGTGACCCTTTCCTGCAGTGCTTATAAGATCCTGTATTAAATAGGGTAGGTATTTTGATTTTGTTTTGTTTTGTTTTTTTGCCATTGTTGAAAAATATCATTTGAGGCGTGTATTTTTTTTTCCTTAGAAATCACTTAGTATTCTTTTTCTTTCTTTCTTTTTTTTTTTTTTTGTTTTTCCTACTCTGGAAAAAAATCAGTACTTGACAATATACCATAAGATTATGTCTTTGTGTTCTAGTAATAATCTTGCATCTTACCAAATATAGACCAACATTTGAATTAGCAACTGAAATCCTTTTGAAGTTTTCCAGAGCTTCAATTAAACTTAGTAGGAATTTTAGATATTTTTTCCTGTGAACATTTCTGTCCTTGATTCATAGTAGTCCTATAATGAATTGTCTCTAGCATTCAGCATTCAGCATTCTGCTTTGAGAGGGTTTTTTGATTTGTAAACTGTAGGGGACCAGAGAATTTGCAGGAGGAAAGAATATGAAGAGAAGTTGTTAAAAATGCTTTTAGCATGTAATACATATTTCTCTTTCCCTTCGTCTCTCTATAAGTCCTTAAAGAAAATTGTTGGTTACTTGGGCATAATTGGGTACTTTTCTTCTCCACATAAGCTGGAAAGTTTGTGAGGCTCCTTATCCATCTTTGAAATATAGATATGGGCTTACTTGTAAATATGTCTTAAAGTTTTGAAAATTAAATCTTGAGTAAATATGGAAAAACAGTGTAAAAGTATATATAAGATAGAAATAAGTGTGCAATAATCACTCATGTCCCCGTCACCCAGCGTGGGAGGAAGAATATCACTTTTACTTTTGAAGTCCCTTCTGTATCCTTGCTCTCCTCCCGTTCACAGAAGTGTCTTTCATTCCCTTGCTTCTCCTTATAGCTTTATGTCTTATGTTTGTGTTTCTAAACAATACATTTTTGAACTTTATGTAAATGGAATTGTGCTTCAGGTATTCTGTGATATTTTTCTCTCAGCATTATGTTCCTGAGATTCACCTGTGTTGATGCCTGTAGCTGTAATTAAGTCATTTTTCTTAATGGAGAAATTCCATTGTATGAGTATACTACAGTTTATTTATCAATTCTATTGTTGATGGACCTTTGGGTTGTTTTTGCTACTGCAAACAATTTACATGTGCAAGAATTAACCCAAGGCAGAGGCTTACACACATTTTTGACCATGAATCACATCTATAATAAGAGATAACATTTTATATCCCGACCCAGTACACATACCTGTATGTGTACATATGAATATACAACATATGGAAGCAAAATTTTCACGTAAGAATACTTAACCTTCACTAAGTGCAAATGCACTCTGATACTTTTTTTTTTCTCTAGTCTATTGTAGTTTATTAAAGAAATATTGATCAAAATTGGCTAAATTGATTTCCCAACCCTCAGGACCATGGCTTGAAAAATCTTTTTCCCAGAATACATTTAGATTTGAAATTACAGAGTCACAGGACATGTATGCAGCTTCAGCCTTAATAGATGATACCGGATTGATTTTCCAAAGTGGTTATTCCCATTTACACTCCCTCCAGCAGTGTGTTCAGTGTCCCAGTTATCCCGTCAGACTTAATCTTGTCCAGTCTTACAGGTATGAAATTGTATCTCTCTGTGATTTTAATTTGTGTTTCTCAGATTATAACTGGAATCAAACATCTTTTGTATGTGCATTGGTTATTCATGTTTCCTGTTCTATGAAATACTGTTCACATCTTTTGCCCATTTTTGTTTATAATTTCTTATTGATTTGAAGGAATTTTTAAAAATGTATTTTGGGTAGTAACCATTTTTATAGATGTGGATACCAGCCATTCTGTTGCAGATATGTTGTTCTGATTTGTGGCTTGTCTTCATTATCTTTGTGGTGTTTTTTTGATAAATAAATTCTTATTTTTAATGTATTATATTTATGAACTTTTTACTTCATTACTTAGACTTTTTTTTTGTCTTGTTTAAGAAATCATTCCCTACTCCAAGATCAGAAGGATATTTTCCTATGTTGTATTTAAGTTTTTGTATTTAAATAAGCTATCTAGAATTCTTTTTTTTTTTTTTTTTTTGCGTAGTGTGAGGTAAGGGTACGATTTCACCTCTTTTTCTGGATGGTGGATCAGTTGTCTGGGCATTAGTTATGTAAGTCTCATTTCCTCCTGATCTGTGGTGATAACTGAGTCACATATTTATCACACTTTGTGTGCTATTTCTGGGCTCCCTTTTTTTCCAGTGGTTTGTTTTTCCACACGTTAATACCACACCATCTTAATTATCTCAGACTTAAAACAATTTCTTTTTTTTTTTTTTTTAATGTTTGTTTATTTTTGAGAGAGAGAGCACAAACTGGGGAGGGACAGAGAGAAAAGGAGATACAGAATCCAAGACAGGCTCCAGGCTCTAGGCTCTGAGCTGTCAGCACAGAGCCTGACGTGGGGCTCAAACTCATGAACCGTGAGATCATGACCTGAGCCGAAGTCAGATGCTCAACCATCTGAGCCACCCAGGCACCCCAAAACAATTTCTGATACATGATCATGCCCCTTAAACTCTTCCTTCTTATTTATGAGTGTCCTGTGTATTCTTGACCTGTTTCCTTATGATCCATATAAACTATGAATCTACTTGTCAGGTTTTTAAAAAATTCCTGTTGAGATTTTGATTGGACTGAATTTGTAGATTAGTAGGGGAATTAACATCTTTACCATTTTGAACATGTATATCTCTTCATTTACTTAAATGATCTAAAATAAAATGTCTTTCATAAAATTTTATAATTTTCTCCATAGAAGTCTTTATCTGCTTTTGAATGTTTGTTGGGACTTGCTAATAAAACTCTTTTTGCAGATTAGGATCCCATGGGAAGCCGACTCTGAAATGGATAGAGATAAACATGCAGGAAATTTATGAGAGAGTGCTTTCTGGATCAACAGCTGTGAGGAGAAGTGAAAAAAACAGGATTGGGTGGAAGCAGGAGGTGGGCAGCAGTGCTAATAACATCATGGGGCAATCTGAAACTAAGATGACACTTCAGGGTTGCCACAAGTTGGGATAAGGCAGTCAGGCCTTTATATCCCTTGCATCTGACTTCTCATTGGGCTCTAGCCGCTCTGAGAAGGGAGTGTGATCTTGGATTAGGTGGCTCTATCAGCCTGTTTAATTCCAGGGAAGGACTAGCAGCTGATAGCCAGCAGCCATCCCAGCAGTTGAGGAATATGCCCTTCATTCCTGAAGATGACATCTGGATGGTATAGCCAGTGACCATGTCAGTCTGCCCTTCATACCATTTGTGTTTATTGCTTCATGAATGTTCTGGGACCATTGCTTCACATCTGTGGTGGGTGTCTTTTCTTTGGGGAAACTTATACAAGGAAGGTTAGTGGAATAAACTACAGTCCCCATTTCTGCAACTGATCTTGAGGCCACAACTGAACTCACCCCACTCTTCGAGAATCCATTTTAGTCCCTACCGTTTCTGCTAGTCTGGGTGGCTCTTATGGTAGGATGACTCAGACCCTTATCCCTGAGGGTCCAAGTCCCTGGTCAAAGGCTGTGGCTGCTTCACTTGTCCTTTTATTATCAAAATTGGGCAGAAGAGTAACAAAATATGCCCAAGTATATTTACTAGCCAGACATGTTCCGTCCTGCTTCTGTTGTCTAACAGTAGCCCTGCCTTCTGATGAGAATTAATTACCCCTGTCAGGATAGTGCTTTTTCTTCTTGCCTCATATCCCTTGACATGAGGAGCCTGGGTGGCAACCATAGTTTAATATTTGTCTCCTTGTGGAAGTGTTCTCCCTCTGGGAACCAGGTTCTCTAAATCCACAGAGCCCCAGTTTCTAGAGATTCCCCAAGTGGGTCACTGGTAATAACAGCTAATGGGGCCACTCTTGCTTCTTCTCCTTGCTTCCTAGAACCATGTATTTTGCCTGCTGGGGACATACTATCATATAATGGCTGTTGACTTTTAGTACATATGTTGCATCCTAGAGATGGCATCCCAGCATTACAGGGTGTCATCTCTGAGCCGGTGCCTTATCTGTACCTTCAACGTGTTGTTCATTCTTTTAGACCAACAGCTTTTGGATAGTATGGTGTATAGTATGACCAGAAGATCCCATGGCTATGTGCTACCATCTCCTTTGCTATAAAATGGGTTCCTTGGTCTGGTGCAATATTATGTGGGCTGCCGCTTTGTTGGATCAAACACTCTGCAATAACGGTGGTAGCTAAGGCATTACTGGCAGGAAGGGCAATCCCATGCTTGAATATTTGTTGGTCTCATCCAAAACCACTTTTAGAGTAGAAGGGGTCCAGTGCGTTCAACTTCACACCAATGGCTGGTTGGTCATCTTAGGGTTGATGCTGTATTGGGGACTCAGCATTCTTCTCTGTTGCTGTCAGGTTGGATATTTGACAGTAGGCAGTAGGCAGTATCAGCCTTGGTGAGCGGGAAATAATGGCGTTGGGCCTATATATAGCCTCAATCTCTGCCACCGTGGCTACTCTATTCATGTGTCCTCTGTGCCAGCGCTGGGGAGACCAATCACAAAGAGACTGGCTGAAGTTAAAGCAAGTCTGTGTTGGGAATCCTACTAGGAGGACTTACAGGACTCAGCATATAGTTGCACTCATGTCTATGATTTATTACCACAAAAAGATACAAAGTACAATCAACAAAGGGGAAAGGCATATGGAATGAGGTCCAGGTATACATTTCTAAGAGGCCCCTCTCCAGCATCACACAGGACATGCTTAAGTCCCCCAGCAGTGAGTTTTGTCAACACGGGTGAAATATTCTCTACTAGAGAAGCTTATTAGCGACTCAGTGCCCACGGTTTCTATTGGAAGCAGTCACATGGGCACCCTCTGCCTAGCATGTACCAGAATTCCAGAGTCCTAGAAGGAAGGCAGGTGTTCAGCATAAACTATTGTTGTTTGCATGGTTCAGGCACAGTGAGCCACTTTTGCTGGTTAGGGCAGTGGGAACTCTACTGAGATCCATGTTCCCAAGAGTCTACATATTTTGACCTCCTGACATTTTGCCTTCACTTTGACTTAAAGATGATGAACAACCTCATTGTCCCAAACTCTGACTATTGGGAACGTTCCCCATCACTTTTGTCTTTTAAGGCCACTCCTGAGTGGGGCTGCAGTGTAGCCATGGTCCATTTTCAGCTTCAGCAGTGTCCAACAGTTCTTGAAGTGTTGATACTCCTCTTTGTCAGTTTATGATTGCAAAATGGCCATAGATACTTTAGGGAATCACTGCAATGCTTGCTTGCTGTGGACGTGCAGGCCCTTCTTCCTTTAGCTTTAGCTCATAATCTCACATTTTTGGGATATGTCTATCCCTAGCTATTTTTAATTCCTATTGCTTCCTATTTGATACATGAATTATTTATGTGTTTCTAAATTTCCAAACCTATTAGGTTTTTATAATTTTGCTTTTTAGTTATTGATTCTAACTTTATTGTTTTGTGGTTAGAGAATCTGGCCTAATGATACCAATTATTTGAAAATTGTTGAGCATGGTTTTATGTTCACCATTGTGGGTCACTTTTCATAAATATTACCTGTGAACCTGGAAAGAATGCTGGAGCAATGCTGCCGTTGGTTGCAGGATTCTAAATTTGTCCATTAGGTCGAGCCTGTTGTGTTAAAATCTGTATCTTTATTGATATTTTTTGTCTGTTTGCACTATCAATTAGACAAAGATACATTTGAATCTTCCACTGTGTTGATAGATTGCTTTTTTTCTCCTAAAGTTCTGACAGATTTTTCTCTTCCATATTAGGAGGTTATGTTTTTAGGTTCACACAAGTTCAGAATTGTTTCTTCCTGGTAAATTGAACTGTTTGTCGTTTGTGACTCTATCTTTAGAGTCACCCCTACTCCCCTTATGTAACTATATCTGCTCCATTTTGGTTAGACTGGTATATGGACGCTTACATGTTTAGATACAAATTTTTCTTGTTTTTCTTCTTTGGGTTTCACTGGGTTTTTTGAGTCTGTGCAGTGGTTTCTTTCATCAGCTCTGGAAATTCTCTGCCATTCTCTTTTCAGGTTTCACCTCTGCGCCTTTATTCATCACTCTCTTCTTCTTAAATTCTAGTTAAACTTGTTAGAATATGTTCCTCAGTCTTCCATATCTCTTAACCTGCTTTTCATACTTTCTCTGTCTCTCTTTGGGTTACATTCTAGGGAATTTCTTCAGTTCTATTTCCCAATTCACATATTTTCTTTTTAGCTATGGAATTCATACATTACACTTATAATTTTAGTCAATGGATTTTTCTTTTTTATTTTTTTTAAGTTTATTTATTTTATTTTATTTATTTATTTATTTATTTTGGGAGAGAAAGAGTGAGCACGTGTACATGTGACCAGGGGAGGGACGGAGAAGGGGGAGAGGGAGAGAGAATATCCCAAACAGGCTCTGCATTATCATCGGGAGCCCAATGCCAGCCTTGATCTCACAAATTGTGAGATCATGACCTGAGCCAAAATCAAGTGTTGGGCACTTAACCCACTGAGCCACCCAGGTAGGTGCCCCTGGATTTTTCATTTCTAGAAGTTCCATTTTGATATTCTAAAAATCTGCTTGGTAATTTTTAAAACGTTTTGTTAAGAAACATTTAATAATTTTCTCAGTAATAGTTCAGCGAACACCCTTATACGTACCACCTGCATTCATTAGATGTTAACATTTTTCCATATTTGCTTTATGTATCTTTTATTTAGCCATTTCAGAATTGCCATTCACTCCTAAATACTTCAGCTTGTATCTCCTAAGGATACTGACATTGTCTTACTCAACCATAATATCAGATCACAACCTGGGTAAGATTTTACAGTCTCTTGCTCTTACCTATATTTTTAATACTTTACATTTTTTTCTTTAAACATTTATTTTCTGTTTTATTTCTGATCATTCTGTTAACTTCAGTCTTTGTGGGTCTTTTAAATGATACTTTCTGTGTTTTATGATTTGAGGCTGGAGCAACTTATTTTTTGCAACTTTTTCTTTTGGAATTATTGAGTCATACAGGTTCCTCCTGCAAGGCTTTGTTTGCTTTTGTCTGGGAGCTGGGGCCACTACCAGCCCAGGATGACTTTTTTTTTTTAAGATTTTATTTTTTTAAGTAATCGCTACACCCAACATGGGACTCAAATTCACAACCCTGAAATCAAGAGTTGTATGCTCTACCAACTGAGTCAGCCAGGCACCCACCCCCCCCCCCCCCCCCGCCCCCAACTCTCCAGGATGACTTTAAATTCTTGGTTTGACTCTTTCTGGTCCACCTATCAGGTAATGTGAATTTGGCATGAAAATCTTATGTGAAGGTTGTGGTTATAAAGTCTCAGGAGAAAAAAATTTATTTTGGACATCAAGTTTTCCTTGTCAGGTGAGGGGACCTTAATTCTAATTTACTCTCACATCTGGGTTTTTGGAGTTCCAGCTTTATTATAGATTATGGATGGGGTGTCTTGTGTGTCCATCTGACGAAGAAAGCAGACACTTAATGTCACTTTGGCAAATACCATCAATATTGGCAAAAAATGTGTTCTGTTTTCTTCCCACGTTGCCCATGTCACTTAATTTTGGGGCCTTTGTGAATTCCTTGAATACTTGCTAGCCTATTGAATTAAGTAAAATTAATGTTTTATATTTCATCAAAAAATTTTTTTAATGCTTATTTATTTTTATTTTTGAGAGAGAGAGAGAGAGAGAGAGAGAGACAGACAGATGGATGCGAGCAGGGGAGGGGCAGAGAGAGGGAGACACAGAATCCAAAGCAGGCTCCAGGCTCTGAGCTGTCAGCCCAGAGCCTGACATGGGACTTGAACCCATGAACCATGAGATCATGACATGGGCCAAAGTCGAACACTGACCAACTGAGCTACCCAGGTGCTCCTCAAAATCTTTAGATGTTTTCTGTTAGACTGTTGGTCAGGGTACATATTTTGCCATGTGGCTGAAACAGAAGTTCTTCTGTAAAACAGAACATATTTTTTTAATGTGTTGTATTAAATGCTATGGAAAGAATATTATAGAAGGAAGAGCAAGATATAAAGAGACAATTTATGCATAAATATATCATCATTCTTGACTTCATGAAAATGTTGATTCAAAATAAAAGGCTTTTCCTCACAAAAAAAAACTTTAAAAATATATTGGTTTTAAAGAGAATTAAAATAGTTAAAGATTGTGGTCTTTTGAATCCTGTCAGACCTGGGTTTCCATCTGAGTTCTCTCTCTAGCTGTGTGACTTTTGATGATTCCTTTAACTTCTTAGCATTTTTTAATCTGTATCATGGAGTGAGAGCAGTTTTGCAGATCAAAAGAGGGTAATATATGTAAAGGGCTCAACCTGGCACCTGACACACAGAGTAAATGTTAGCTGGTTTTAATTTTAGCCATTCTCTTTCCAGAAGTGCTCAAGGTGTTAATATAGAGTGTTAAATGTGAAATATAGAGTGTATCTCACATTATACATGTAATAGTGTAAAACTGAATATGGGTATGTGGGAGACACAACCATAAAGGGAAAAGCAAGAAAGGCTCCACAGGATCAGAAAATGAAGAGGAGGGATGCCTGGGTGGCTCAGTCAGTCAGGCGTCTGACTCTTAGTTTCAGCTCAGGTCATGATCTCATGGTTCATGGGACCAGGCCCCATGTCGGGCTCTGTGCTGACAGCATGGAGCCTGCTTAAGATTCTCTCTCTCTCTCTCTCTCTCTCTCTCTCTCTCTCTCTCTCTCTCTGCCCCTCCCCCCCAATAAATTAAAAAACTTAAAAAAAAAAAAAAGAAGAAGAAGAAGATGAGGAAAGCAGTATGAAGTTTGGCAGGTGACCAAAGCTAAGAAGGCCCTCTGGTTCCCCTCAGCTTTCTAAAGACTTGGATGTAGTAAGTAAGTATATTCTCCACTTTAGCTTTTTCTTTTGTGTTCCCTTTTGTTAGTTCAGGAGCATATATATCCCTACCCCTTTGGGTCAAAGGGAATTCTGACTTCCTGTGGCCCAGGGGAACTGCCTAACACATTTTAGGATAAGGAAGCTTATGCCCTTATATAGGGACCTCAAGGATAGTTAGGGATTTTCATTCTCACCTGTTCAACAGGGAACCGTTTGGCATCCCTAGAGTTCTGGACGTGCCTTATTAGAAAAGAGACATAGTTGCATTCTTCTGAATAGAAAAATTTACAATAAACAGTAATACAGAAATATATACCATGCAGCATCAGCATATATCAGATAATATGAAGCATTTAGACTTTTTTCCTCTTCCCCCTGGTAGGGCCTCAGTGTAATTCTTATATAACTTTTCATTAGGCTCCAATGTAGAGCGTCAGAAATAACAGGAAATTGTGTAGCCCACTCCCATCTAACCTTTTGCTCATATTTTTGCATGCCGAAAGACAAGAAAAGTGTGTCTTATTCATTGTCTTTATATATTTCTCTTGGTACTACTGTTGTCGCTTTAGTTTTTTAGTAAAGGAAATTGGCTTATTTGAAATGTTTGTCTTAATCCTCTATGGAAATATCAGTTTACGGGAAGGTTAAGGCAGCTCATTTGGGCCCCTCTCAGAGTCTCTGCTGCAATTGTCGGAAAGGAAACCCCAGGGAAACCCCCGAGCACAGGCTTCACAAGAGCAGTGGCTGCGCAGAAGACAACACTCTAGATGCTTTATCAGGTGCTGTCTGGAGAGCAGAAATAATGGTCTGAAGGTAAAAATGCTGATGTCTCCACTTTCCCAACTTAGCACAAACATCTTCTTTATCTTTGGTGGATTTTGGTGCCACAGAGGCGGCTCCAAGAAGCCTTAAATGCAAGTGTGATTGCTTTTACATCCTGGCTTTGAAAGCATGGTGTTTGGGGATTTCCTTGACTTGAATTCTTTCTTTCTTTCTTTCTTTCTTTCTTTCTTTCTTTCTTTCTTTCTTTCTTTCTTTCTTTCTTTTTATTTTTTTAAAGGGAGTAGATTCATAGCATCCACTGTCAGTGCCATTTCCCTTTCTGTGATGACTTGTTCACTGTTTACATGAAAGGTTTCAGGAAGTAATGTAAACATAAATAGATATACGAACAAATAAATGAAAAGCTATGCTGCCTTTGTCACATAGCGAAAAGGTGTGACTATAATGGGAACACAGTACTGTCTGATTAAAACTTTAGGATTTTTCCTGGAAACTTTGAAACATGTCTGATTTTTTCTTTTCCTTTTTATTTTTTTATTTTTATTTTTTTAACGTTTATTTATTTTTGAGACATAGAGAGACAGAGCATGAACGGGGGAGGGTCAGAGAGAGGGAGACACAGAATCTGAAACAGGCTCCAGGCTCTGAGCTGTCAGCACAGAGCCCGACGCGGGGCTCGAACTCACGGACCGCGAAATCATGACCTGAGCCAAAGTCGGCCGCTTAACCGACTAAGCCACCCAGGCGCCCCTCTTTTCCTTTTTAGATAACGCTGTGAAAAGGGAGAAATGGTACCCTAGAATGCCATGCTTACACTGGAACTTTGAATGTATCATCATCCTACTCACTGCAGGTGCTGGTATGAAATACTATCATTGCTGAGGCTTGCTTGCCTACTGACATGTCCGTCCTTTGGAAGCCCCAGAAAGTGATTTGTAAATTATTTGCTTCTTGTCGCCATACAGTTGTTTTTTTTTTTAAGTTGGTGTTTTTGTTTTTTGTTTTTTTGCCATCTTAACCATTTTGAAGTATATAGTCCAGTGGTGTTAAATGCATTCATAATGTCTTAGAGTAGTCCACCCTTATCCACAGGACATATGTTCTAAGACGCCCAGTGGATACCTAAAACTGTGGATACACCTTATGTGTACAGTTTTTTTCCTATACATACATACCTATGATAAAGTTTAATTTACAAATTAGGCACAGTAAGAGATTAACAATAATAAAATAGAACAACTGTAACTATACTGTAATAAAGTTTGCAAATATTCGTGCTGTTCTGATTTTGTAATAATCAGGGCAGGCTAAACATTCACTATATTAAGACCATGCATGTCCCCAGACCTGGTTCTTTGCCTAGGTCTGGTTTTCTCAGTTGTGGTGATAAACCAAGTATTACTGATATTATGCATCTTATGTGGGAAATGTCTGTGACTCTAGGTATCTGATCATCCTTGAGAAATGACAGTGCAGTTGGCATAGTAACTTTTGAAAATAACCACTGCTAACTTGATGATTACCACTTGCTTAAAATGAATCGTAAAGCTAAAAAAAAAAACAAGACTACGTGAATGTAGTCTCTCTTTTTCAAAGCACCTTATTGTACTGTACTCACCCTTCTTGTGTTGTGAAGTGATAAATAGCTACATGATGAGATGAAGTGAGGTATGTGATGTAGGAATTGTGATGTAGCCCGAAGCTATTATTGACCTGACAATATGTCCGAAGGAGGATTCATCTGCTTTTGGACCATGGTTGACCACAGGTAACTGCAACTGTAGAAAGCGGAAACTGCAGATAAGAGCGGGACTACTGTGTAATCATCACCTCCATCCATCTCCATAACTCTTTTCATCTTGTAAGACCGAAACTCTACATCCATTCAACAATAACTCCCCTTTCTTTCCCCCTTCACTCCAGCCCCTGGCGGGCACACTTCTACTTTCTGTCTCTGTGATTTTGACTAAGTATCTTGTATAAATGCAGTCATACAGTACTTGTCCTTTTGTGACTGGTTTATTTCATTTAGCATAATCCTCAGGGTTCATCCATGTTGTAGCAGATATCAGAATTTCCTTCCTTTTCAAGGCTGAAAAATGTTCCATTGTGTATATACACCACATTTTGCTTCTCCATTTATCTGTCCATGGACACTTACGTTGTTTCCATGTTTTACCTATTGTGAATAATGCTGCAGTGAATATGAGTGTACACATATCTCTTCCAAGACCCTGCTTTCAGCTCTTGTGGGTATATACCCAGAAGAGGAATTTCTGGGTCATTTGGTAATTCTATTTTTAATTTTTTGAGGAACCTGCAAACTGTTTTGCACAGAGGCTGTACCATTTTACTTTTCTACCAATAGTGCACAAGATTTCCAGTTTCTTCACATCCTCATCAACTTGCAGTTTTCTGTTTTATTTTTTTTAAGTTTATTTATTTTGAGAGAAAGAGAGCGAGCAAGCACGTGTGCACATGAGCTGGGTAGGAGCAGAGAGAGAGGGAGAGAGAATCCCAAGCCGGCTGTAGCATGGAGCTGTCAGCACAGAGCCCGATGTGGGGCTCAGTCTCACAAACCAAAATCATGACCTGAGCCGAAACCAAGAGTCAGAGGTATAACTGCCCGAACCACCCAGCTGTGCCTGGGTTTTTTTTGATAGTAGCCATCCTCATGGGTGGTAGTTGGTATCTCATTATAGTTTTTATTTGCATTTCCCTTCTAATTAGTGATGTTGAGCATCTTTTCATGTGTTTATTGGCCATTTGTATATCTTCTTTTGAGAAATGCCTATTCTAGTCCCTAAAACACCCATAATTTTATTAAAAGTAAAACAAGCAGTTTTTTCAGTGTTTGGAGGCAGTTTTAAATGACAGGTAAGAACTCAGGCTCAGCAGTTGGACAGCTCCAGGTTGGCATCATGGTTTTACCAGCTGTGTGACCTTGATTGATCAAGTTACTTCATTTCTCCAGGCTTCCGTTTCTTCTGCAAAATGGGGAGAATGGTTGAATATGTCTCACTGAGGTTTTTTGGGATCACCTAAGCTAATATTATAGATGTCAAATATATGGGATAGTATTTGCACTATAGTAAGTATTTAATAAATATTAGCTGCTCTGTTACTGGAATCATGAACAGTCTTAAAAAACACCTTTTATATGTTGGTTCCCTTCCTATTCTGGTAGAAGTATAATTCATTGCATTCTTGAGAATTTTCACTTGTTTTTCCAGTTCATGCCTACTTACTGTCTCAGTCACTGTAGTAGTAGGTGAAACAATGTGGAATTGCAACTTTTGTAGGTTATAAACGATGACTGTCAGCAGTTTCATGTGATTCAACCTAATGCAATGGAAACTATTTGAATGTCTAATATATGCCAGAGTGCCTACTGTGCTATTTCATTCATTCTTCCCAGCTTCCCGTTAAAGTACATCTTATTTTCCCCATTTTGGGATGGGAAGACTGAGGCTTCTCAGAGATGAACAGACATGCCCAAGTTTAACCAACTAGTAAGTAGTGAAGCCAGGTTTCAAGCTAGATCTTGTTGAATCCAAAGCCCATTCATTTTCTTTTCTTCACAGTTTTTGTTTTAATCCCAGTATAGTTACCATGTAGTGTTATTGTAGTTTCAGGTGTACAGTGTAGGGGTCCGCCACTTGCATACAACGCCTGGTGCTCATCAAAGCACACTCCTTAGTCCCCATCACCTGATTCACCCACCCCTCACCCTCCTCCCCTCTGGCAAGCATCAGTTGTCTACAGTTAAGAGTCTGTTTCTTGGGGCACCTCGGTGGCTCAGTCAGTTGAGTGTCCGACTCTTGATTTCAGCTCGGGTCACGATCACAGGGTTGTGGGATCAAGCCCTGCATCAGGCTCCTCCTGCGCTCGCTCCCTTCTCTCTCTCTCTCTCTCTCTCTCAAAAACAAATGAAAACAAACAAGCATCTGTTTCTTGGTTTGTCCCTCTGTGTCTCCTTTTTTCCCTGTGCTCATTTATTTCTTAAATTCCACATGTGAGTGAAATCATATGGTATTTGTCTGTCTCTGACTTATTTCACTTAGCATTATACTTTCTAGCTCCATCTATGTTATTGCAAATGGCAAGATTTCATTCCTTTTTATGGCTGAATAATATTCCTGTGTGTGTGTGTGTGTGTGTGTGTGTGTGTGTGTGTGTGTACGTGTACATACCGCATCTCCCGTATCGATTCATCATTTAATGGACATTTGGACTGCTTCCATATCTTCGCTATTGCAGATAGTGCTGCTATAAACATAGGGTTGCATGTATCCCTTTGAATTAGTGTTTTTGTATTCTTTGAGTAAATATCCAGCAATGCAATTGCTGGATTATAGGGTAATTCTATTTTTAACTTTTTGAGGAACCTCCATATTTTTTTCCCAGAGTGGCTGCAGCAGTTTGCTTTCTCAACAGTGTACGAGAGTTCCTTTTTCTCCACATCCTTGGAAATCTTGGTTTTTTTTCCTTCCAATTTCTATAACCGGGGCGCCTGGGTGGCGCAGTCGGTTAAGCGTCCGACTTCAGCCAGGTCACGATCTCACGGTCCGTGAGTTCGAGCCCCGCGTCAGGCTCTGGGCTGATGGCTCAGAGCCTGGAGCCTGTTTCCGATTCTGTGTCTCCCTCTCTCTCTGCCCCTCCCCCATTCATGCTCTGTCTCTCTCTGTCCCAAAAATAAATAAACGTTGAAAAAAAAATTAAAAAAAAAAAAAAAAGAAACACTCCTCCCTTATCTCTGTGGCCGATGAAGATGAAAGTTGAAAGTTAGAGAAACTACATTATTTCTTCTTAGGTGCTGGTGATTTGGGTTTTCTTCAATACAGTGAGCATATGTGGTAGTTCTGTGTTGATGTACATTTTGTGCTTTTGTCCCTCTTTTTCATATTTGGGACATAGCATGTGCAGTATGGGCTGCAGTCACCTTGGCTCTTTCAAAAAGGTGCTGTAGGGTGAAAATAAGTAATTCAGGCTCTGCCTTCAACCCATTTCTCATGGCCACCATCATGTTCATCCTTTTGTGATCATCTGCTCTGTGCAAGGAGTGTGCTAGGTGCTTTACCCACAGAATCTCACTGTCCCTTTAGGTATATAGAGTAAGGGCTAAAATCTTGTACAGGATGGAAGGAAATAGGCTAAACTGGATTATATGATGTAGCCAAGAGCATAAGACCCTTTAGTCTGTCTTGCTTCAGGGGCCAAGTCTTTTTTTACCATATCCCATTTCCTCCCATTCTTAGAAATGGCCTCCTAGAGGGGAAATAAGGACAGCCTCTCTACAGAATACTCTGTAGCACACTTGGGTGTGTTATCCCCACTGAATTTTCTCAGTCCCTTTCCCCCTTCCTGTCCCCCTTTTCTTTTTCTTCTTCCTTTGCTCCCTCTGTCCCTTTCTTCCTCCCTTTCTCCCACCCACTCTGTCTCTCTTCTTCTCTCCCTCCCTTCCTCCTTTCCTTCCATTTTTCCTTCCTTCCTCTAAACATACCTAATGAAGTTGAAATACCAAGATTAAGAAACTACTTAATGTATTTCCTGAAGAAAATTGGATTCTTGAGATATTCCCATTTGATTTTTTTCCTTGGCACTAAAAATTGTCTCTAATTTTAATTTGCTTTCAGAGAAATTACCATCTTTTAAAATATGCTACTAAAACAAGTTAGATTGAATTCTATCAGTTTTTAAAAGAGTGACCTTCTCAGTCTTTTAAATAATAAAATTTGGAAGTAATTGCTTGATATCTGAGTTCAGGAGAATGACATAACATGTTTTGAGTTCTAAGGACAGCCTGTTTGACCTCGCACCCTATTTATTCCTAAAGTAGATCGCCGGAACCAACTTTCTTCCTCAGTCCAGCAGAAGTGTTGGTGAAAACTCTTCTGTTTGCAGCTGGAGGTGGCGCTTTTTTTCCTTTGTTGTTCCATTGTTTCCTTTAGGGTGAGGGAGAATAATTAAGGGGAACATCTTTTCTGAGCAGCTGGAATCAAATTCCAGCTGACTGCAGCACCTGCAACGATGGCACCTCTGCCTCTGGGTGGCAGGGTGGGATGCCAGCCGTGGAGCCCGCGACAGTGGGCTCCCAAGTACCGAGACGCGGCCGCACCGCACTGCTCCAGCCCTTCTGTGAGCTTCAGATGGCAGCAGTACCAGTGACTGCGAAGTGTCTGTTTTAGACTAATTAGAGGGATGATTTGTGAAACAGTGGCTATTTATTTAATTAATCACCAGCACAAAGCCATAAAGCCCATATTTTAAAAATCCCTGTTAGTTTGCCATGTGGTTAATAGATTGGGGCACATTAAAAAGTGACATGGTGATGTATTAAAAATGTTCCACCTAAGGTTCCTTCAGAAAGGAATGGAAGCTGTCTGCTTTCAGATGCTGAAGTGGAAACTGCCAGCATTTGACCTGTCAGAGGTTTTAATGTTTGTAAAAGGCATTTATCTTTTGAATAGTGTCTTCCTTAGGGCATCTCCTCTTGGAATATTTCAAAATACAAAAATATGTGTAGAATAATTTACAAAATTATAATTAAAGGGAATTTTGTTAGTTTTCTTAACAACGAGGTACTACTGTGTTTTTCCCATTAGATTACACTGTGTTTACTCAGCATAGCAGTGTTTGTTCTATGGTATTCTTTTCCATTTTGGGGAAAGGGAGTCACTTAATTAACTAAGTAATAAATGCAATAGTGTTTTTGTTGCAGCTGTCAGAATTGCATTTTGTTCTGCCCTTGTATTTTTTTTATCTGATGGGTACTGGATAATTGCTATACTTGCTCAGTCTCAGCTCAGGTGAATTGTCATTTTTGGATAAAGATAGAATTGACTTGTTCAAGAGATGACACTGGCATTAAGAATGAGTAGAAGTGACTTATATTGTAACAAATGCTAGTGGTTTTTACACACACAAACTTCTAGGTGATTTTCAGTATACATAAATGTGTCTGTGCAAGGCATCCTGCATTTTAATAGTATTTGAAGCTAAACTTGGTATGCCTGTGATTCACTCTTCTTTAAATATTCTGGATGGTCAATGTTCCTCATAAGCAGTACCCCCAAATTTTAAGATTGCGTGTGAGAATGTGTTGCTCAGGTGGATGCTTGTACGGAAACTGTCCAGCTCTTAGGATTGTGTTTCTCTGCTGTGTTGTATAATTACCTGCTCTGTTAGAAAGGGAGCTGGAATAAAACATGAGGATGTTAATGCAGCCTGGAGCTGATGTGGTGGTGATGATTACAATGCAGATAAAGCATTTCTCATAACTGCCGTTGCCTACTGGAGCCTTTGAAACATCTGGACCTTTAATTGAAAAATAGTGTGGTGCTGTGCAAGGCAGACATGCTAAGTGAAGTCACTAATTTAGAATACAAAAATATAATTGATAAAGTGTTTTATTTACATTGTATTTAAATATTCATACTTTGTTATGCTTTGTATAACAGGGAATTACTGGGTTAAATTTTCATGAACATAGACAGTTTAAATGAGATAAATTAAGTGCAAATGTTAATGGAATTTTACACTGGAACCGGAAAACAGTTTGTTGTAAAAGTGTGCGTACTTTCGCATGTATTGGGGCCTTTTGTGGAAGGAAATAGGTGAAGTCCTATTCTTTGGATTTTGTGCTTGAGAATAACTAACCATCAGTTGGTAACATAATTGCATTTCATTCTTGTTATTGCTATCATATCTTGTTATTTAGTTAAAAAAAATAAAATGTTTCTTGGCATAATGGTAAATGGCTTTAATGGCAACATTATCACCCAATAAACCAAAGCCTTCCCCACCTCTCAGGGGCAGGTTATCTGAGCCTGCCCAGGAGAGCAGAAGAGCTGGTGAAGGGCGCGCAATTAACCTTTGTCCTGCATTCGCAGCAGGGGAACTGACCTAGCAGCCTTCCGAGGAAATCCAATTTAATTTAAAATGAATTTGAAAAGACAAATTAGCCATATCTATTTTAATAAGATAAAATCCCGACTCTCCCTATGTCTGGTTTAGTTAGGACCTCAGAGGAGATTAGACTAAGACTCGGGATGAACACGAGGGAAATAATGCCAGGGGGCTGAGGAGAGACCCAGGAGACCCAGGGACCCGAGTGCCTTGTCAGTTTCTGCAAGTGAGCAGGTCTTGGGCTGCCCGTTTCCACAGAGAGTTGCAACCTGAGATGAGCCTTTGTCTCATCAGACCTTTTGCTTGTGTTGGAGCTTGATGCCATGTTGATGTCATACACTGCCTGCCTGGCTCTCCAAGGACCTAATTGTTACTTGCCTCCTTTGTCATCATCAGAGCACCTTGTTTACTGCCACCTGGGTAGCCACATTTAGTAATAGAATCACCTCACGATTCCTGATGAGACTCTTAATCCAGGAGTAAGGATTCTCTGGGGCCCCTCAGTTGGTACTTGGCCCCTGCTTTTTGAAAACTAGAGCAGAAGGTCCCACCTACCTACTCTTCATGGAGCTGGTATTGCCTTATGTTTTACTTCTCAAACATAATCAGTAAAGATTTATCGAGCCCCTTCTGTGAGCGCAGAGGCAAGGAAGTCTGAAATAGTTCCTGCCTTCTGCCTGTACACAAGAGGTAACACCAGAAGCAGGTACCCCAGTGTCCCTCCCTAGTAGCAGCTCCCTGTGGAGCTTTGCAGAGTTTCATGTGACAGGCAGAGCCACAAGAGGAGGGCCTTCCTGTGTGTCTCAGCCAGAAGGGTGTTTGAGGCTCACTGTCCAGGACTTCCAGCCCTGACACGGTGGCTGCAGCATGAATCGGAAGCCATTGTGACCTTCCCTAAATACCCAGGCCTATCCGAGAGTTCTTCAGGACTAGGATTCAGCAAGGGGGTAGGGGTCTAGAGTGGAACAGACCTGGGTTCGCACGATGTTCCCCCCAGTTGAGAGATTTGCAGTAGCCTACTTCATGAATCTCTCATTCCTCAGCTTTAAAAGAGAGTGAGCTCACCTCACACCGGTCAGAGTGGCCAAAATGAACAAATCAGGAGACTATAGATGCTGGAGAGGATGTGGAGAAACAGGAACCCTCTTATACTATCAGTGGGAATGCAAACTGGTGCAGCCGTTCTGGAAAACAGTGTGGAGGTTCCTCAAAAAATTAAAAATAGACCTAACCTATGACCGAGCAGTCGCACTGCTAGGAATTTACCCAAGGGATACAGGAGTGCTGATGCATAGGGGCACTTGTACCCCAATGTTTATAGCAGCGCTTTCAACAATAGCCAAATTATGGAAAGAGCCTAAATGTCCATCAACTGATGAATGGATAAAGAAATTGTGGTTTATATACACAATGGAATACTACGTGGCAATGAGAAAGAATGAAATATGGCCTTTTGTAGCAACGTGGATGGAACTGGAAAGTGTTATGCTAAGTGAGATAAGTCATACAGAGAAAGACAGGTACCATATGTTTTCACTCTTACATGGATCCTGAGAAACTTAACAGAAGACCATGGGGGAGAGGAAGGGGAAAAAAAAAGTTAGAGAGGGAGGGAGGCAAACCATAAGAGACTCTTAAAAACTGAGAATAAACTGAGGGTTGATGGGGGTGGGAGGGAGGGGAAAGTGGGGGATGGGCATTGAGGAGGGCACCTGTTGGGATGAGCACTGGGTGTTGTATGGAAACCAATTTGACAATAAACTTCATATAAAAAAAATAAAAGAGAGTGAGCTCGTCATAGGACTATTGGGGACAATAAATGAGACAATGTATGAAAAGTACTTGGACCCTGATAGGTGCCCAACAAAAGGCAGCCAGCACTTGTGACCCGCCCGTTCACAAAGGGGCTGTGTTCAGAGGAATGGGGTCTTCGTACCTAGTCCCACCTCCCACTAAGGCTGTCTGCTCTGGAGCTGGTTAGCTTTGTCCTGCTAGGCCAGTGACCTCATTGAGCAGTGTGACTCATGAAGAGCTTTTTATTTTTTAAACTACTCAGTGCTGACAGTTTTATCTGGTGGATGTTGTTGTCCTCTCAGATTTATTTATTTATTTAATGTTTGTTTATTTTGAGAGAGACGGAGAGAGAGAGAGAAAAAGAAAGAGAAAGAATCCCAAGCAGGCCCTGTGCTGTTAGTGCGGAGCCTGACACGGGGCTCGATCCCACAAACCATGAGACCATGACCTGAGCTGAAATCAAGTGGCACGTGCTCTGCTGACTGAGTCACCCAGGTGCCCCATGACCTCTCAGTTTTGAAGATAAAATTTTCTGGGGTGCTTGGCTGTAGAGTGTGTGACTCTTGATCTCGGAGTTTTGAGTTCAAGCCCCTCATTGGGTGTAGAGATGACTTAAAAATAAAATCTTAAAAAGTAAAAATAAAGTTTTCTGCCGCTACTTTTCCTTTCATTGTATCTGAGAGACATGTGGGATAAAGGCCTGATAGACTCTTTTGGGCTGCTTCTCAATTAAAATTTTTATATAGTTAGAAGTGATTTTTCTCAACCAGAAATGTTGTTCTAGATGGATAATAATTTAGTCTGTCTTTTTCTTGCTGCTGTTTGTATTTCAACATGCATCTGCAAACTGGTAAACCTAAACTTTCTCAGTTGGCTCTCTGCTGTTGTATCGTTTTCATAATGTCAAAAAGGTAATGTATTTTCTGATGTAGACAAGCCTCTTTCTGTCACCAGAGGTGCAGGTTCTTTGTGTGGCCTTTTCCTGCACAGAGTAACACCTACCCCAGCTATTTCACGTGCGCGCTTCCAGAATGAAAGTGAATGTCGTCATTGGAGAAATGTAAAGCTATTTATTTCCATTTTGTCTGATGGTTTTACATTGTTTGCTAGGAGGTGCGTCAGGGATTTGAATTAATTATAATTACTGAAAAGACATATACTGATTAAGCAAATAAAGTAGTAAGCCCATTTGTGCCAAGGCCATCTAATTAAATTCTAACTTTGAATAAGCTAGATGTGCATGAAAGATTAATTTTAAGAGGTTTTTATGACTTACTAAATAATGATTCAGTAAAACTTTTGAATTATATCATTAAGAAATACTGAATTTTAAAGTGATAAAACACTTAGCCATGAATGTACTGCTGTGTAGAAATTTGTGCGTTTTCAAAAACTGTTCAAAATTAAGGACACAATAAAAAATTTAAGTTGTATACTGACATTTTAAAAATTTGTCATATTTAATCAACTGAAGCCCTGCAAGAAATGAATATGATATATGCATTGGAATTACTTCCTTCAATATTTATACAATTTTATATTCTCAAAATACTTCACCATCTCTGGAATTAAATTGTCCTTGGGGGTAGTGGAGGGTTGTACCAAATTTTCCGTATAATTTAGGAGGATGATAATAGCTGTACTGTAACCTTTTGTAGAGATACATCATCTAGTAATGGAGCCAAGTATACATTCTCCATTGAGTTTTAATTTTAAAAGTTGATATTAAATCTTAAAAAGACTCATTATATTATGGTAATTGATAGGAGTTTAAAACATGTAACTCTTCTTTATGGTTTTAAAAAACCTATTTTTACTTTTAAAGCATATTGATTTTATTATATAAATGATTTAATAATGAAGAGGTTCCTATACTTACCCTAGGTGATGGGGCTTAGTTCATGCAAATTACTTTTCCCTGATATCATCATCATTATAGAAGCCATTGTTTGTATAATTAAATGCAAAGTGCTGTGTAACATTAATGATCTAAAGAATCCCACAATGGCTATGAAAATTCAAAATGGACACTTTACATTCCATTATGCTTTAAGATGGCTGGATTGTACTTGTGTGAGAGCACCTTCTGGTATGTGCCGGAACATCCTGAGGCTGGATGAGAAGAGGATGCAATGGCTTTTCTCTTTTAATTACTGAGATAGAGACCTTTGCCTCTTGCCTCTGCTTCTCAACTTTATGTTTGTTTGAAGGGACGATTTATCCAAAGATCTGCCTGGTCTGATTAATAACTTAGGTAACAATTATGAGGAATGACTGACATCCTCGTAGTAGAACAGTTTGCAGTTCACAGAGTGGTTTTACCATGCGTTATTTTTACTTTATATGCCCTACCATTCTTTTGTGGTAGGTAGTCTCATCTCTGTTTTATGGCTAAGGAAATTGGCTTTCAGAGAGGTTATGGGCTTGCCCAAGGTTGCACAGCTCAAGGTCCAGACCAGTTCTATAGACCCTGCAAAGACTTACATAACAAATATAACCCATGATAGTAAAAACTGACAGTATCAGGAGCTGCTTTCTGAATTTAAGACTTTGAGAAAGAAGATGGTTGTTATTCCTGATACAGTTTATGGGTAGGCTTTCGTTTTCTCCTCTTCATCCTTCCCCCTCCCCATTTTGTAAAATTTCTTACCTGTGTTTGAACAAGTCGATATCTTGAAACAAAATTATCCAAGGCTGTTACCCAAATTTCACTTGATAACAGTTAGATTGTTTAAACCATTAGCTGTAGGCATTTTGTTTTTTTCAAAAGTGGAAGAAGACGGTCAGAGCCTCAAAATATGGACGATTTATTTTTAATAGAGGAAAACTTTCCTGAGAGCAACAACCCCCTTCCCTGTTTTTGGGTCCAAGACTATAGATTTACATTTACTATAGATGCTGTAGAAAGAAAATTTATGAAAATAACTAATCTAAGAAAACCTGATGGAAGTACTATTTTCTGTGCTATGTTATACTCTTTGAAAGGATTATAGTTGTAGTCTGGCTCATTCTACAGCACTTAGTAACAAAACTTACTTTGTTTGAGGCTCTCAGTTATGTGAGGGATGTCTGTGGACGTGGAGGTGGATTAGTTACAACTTCCTGAGGGCTAGAAGTAAGATCAGTGCCTGGAATCTGCAGAGTGCATCTCAGTAGAAGGAAACAGTTTCAGCCACCAAAACTCTTTGCCTAACAAAGGAAAGGGTCTGTCTCTGAAGGTGTGGCAGGGACCTCATCAGTGAAGGTGTTCTGAAGAGGTTGTAGGACAGCCATTTGGTGAAAATGGCTTAGAGGGGACGACCCTTAAAATTCCTTGCCACTTTAAAAGTCTATGAGTAGCAATAAAGTTGGTTTGTTGTTGTTGTTGTTTTTAAGTCTGTGAATGTAAAAGCGGGGTGGGGGGGGGGGTGGGAAGGAAACCTAATAAAATAAACAGCCAACATTTCTTGAGCATTTAGTATGGACTAGGCACAGTGATAAGTGCTTTTTATATGCACGGTATCATTGAATCCTTTCAACAGCTCCTGGAGGAGCTTTCTCCTGCTGTGTGGAAATAGTGACTCAGAGAGGTTAAATAAAATTGTCCAAGGACACACAGTAGATGGCATTGCTGAGAATTGAACCCAGGTCTTTCTGACTCCGCAACTTAATGCTTTTAACCACCACACTGCACTGCTTTACTAGCTTCTATTAATATAATAAGGATCCTGGAAGTACCCACATCAGAACTTGACCTTGTTAAAGAAAGAGTGACAGTTGACGTTCTTAATAATAAAAGCTTAATGGAACCAAGGTTGGTGATTCAGAGGAAATTAATGAGATTTTGTCAATTTTATTTTAAACTTAACTTGTCAGGAAATACAGTGTCCAGTGACAAACTGTAGAAATGTTTTTGACAAATTAACTTGACTATAGGTGCCAGATCAGGGAAATGTTAATTTAATAGCCTTTAAATGTTCCAGATTTATTGAGGGTTAAGATAGCACTACAAAGCCAAGCCCCTAGCTCTGAATGGATTTGTCGTAGAATTTTATACAAAATCTATTCATAAGTTCATTGCTACCATTTTGAATGTGAAAAAGTGAGTTCTTTCTCTGAGCCCGTAAAGCCAGCATTTATTGAGAGCAAAATGCTACTGCCTGGTGTTTGGGATTATTGTTTTTTTTCCTCCCTATGTAGACCTTCTTTATTTCTCATAGTCAATTAAACCTGGCTTGAACCAGATTTTAGGCCAGATTTTGTTCAAAATCATTACTCTGAACAAATAAAGTCCCTTAGTCATCATCAGAATAATGATTTCAGGCCTGTGTGTACCACGTGTGGATACCATGTTTTTAAAGACTGGGCCATAAATTTGTAGAATATAGCATCCTCTGGTCTTTGCTGAGGAAGTTGGGGAGGAAGATACCAGTGAAATGGGACTGTAGCCATTCCTTAATTAAGAGAGTGTTACCTTTGGAAGGCTACAAATAAGCCTCTTATCAATTTGCATCATTACATTGTCTGCATACACTGATATATTTATTTCTGCGTTAAAACTGCATATAACGATCTGCTTCTGCAGTTGTGGCTAATGGAGTAACGTTGCCTGCTTTTTGTCTCTTTAATTGCAGAAGCCAAGCTGTCTATCCTTTCTCTGTTTCTTTCTCTTGATAGAGAAATTGAACACTTAGCAACAGTTTTGACATCTGATATTCAATTTATTATTGACAAACCTTGATGTGAAGTAGTGCTGCTAACTGAACCTTCCGTCCTTAAGCCTTAATTCAGCTTGACTCACTTTATGTGGATATTTCTTAATTCAAGATTGTTTTGAGCTGAATACCATCTATTCTTCCTTCTTTCCCTATTTTGGAAACTATCGCCTGTATAATTTTATGATAGGCAGCAAATAGTTTGCTATTTCAGTTAATAGGATCAGATAAGAAAAACCTGGTTAGAGATGTAATGTTTTAATTCATCATCACGTTCAAATTCTATGTATTTCGATTCTGTACCTATTCACATTCTATACACTAAAGTTATTTTAAGTTTTTAAGCTTTTGCTTATTAATTGGATGATATGTGAGTCATAATGCTATTTCATGACTGTCATAAAGATGGTTTTCAAAGAGTGAGCATTATGTATCACACACACAAAACATTCATACTCCTTGACCTAGTAATCTACTCCTAGGAATATGTGCACAAACATTTATATAAGAGAATGTTTATGGGAATATTATTTATAGTAGTGAAATGTTAGAAACAATGTCCATATTTAACAATGGGGGAAATCGGTTGATAGTACCTCTGTGTGCTATAATATGCAGGTATTTAAAATCATGTGTTAAAAGAATATTCATCATTCATCCCATTAATAGGTATAAGTAGCTACTATATGTCAGGTCTGATACTAGGTGTGGAGGATATTTCAGAGAAGAGAATTCCTGAAGAACAGGGCCTGGGAAGTAGAAGAGGTGTAGCCAGTTTATCCGGGACAGAAGAGAAGTCGTAGGTCTGGTGGGTCCATTTTGAAAGATAGCCTAAGGAGCCCTTCAGTAAGCTGATGCCATACCCGTACTACATTCTCGGCCCTAGGAGACTGCAAAATGAGTGAGGCACAGTTTTTCCCTTTGCATAACTCATACTTACATGAGAAGGTGGGAGGGAGGTGGTGGAGGTAGGTAGAGAAAAGAGTGAAACCTTAAGGCAAGGTAAACTTCTAGGGAGCAGAGAAGAGGGAATTTGGACTTCTACCTTCTGGGAAGAGGAGACGTTAGAAATTGAAGGATGGAAGAAGGGGTACATTTCTTGGTCAGTTACTGTGTGCCAGGCATTTTATACATACGTTATTTGCTCTTCCAAATAAGGAATTGGAGGTTTTGAAAGGTGCTGAACTCCTAAGGTCTTGGGACTAAGGAAGTGACAGAGCTAGGCTTCAGACCTGGATCTGTCTCACCCCAAGTCTTTGAGCTCTTAACTACTGTTCAGTAGGCTTTAGCAGTGGTACACTGGGTCCAGAATGTGACAGGTATTAAATACCATGCTAAGGAGCCAGCATGCTGACACCAAGGAGAGCCATCATATGTATGCTTCTGAGTTGGTGACTGGCCAGGTCAGTGATTTGAGTCAAATCACACTGAGTTTGGAGAGAGAAGAGATTTTGGAGACAGGGAGATGGTTGGGAGACTGCTGCATACAGTGGTCTTACTGGGTCATGATGAAGTTTTAACTAGGGCCATGCTGGTGAGGATAGGGGGGAGAAGGGTTTGAGAGGCATTTCAGGGGCATTTGGATGCTCATGAGAAAGAAAGAGGAGTTCAGGTTTCTAGCCTGAGTGACAAGAGTGGGTGGTGAAAGCCTTAACTGAGACGGAATGAGAGACAAGGTGATGAAGAAAATGGGTCTTGGACGTACCGAGCTTGAGATTGTGACTGCATTTGCAGAGGCATCAAGTCATAACAGAGGCTGTGGGACATGAACTCTGGAGACTGGTTGGTCTTCATGAATCACATTTGTGTTGAAGAATCGTTTTGCTACAGGAAGTACTTTTCTTTTGTTCTGAAAAATGAATTGGGGGCATTCCTTGATTTAGAGGCTTCTCTGGAGAGTGTTGTTCAGCTCCAAATTTGTCAGCTCATTGTAGGTTTATTACTTTTTATTCTTTTTTTTTTAATAAAAATTACTTAGCCTGCCATAGGAAGGTGTCTGGGTTATATTTTCAGCTTATTTTTCCCAACAGCCTGTCACAGACCTGGCACATAGTATGTTCTTAATAAATTTTGCCAGATGACTTGACATAGGCTACATTTTCAAAATTGGTCCTCTCTCTCTTACCTAAAAGTCTTAAGCCCTGTACGGTGGTTTTTTTTCTATATCCTGTTTTGTTTGTAATTGTAACATTTGCTATTTTGTTTCTGGATTGTAAAAATAGTATGTGCTCATCGTAGAAAATGTGGAAAAATATAAAGCAGAAAATTAAAATCACTCATAATCCCATGTCCTGGAGAATTCCTGTTCACTTTTTTGTATATCGGTATAGTAGATATTTAAATACAATAAGTGTCTTTTCCTTGGGTTAATGGTTCTGTTGGATGGAAGGGTACTTTTTTTTTCCCTTGGGTGTCTCAATCAGTTGAGGGTCCAATTCTTTTTTGTGTGTGTCTTTCTTTTAATTTTTTTTTTTTAATTTACGTCCAAATTAGTTAGCATATAGTGCAACAATGATTTCAGGAGTAGATTCCTTAATGCCCCTTACCCATGTAGCCTGTTCCCCCTCCCACAACCCCTCCAGTTCTCCATATTTAAGAGTCTCTTATGTTTTGTCCCCCTCCCTGTTTTTATATTATTTTTGTTTCCCTTCCCTTATGTTAATCTGTCTCGCCTCTTAAAGTCCTCATATGGGTGGAGTCATATGATACTTGTCTTTCTCTGACTAATTTCGCTTAGCATAATACCCTCCAGTCTCATCCACGTAGTTGCAAATGGCAAGATTTCATTCTTTTTGATTGCCAAGTAATACTCCATTGTATATATGTACCACATCTTCTTTATCCATTCATCTATCGATGGACATCTGGGCTCTTTCCATCCTTTGGCTATTGTCGATAGTGCTGCTATAAACATGCGGGTGCATGTGTCCCTTCGAAACAGCACACCTGTATCCCGTGGAGAAATGCCTAGTAGTGCAATTACTGGGTCGTAGGGTAGTTCTATTTTTAATTTTTTGAGGAACCTCCATACTGTTTTCCAGAGTGGCTGCACCAGCTTGCATTCCCCCCCACCTTTTTTTTTTTAAATCTAAGAGGCCTTTGCCAACCCCTTTTAGTCTGGGTTGCTTCTGAGCTCCCACAACAGCCTGTATGTACTTCTCTTCCTTAAAGCTTTTATCACCTAGTACAATGTAGACCCTTCAGCAGACTGTGAGTTTGATGAGGGTCTATCTGCATTGAGTGTCTCTTGATTTTGTCTTGAGAGCCCAGCATGGTGTCTATGGGTGTTGGTTGCATGCATGAGTGACTGAGAGGATGGTGCTAGCCCAGTTTTCCTTATCTCTGTGTTGACCCCTTCTTTGTGCTCTAATTATGCCTCCCTTTTTCCAGTTCTGTATTGTGGAACACATTAAATTGCCTTGCAGTGAAACTGTATGATACGATCTTTGTTTATTGCTAGTTGCTGTTTAATAGTTAGATGTTAGGTCTATGGAATATTGCTTGCCTTGATGTGTGATGAATACTCTTAATCCTTTGGTCACCTTATTTTTTTTATAAGTTAATTACTTTCTATTATGTTGATGGATTGTTTTATGTTTTAGATGATTCCCTCTAAATATTGCAACACGGGAACTGTTAGGTAGAGCTAACTGCCACCACCTTGAGTTTTTTCAGAAGAGGCTCCTTATTAAAAAATACATATTTTCAGGGTTTGTGCAAGGCACTTTTTGCCGTCATCAGTGCCTCAAGATGGAATTAGAAGATTAAAAAGATAAAGTGCTTCATTCATTTAATAAGTATCTACCATATTTATTCTCACAGTTTCCCCACACTCGCTATTTCACCGTGAAATAAAGATGATAAAGGGATTCATAGGAGCACCATGTCACTCTCTGCCCTGCAGTCGAGCGACAGCAGCCACGGTCTCTGGAGCCTCAGTCCCCTAACACTTCTCCTTGGGCCGCTCCTTGGATTCACTGCTTTTGTAGGAGACATCTTCAGGCCGCACTTTCCGTGTGTTTGTGAGAAGGGCGGGGCAGGCAGACTTATGGGGGTGCGATTCTTGGGGGAGCAGGGAGTGATTAAATTGAGAACTTTAGAGGAAGAAGTCATTGGTGTTTAAAGTGGGGGCTTTGGAGTCAGACAGGAGTGTGAGTTCTGCTCATCCACCTTGGTTGTGGGAGCTTGAGCAGATGACTTCTGAGCCTTCGTTTTCTCGTCTGTCATATTAGGGTAATGATAGAATTCTACCTCTTAGACAGAATTAATTGAGATGATTTAGGCAGACATTTACCAGAGCTTATTTAACAGCTCTAAATAAATGCTAGCTCTTGGAATAATAATAAGTATTATTATTAGGACTCCTTACAGCATCCATCTTTGTCCTCATGTGACTGTGTAATTGGTCTGAGTAATAGAAATGAGTCTGATCTAAAAACTTAGGTCTTTCTGACACATTGCTCTGCATTTCTGAAGCACTTTACAGTTTGTGAAACACATTCACACTTCTCATGCCAGGATTCCTTATGGCACTTCAGCTCATTCTTCAGAAGGAGGAGGAAGAATATACCAGTTTGGGCTGTCGGTTTGAAAAGGAGGTTGAGGAGAGAAATAAGAAGGCAATAAGCCCACTCCCGAAAGATGCCATTGTTTGAATTTTAACCTTTTGACTGCCTGACAAGATCAAAACACTTGCTCTTTAGAGACAACTTAGCTAGTCATTGGAATTATTATTTCCCAGCTGAAAAACACACGTGTGTGTGCGTGCATGCGTGTATGAGTGAGAGAGAGAGAGAGAGAGAGAGTCAGAGAGAAAGAACATTATTGTAAGAGAATTACTTTTTTTAAATTTGCCTTATGACAGAGACAAGACTAAAAAAAAAATCAGTGGATCTAATGGTAGATTCTAGGTTAGAAGTGAAATTTCTCTAAAAGTTTTTAAAACAGATTTTATGTGTTTCCTCACATAAAAGTTCCTATCTTTCTTATTTTTTTCACCCTAGAGTGTAGTGTTAAAGATGGAAACACTTGATTGCTCAAGTACTTGCATCTCCATCCACTACCAGGAAACAGACCCATAGAGGAGGGGCAAGATGGATGCATGGAGGAAACTAACATTTATTGTGTTACTGCCATGTTGTCCTGGTAGGCATTTGATTCATCCATGCATTCATTCTGTAGTTCAACAGATTTTTTTGGAGAGGTGTCTGTGCACCTGCATGGTGCTAGCCATTGTGTAGAGAGCAGTAAACAAAGAAGACGTGATTATGACTGCTGTCATGGAAGGAAGGTCAGAGGCTAGTGAGGAAGGCATACACTGAAGGTGTCCATAAGCAAATGTGTAATATCAAATTGTTAAGTGCTGTGAAGGAAATGAACAGGATATGTGTGAAAGAAGAACTGTGAAAGGGACTTCTAATAACAATAATAATAATCCTTAAAGGAGTTCTCTGATAGGTATGTCCTATCCTTATCATCATTTTTAACATAGGAGGAAATGGAAGAACAGAGAGATTAAGTAACCTGCCCAAAGCCACACTTTGAGGAATCATTGATCATGAGAAAGAGCCTTCTAGATATAGTGAATATAGTGAATAGCACTTCTGTGGCCTTGAAAGTGGGAGAAACAGGTACACACGCGCACGAAGCACATCTTGAAGGCCAGTGTAGCTGAACTGTGATAATCAGGCAGGAGAACAACAGTAGATGATGTTGGAGAGGTAGGCAGGGGTCAGAACATGCAGTGCTTTGTTAGATACTACAGGAAATTTGGATTATTTCCGAAGTATCATGGGAACCACTCATTGAAGGAATTTAAGCAGAAGTGTGATATCAAATTTGAGTTTGAAAAAAAAACCCCAAAACTCTAGCTTGTATGTCAAGAACAAATCGAAGTAGGCAAGAGTGCATGAGGTCAGGAATCCATTAGAACAGTCCAAGGGAAACCTAATGGTATTTTGGTGGCAGTGGAGATGGGAGAATTTTTTGAAATACATATTTTTCAATTTTTAAAATTGAATTAAAACTCATTACATAGAATTTACTATTTTAATGATTTTAAAGTATAATTTTGTGGTTTTCAGTATATTTGCAATGTTATACAGCTATCACCACTAATTCCAGAACATTTCCATCACCTCAAAAAGAAATTTCATACTTGTCAGTTTCCCATATCCCCCACCCCCACCCAATGTCCTGGCAACCACTAATCTTTTTATTTATGTAGATTTGTCTGTTCTGGACATTCCATATAAGTGAGTTCATACAATAGATGACCTTTTTATGCCTGGCTTCTTTCTCTTAGAAAAATGTTTTCAAGCTTCATCCGTGTAGTAGCATGTGCCAATACTTCATTCCATTTTATGGCTGAGTAATATTTCATTGTATACATTTCGTTTGTGCATTCATCAGTTGGTGGACATTTGCATTGTTTCCATTTTTTTTTTTAAGATTATTTGTTTATTTTGAGAGAGAGAGAGAGAGAGCACAAGCAGAACAGGGGCAGAGAGGAGAAAAAGAATCCCAAACAGGCTCTTTACCATCAGAGTAGAGCCCAATGTGGGGCTCGAACCCATGAACCACGAGACCATGACCTGAGCCGAGATCAAGAGTCAGGCGCTTAACTGACTGAGCCACCCAGGCGCCCCTCCATCTTTTTTAATGTTTATTTATTTTGAGAGAGAGAGCAGAGGAGGGGCAGAGAGAGAGGGAGAGAGAGAATCTGAAGCAGGCTCCATGTTATCAGCACAGTGCCTGATCTGGGGCTCAATCTCATGAACTATGACATTGTGACCTGAGCTGAAATCAAGAGTTGGACGCTTGGGGCGCCTGGGTGGCTCAGTCGGTTAAGCGTCCGACTTTAGCTCAGGTCATGATCTCGCGGTTCCTGAGCTCAAGCCCCGCATCGGTCTCTGTGCTGACAGCTCGGAGCCTGGAGCCTGCTTCGGATTCTGGGTCTCCCTCTCTCTCTGCTCCTCCCCCACTCATGCGCGCTCGCGCTCTCTCTCTCTCTCTCTCTCTCTCTCTCTCTCTCTCTCTCTCTCTCTCCTTCAAAAATAAATTTTAAAAAACCATTAAAAAAATTAAAAATAAAAAAAAAAAAGAGTTGGACGCTTAACTGACTAAGCCACCTAGACACCCGTTTCCATCCTTTGGCTGTTATCAATAGTGCTGCTATGTACATTTATGTATGTTTTTATGTGAACATGTTTTCAGTTCTCTTTAAGTACACTTAGGAATGGAATTGCTGAGTCATATGGTAACTTTACGTTTAAGTTTTGAGAAACTGACAAACTATTTTTCCACAATGGCTACATCATTTTACAGCTCCACCAACAATATATGAGGGTTCCAACTTGTTCATATCCTTGCTAGCTTTTCTAATTCCTGCTATGAAAAAAATATATATAGAACCATCCTAATGTGAAGTGGTATCTCATTGTGATTTTGATTTGCATTTCCATAACGAATAATGAAGTTGAACAGTTTTTCATGTGCTTATTGACCATTTTCATATTTTCTTTGGAGAAATGTCTATTTAAATTCTTTGCCATTTTAAAGATCGGATGGCTTGTCTTTTTATTGCTTAGTTGTAAGAATTATTTATATATTCTGGGTCCTAAATTTTTGTCAGATATATGATTTGCAAATATTTTCTCCCATTCTGTGGGTTGTCTTTTCACTTTCTTAATAATGTCCTTTGAGGCATGCAAGTTTTTAATTTTTATAAAGTCCTGTTTATTTCATTTGTTGCTTTTGGTGTCATATTAAAGAAATCATTACCTAATCCAAGGACATGAAGAATTTACACCTATGTTTCCTTCTAAAAATTTTGTAGTTTTAGCCTTAAATTTAAAGCTTTGATCCATTTTGAGTTAGTATTTGTAGATGGTGTGAGGTAGAGGTCTAAATTCTTTTTTAAAAATATTTTTGTTTTTTATTTTAGAGCACGAGCAGGAGAGAGGGGCAGAGGGAGAGGGAGAAAGAATCTTAAGCAGGCTCCAGGCACAGCGCAGAGCCCGACATGGGACTCAGTCCCATGACCCTGGGATCATGACCTGAACCAAAATCAAGAGTCAGATGCTCAACCAACTGAGCCACCCAGGCACCCCTAAATTCATTCTTTTGTATGTGGCTGTCCAGTTACTCCCTTTGCTGAAGACTTTTTTCTCTTTTGAAATATATTTTGCAGTAGTCACTAGAACATATAAGGGAGTAGAAGGCAGGAGGAAGAAAGAAGAATCAAGATTACTGATATAAGGAGCTGTGTTAGTGGTGGTAGCATTTACTGAAATGAGGGAGAGTGTTGTTATTTGGAGTAGGATGGAGTGAGGGATAGTGAGAAGTTCAGATTTGAACTTAAGTTTAACTTGTCTGTGATACTTTTCTGCCTATGGTATAGACAGTTTGATGTATGAATTTGGTTCCAGGGAGAAGTTTGAGGTGGAGATAAGGTTTGAGTGTCAAGAGGATATAGATTGTTTTATAGCTCTGGGACTGTGAGAACACTTAAGGAAGAAATATACAGAAAGACAGACACGAGGGAGCCCAAACTAGAGGCCAGAGAATGCTAACAAATAGAGACTCTAGAGGTGAAGGAATCTGCAAAGGAGACTGAAAATCAGAGACCAGAGAGGACTGAAAAAAACCAAGAGTGTAGGTCATGGAAGCAAAGAAAGGGAGAGGCTGATCGTGTAGGAGAAGGTGAAAAAGTAAGTGAAGGATAAAGTCCTTGTGAAAGTGAGAACCAAAGGGACACAGAGCATAAGTAGAGAGATTGCCCTTTAATGAGATGAGTGACACTCCAGTGTAGGGAGTACGTGTTGTTAAATCCAGGTAAGTTTGTCAATTTATTGAGGGGACGATAAGAGTTCCTTTCTGAAAGCTCTTATTTTCTTAATGAAGACTAACATTTGTCTCTGTTGGCAGTACATGAGCGAAGCATAGGAGCTGCGGTCAAGGCAGGCTCATGAGAAGTAGGAAGGGGGAAGGAAAAGTATGCAGTGGTGGTCTTGGCATGAGGTGCAGGTTGGATCAGGAGATGTCATAGGCTTGTCGTACAATGTTGAATGTCTGTTTGAGGTTTATCATAATGAGCTTAAGGTCAAATCAGTCTGTGCAGTTACATGATTTTTCTCCAGCAGTGTTTAGCTGGGGAATGCAGAGAGTTAGGTTCACCAAGGTTGGCATTCTGCCAGTTGAATCCCATGGAGGAAGAGAGTGTTAAAACTGCATTTACAAAGGAATGCTTACAATGGTTGATCAAGTAATCTGGAGGGTGGTGTGGGGAAATAAGGGTGACATCATTTATAGTGGTGGATCAGTAGATTGTAGGTTGAAGAATTTGGGGACTAAAGTGAGATGAAAGTATATTAAAGTATATCCAGTGAATAGACCTTCTAATTTGAGATTTTGGAGTTGGTACAGATCTTTGGTGTACCCACGGCCATAAGTGATTGAAGGTGGAGTGGATGAAAAGGCATGGGTTGACATAGTCTAGGGATTAAGACACTTGGATATTACATGGATTATTCCTTTAGATGGAATTGCCAAGAATAATGATAGGTGTTGGGGTGGGACACAGACTCTTTGGCAAGGGAGGAGCATTTCTGGATGGTCAAGGGAGGAGCATTTCTGGATGGTTGGTGGATAATAGAAACAAAAAAGGGTGGAGAGAGGATAGTGTAGTCGGGAGGTCTTGGGTCTCCAAGGAATAGGGATTTTTGCCAGAAAGGAGAAATAATAATTAGGGAGTAGCAGGGATAAGAATATGTACTCAGCCTCCTGGCCTTGAGGATATGGGGGTTAAAAAAGAAAAATGTGGAACAGTCTTCTGGACAGCAGAGGAAGCAGTGTCCTTAATGACCAGCAGATTTTAATTAAGACAAAGAAGTGAAGGGAGTATTTTTTTTTTAAAGAAGTGGTTTATGGAAGTTTGCTGGTTAGTGTAGGAATTCCACAGGAGAGTGGAAGTTTCAGGAGGGAGAAAGGGTAAATGTGTTGGAGGGATTGAGGGTATATAGAGTAGCGTGGGTGTACTAGTTAGGACAATAATGGAAGACCAGGGACCCTTGAACCTCAGTGCAGATGACTGAAATAAACAGGAGTACTGCATAAGGGAATTAGGCCCTTCACCCCCACCCATCTCTGAGAAGGCAAGCCCTTGGTTCCCGTGCTGTGGGCCTAAAGGCTTCTTCACAGAGTATGGCAGCTGCCCATGCCGCTTATCGCAAAGTCTCAAGGAGTGATGTGGCAGTTTTCAGCTGAGGTCAGGGTCTAATGGTGACTTGTCCAGGGTCACAGTGAGTAACTAGCAAAGCACATCTCCTGACAACCAAACATCAGGTCTGCTTACCACTCTTAATTTGTTTATTTTGGTTTTAGTCCTCATTTACCATACTGCAGGCAGAGCTGGGTCTCTTAGACCATTAGAAAATGAAAATTAAAGAGGGGGAAAAACTCCTTAGAACTAGACAGTGTTTCCCCTCTGGAACCATTTCAGGCTCTCAGGCAGGTCTGTGCCAAAAGGATGAGAAATGGCTGTGCTGCACACAGGCCCTGGCGAGCAGTCATTGCGGCCCAGTAGGGTCTGTGCGACCGTGACCATGTGCGTTACTCCCATGCATGTGTTCTGTCCACAGGGTCATGTCGGCACAACAGCAACCAAGAAGATCGACGTCTACCTCCCCCTGCACTCGAGCCAGGACAGACTTCTGCCAATGACTGTGGTGACAATGGCCAGCGCCAGGGTGCAGGACCTGATCGGGCTCATCTGCTGGCAGTACACAAGTGAAGGACGGGAGCCGAAGCTCAAGTAATCCTTCCTCTTTTTGGCTGCTCTAGTTTCTGGCTGTCTCCGGGCCACCCATGCTGCATTCTGGGCCCGGTCAGTCTTTCTAGGCATTGGCCTGGGAGCCAGACATCCACACGGATCCAGGTCAGGTTGCTCACCAGATCTTGGGCCTGGGTATCCCAGGCTTATCTCAGAGAAATCCGCGTACAGAATAGGCTAATAAGTTTGTGAATCCAGACATGAGACAATATATTTTAGCAGTTTCCAAACCCTTTTATGATGCTTGCTGGTAAAAGTTGCATGGGAGGCAGTAGGAGGGAACTAATAATTGTTGAACCCCTACCATGATTTGGGCAGTAATGCTAAACCTCTGCACACCTGATTTCTCATTTAATTCTCCTGGCTCTCTGAGGTGAGCAGTGTGATCCTTATTCTGCAGAGGCGGAAACTCTGAATCAGAGAATTGATATTTGCTTAAGTTCACGCCATTGGGACATGGCAGAGTCCAGATTTGACTCCCGTTCTGTTTGATGCTAAGGTTTTTGCATTATTTCCTTTAGGTCTGAAGGACCTTGTTGTTAGTCAGTGGTACAGTTTTTCTCTCAATCACTAAGCTCTATTCATGATTAAACAATTATATGAAAAATGTAATGCTTCAAAGTAGAATTTCTACGTGCATATCATGTAAAGTGCTTTGCTGCATCGGTTCCCCCATACTTGAATATCTTATCTGACAGCCATCCTCTTCTGTTTGCTGTGCTCTCTTCAGCAGTAGGACTTACAATACAGCAAAATGTAGTGGATGCCTTCATTTTGGAAATGGATTCTCATGGAGACTTTCTCTTCTCTTAGAATGGTCCAGTCTGTGGTCAGTTGCTTGGTTGCTTTTTCTTCTTGAAATACATTACATTTGCACTTAGAATTATTTTTTCAAGTTCTCATTGACATTGCCTCCACTTTGCCTGAATACACTGTGAATATAATGTTTACTGCTCCTGTGGCAATAGAAAGCCTTTTCGACCACCTAGGCTCAAAAAAAGGCTTGACCAAGGCTGAGCTATAGTGTTACCCTTTTTTCAGCATGAAGTGTAAACAAAGTAGAGAAAGGAGTCAAGGTGCTGGTGACTTTACACATGCTGTCTGAGTTAATTAAGAGATTGCTTAGTGCAGGCACTGAGACCAAGAGACACAAAGGATTGCCTAGGGTCACACGACTAGTAAGGAACAAGAGTCAGGATTTAATTGTGACATACATGTTACAGATGAGGAAACTAAAACTTAGAGAGGCTAAGTCACTTTCCTAAATCACACAGTAAGTGATAGAACTGGCATTAAGCCCTAGGGATCCCTGGCTTCAGAGCCCTGGCTCTTCACTATTACATTATACCCACTATGACTGTGTGTGGGTCATATTAAAACATTCATTGAGTTCCTACTTACTGCAGGCACAGTGCTAGATCTTGACATCCAGAAACGAAAAAGGCAGGTCATGCCATTAGAGAGCTTACTATCTAAGGTAGATAAGCAATAGGAATACAGTACAGTAGCATGTAAAATCAGGTTCTGTGAGAATGTCTGATCCCATATTTGAGGATGAGAATGGAGTCATAATTATACATCTAAGCTGAAACTTGAAGGAGTAGGGAAAGTGATGCAGAGGGGTTGAGAGGAGGGTGTTCTAAAACAGAGGGAAAAGCATGGACTTCTGTTATGATGATCCTTCACATTCAGGCTTTAAATTCCGAATTCTGTTCCAAATACATAGCAATGATAAGTGAAGTATGTTACTGACATACCTGTAGTTGAATAACAAGATAAACATCCTGGTAGGCTAAAAATGGAACCAGGTATGGAAATAGGCAGCATGTGCAGGGAGTTGATTCTTTTAGGGTGGTACTTCCCAAAAAACATGTTGTGATTATTTTCAAGCTTTGGGGTAGCTAGGCAGGGCCTGGGGTGGTTGGAGCCCCAGCTGGCATTTCTGGGTAGGGAAGAGTCTCATCCCTCTACCCATGTACCACACTCATACTGTTATTTTCAAAGTATGCCGTGATGTCAGAAAAGAGTAGGAAACACTGCTTGAGGGTATGGAGACCAGAGGAACTTTGTGCCTGGATAGGGATCAGAGGAAGTCTCACTGCTAGAACCTGGGAGCTGGGATGGGACTGTCCCACTTATGAAAAGAAACTGAACAAAGCTGACTGAGTCTGTGACTTGTTTCAAGTTGTGTTTCTGGGGTGGTAGGGGAATAGAGACAGCAGTGCTACTGGGACCTGGCCATGACATGACTGGGTTTATGATCTCCCTGGTGGTGTTTGCAAGGGATGGGTGTAAGACCTGGTTGTATGGTGGAGGCCTCTGCTTGGACGGGGATGGAAGACGGTGGCAATAACTGTAATAACAAGGAGGCAGGGAGAAGGAGGGAGAGAGAGAAAGAGAGAAACTGTTCGTATTCAAGAGGAGCCAGCAAGTTAAAATTCTCAAACGAGTATAACTACTAAGAAAGACAATAATTAGGAGATGAATTCACTCCCAACAGAATATAGTAAAGCAATCTGCAAATTAACTTCAAATAAATATGTTTAAAATCATCAAAGAGATGAAGGAATAACATCCATGGTAAATTCCTAGGAAATGGTGAAACAAAACTAAGCAGATGAGATTTAACCAGTTAGAAGAGAACCAATTAAAGGTACTGGAAATATAAAATGTGGTTATTAAAGTAACAACAAAAGAGTATATGGGATAAACTCTAGACTGGACACAGTTAAGAGGGACTGAGATGAAAGATACTACCAGTGAATTCAACCTAGGACGTGACACTAACACACAGAGATAAGGAGACACAGAGAATGGAAGATGAGTAAGTTAAGAGACGTGGAGCAAAGATGGAGAGCCCCCCACTTGTGAGGCAGAGAATGGAAGGAATCTCAAGAAACAATATCTGAAGAGAGAATGCCAGAGTATTTCCTAGAACTGGAGGCAGATACAAACTAGTCTTCATATTAAAAGCACATACAAATGAAATGGATGAAGGTTAGCCTTTACAGCAAATTATGCTGGAGCAATGGGACATCCACACACCAAAAAAAAATCAACCTAAACCTCATATACCTTGTAAAAAATTGATTCAAAAATGAATTGAGAATGAAACGTAAAACTTTAAACTTTTAGAAGAAAGAACAGAAAACCTTTGGGACCGAGAGCTAAATGAAGAGTTATTATATATGATACTGAAAGCAGGATCCATATTAGAAAACAAAATGTTAATTAGACTACATTAGAATTAAGAACTTTCCCTTCACAGGAGCATTTGCGTGGCTCAGTTGGTTAAGTGCCAGGTCATGATCTGGCAGTTCGTGAGTTTGAGCCCCACATTCGGCTCTGTGCTGACAGCTCAGAAACTGGAGCCTGCTTTGATTCTGTGCCTCCTTTCTCTGTGTCTGTGCCTCCCCTACTCGCTCTCTGACTCTCTCTGTCAAAAATAAATAAACGTTAAAAACAAACAAAAAAAGAACTTTCCCTTTACAAAAGATCCTTACTTTCTTTTTCCACTCCAGAAGCTGTCAGACAGCCATTCTGCCTTCTCCTTTCCCATGGGCCTAGAGTCTTCAGCTTTACCTGGCCAAGGGAGACAGAGCACGGTGGTGAGGTGGGGAGATGGGCCTGTTGCAAAGAGTCAAAACAGTAGAATTTAGGGCAAAAACACATCAATAGGGATATTTTGGTAAACTACGTAATGAAAAAAAGGAATAGCCCCACCAAGATAACATAATGCTTCTGACTGCATATGCACCTAGCAGTATAGTACCAAAATATTGTAAGGGAATTGTAAAGTGGCATTGAGTGATCCATAGTCAAAATGGGAAATTTTGATGCATTCCTACCAAAAACTGATAAAGAGATGAAAAATAAGTGAGGATTAAGGAAGATTCAAACAATTTAATTACAATTCCAAACCCCCAAAGTAGAGATTATCTCTTGTACTAGTTTGTAAGCCTCTGAAATTGAATAAATCTTATTAATATTTATATTCCTGAGGTATCCAGCATGTTCACGTTTTTTAATAGTTGCTCTGTAAGTATATTGTGAATTGCAAAGTTACATTGATTCTGAAGAAACCATTGATCCTTTGAAATTTTTTGCAATCCTCATGTAACAGTGGATTTCACAGTTTTGTTTGGTATAAGACAATCTATAAAGTAAATCCCTGGGATCTCTTCCTATCAGACAGTACAGTACAAGGTATTTTCTTCCTGACCTATTTGTACTTAAAGTGTTAGAATAGATCCTTCTTTGATCTTTTCCAGTGGGTTTGCCCTGCAAAGAGCTCTTCACTCACAGGGGGCCAAATTGCTAGATGCATGGTTTCAGTCTGGTTGTTAAGAAAACAGTTTATTTAGAAATACTGCTCTCCTGTTTCTGTGCCTTGAAAACTATCAATAGTAGTAGGCTTTGGCCCCAGGGAAGGAATGGAGAATTTGGCTAGAATTTTTGGCCTCCTTTACTCTTCTACCTGTTAACTCTTGAGCAAGATGGAATGTGGTACTTTAGCTAATTTCCTGCTTTTTTCATACCCTGATTTTAGGAAAAACATTTGTAAGAAATGAACTGAAATCATTTCAGTCTCTAGGTAGTTGAATTTTTATACTTTGTTGTGTAGATTCATGTTTATTGAATTTTCATCAGGAATCGTGGCCTGTAAAATTTCTGCTTAGAAATTTATTTGTTTATTTATTTATAGGGGCTTACTATACAATGAACTTTCATAAATATTTTGTGGATTCTGGAAACATTCTCTGTAGGTTATAGAATTCATTATATTCTTATTAAAATGATATATTTAATTACTATTACATTCTTATATTTTTGACTGTTCGGTCTATGGATGATTAAGAGAAATGAATTGATGTTTCCATTTTCTTGTTTGTTTTTGTCAGTTTCCCCTATGATTTCAACAGTTTCCACTTTACATATTGCAGCGCACAAAAATGTTCGTGCATTTCATATCTTTATTGTGAGTTGTACTTTTTTCAATATAAAACAGCCCTCTTTGTTTTATGAATTGTGTGTCCTGCCCTTTTCTTTGCTTTATTTCAGTAATAGGAGCTTTTCCACCTCCTGTTCTTCACGTTTTTCTAATCTGTCTTTGTTCAGCCTATTACCTTTGCCTTTTTGTTTTAGATATGTTGAATAATTTTGTGAGGTTTTTCTTTTTTAAACCTGCCTAAATCACTATCTTTTTTTTTTTTTTTTTTTTTAAGATTTTATTTTTAAGTGATCTCCACATCCAGTGTGGGACTTGAACTCTCAATTAGCAATAATCGCGCCTCGGATAAACCTCATTGGCTACAATACTGCCACTGCACAAAGCTGAACTCTCAACCTCAAGTTCAAGAGTCACTGACTGAGCCAGCCAGGCGCCCCTAAATCATTGTCTTTTTTATAGGGGAGTTTCTCTTACTAAACATTTTTTTTTAATGTAAAATTTATTGTCACATTGGTTTCCATACAACACCCAGTGCTCATCCCAACAGGTGCCCTCATCAATACCCATAATCCACCCTCCCCTCCCTCCCACCCCCCCCATCAACCCTCAGTTTGTTCTCAGTTTTTTTTTTTAATTTTTTTTTTCCAACGTTTATTTATTTTTGGGACAGAGAGAGACAGAGCATGAATGGGGGAGGGGGCAGAGAGAGAGGGAGACACAGAATCGGAAACAGGCTCCAGGCTCCGAGCCATCAGCCGAGAGCCTGACATGGGGCTCGAACTCACAGACCGCGAGATCGTGACCTGGCTGAAGTCGGACGCTTAACCGACTGTGCCACCCAGGCGCCCCTGTTCTCAGTTTTTAAGAGTCTCTTATGGTTTGTCTCCCTCCCTCTCTAACCTTTTTTTTTTTTTTTTCTTCTTTTTTTCTTCTTTTTTCCCTTCCCTCCCCCATGGTCTTCTGTTAAGTTTCTCAGGATCCACATAGGAGTGAAAACATATGGTATCTGTCTTTCTCTGTATGATTTATTTCACTTAGCATAACACTCTCTGGTTCTATCCACGTTGCTACAAAAGGCCACATTTCATTCTTTCTCATTGCCACGTAGTATTCCATTGTGTATATAAACCACAATTTCTTTATCCATTCATCAGTTGATGGACATTTAGGCTCTTTCCATAATTTGGCTATTGTTGAAAGCGCTGCTATAAACATTGGGGTACAAGTGCCCCTATGCATCAGCACTCCTGTATCCCTTGGGTAAATTCCTAGCAGTGCTATTGCTGGATCGTGAGTAGATCTATTTTTAATTTTTTGAGGAATCTCCACACTGTTTTCCAGGGTGGCTGCACCAGTTTGCATTCCCATCGACAGTGCAAGAGGGTTCCCGTTTCTCCACATCCTCTCCAGTATCTGTGGTCTTCTGATTTGTTCATTTTAACTACTCTGACTGGCGTGAGTGTGGTTTTGATTTGTATTTCCCTGATGAGGAGCGACGTTGAGCATCTTTTCGTGTGCCTGTTGGGCCATCTGGATGTCTTCTTTAGAGAAGTGTCTATTCATGTTTTCTGCCCATTTCTTCACTGGATTATTTGTTTTTCAGGTTTTGGATACTAGCCCTTTGTCCGATATGTCATTTGCAAATATCTTTTCCCATTCCGTCGGTTGCCTTTTAGTTTTGTTGGTTGTTTCCTTTGCTGTGCAGAAGCTTTTTATCTTCATGAGGTCCCAATAGTTCATTTTTGCTTTTAATTCCCTTGCCTTTGGAGATGTGTCAAGTAAGAAATTGCTGCGGCTGAGGTCACAGAGGTTTTTTCCTGGTTTCTCCTCTAGGGTTTTGATGGATTCCTGTCTCACATTCAGGTCCTTTATCCATTTTGAGTTTATTTTTGTGAATGGTGTAAGAAAGTGGTCTAGTTTCATTCTTCTGCATGTTGCTGTCCAGTTCTCCCAGCACCATTTGTTAAAGAGACTGTCTTTTTTCCATTGGATATTCTTCCCTGCTTTGTCAAAGATTAGTTGGCCATACTTTTGTGGGTCCAATTCTGGAGTCTCTATTCTATTCCATTGGTCTATGTGTCTGTTTTTGTGCCAATACCTTGCTGTCTTGATGATTACAAGTTTGTAGTAGAGGCTAAAGTCTGGGATTGTGATGCCTCCCGCTTTGGTCTTCTTCAATATTACTTTGGCTATTCAGGGGTCTTTTGTGGTTCTATACAAATTTTAGGGTTGCTTGTTGTAGCTTTGAGAAGAATGTTGGTGCAATTTTGATGGGATTGCATTGAATGTGTAGATAGCTTTGGGTAGTATTGACATTTTAACAATATTTATTCTCCCAATCCATGAGCACGGAATGTTTTTCCATTTCTTTCTATCTTCTTCAATTTCCTTCATAAGCTTTCTATAGTTTTCATCATACAGATCTTTTACATCTTTGGTTAGGTTCATTCCTAGGTATTTTATGATTCTTGGTGCAATTGTGAATGGGATCAGTTTCTTTATTTGTCTTTCTGTTGCTTCATTTCTCTTACTAAATTTTATCTTCACTATTGATGTGTTAGTTTCATGTTAGTCAACTTGTTTTAAGCTTGTTTTTTTAATGCTTTCTTTGTTGTTGTTTTCTGTTTTTATTTACTTAAAATTCTGAAGTCAGTTACCCATAAGATTTTTAAAACATTTTTTATATTTATTTATTTATTTTTAAATGTTTATTTTTGAGAGAGATAGAGATAGAGCACGAGTTGGAGAGGGGCAGAGAGAGAGGGAGACACAGAATCCAAAGCAGGCTCCAGGGTCTGAGCTGTTAGCACAGGGCCCAACATGGGGCCCAAACCAGCGGATCACGAGGTCATGACCTGAGCTGAAGTCGGACACTTAACTGACTGAGCCACCAAGGCACCCCAAAACATTTTTTAAATAGGCTTTTTTGTTTTAATTTTTTTTATATTTATTTATTTTTGAGAGTGAGCGAAACAGAGCATGAGCAGGGGAGGGGCAGAGAGAGAGAGAGGAAGACAGAATCTGAAGCAGGCTCCAGGCTCCCAGCTGTCAGCACAGAGCCTGTTGCGGGGCTCGAACCCACAAATGGTGAGATCAGGACCTGAGCCAAAGTCAGACGCCCAACCAACTGAGCCACCCAAGCGCCCCATAAATAGGCTTTATTTTTTAGAGTGGTTTTAGGTTTATGGAAAAACTGCACAGGAAGTTCAGAGTTGCTACACATCTCATTCATGACACTTGTTTTCCCCTGTTATTAACACCTTGCATTGGTGGAGTACATTTGTTAACAATTGATGAACCAATATTGATACATTATTATTAACTAAAGACAATAGTTTACATATTAGGGTTCACTCTTTGTGTTGTTCAGTTATTTATTTATTTATTTATTTATTTTAGTTTATTTATTTGTAATCTCTACACTCAGTGTGGAGCTCAGACTCACAACCATGAGATCAAGAGTCTCCCACTCTCCTGACTTAGCCAGCCAGGCTCTGATGATTGCATCATCGCTAATTGTTTCACTGCCCTAAAAATGCCCCCATGCTCCACCTTCTCATTCTTCCCTGTTCACCTTTAGCAACCACTTATCATTTTATTGTGCCTACCATTTTGCATTTTCCAGAATGTCAGGTGGTTGCAATCCTACTATACGTAGCCTTTTCGGACTGTTGTTTTCCCTTAGCAATATGTATTTAAGGTATTTAAGGTTCCTTCATGTCTTTTTGTGGCTTGATAGTTCATCTCTTTATATTGCTGAATAATATTCCATGGCATGAATGTACCATAGTTTTTCCATTCACCTGTTGAAGGACAGCTTGGTTACTTCCAATCTTTATAGTAAATCTGCTATAAACATTTATGGCAGGTTTTCATGTAGATGTGAAGTTTTCAGTTCATTTTACGAATACCTAAGAGTGCAGTTGCTGGATTGTATGATAAGCCTTTGTTTATTAAATAGCTTTCTAAGAAGCTGTCCAAATGTCTTCCAAAGGGTTGTACCATTTGACATTTCCATCATCAACACATGGGAGTTCCTTTTGCTACAAATCCTTTCCAGCATTTGGTTTTGTAAACGTTTTGCATTTTAGCTATTTTACTAGGTGTCCAGTGGTATCCCATTTTTGTTTTAATTTGCAGTTCCCTAAGGAAGTGGTCTTGAACATTTTTTCACATGCTTTTTGACACCTATCTGTATTCTTTGGTGAGCTGTCTGTTCAGGTGTTTGGTCAGTTTTTTTGTTTTTGTTTTTGTTTTTGTTTTTAATTTATATCCAAGTTACTTAGTATATAGTGCAACAGTGATTTCAGGAGCAGATTCCTTAATGCCCCTTACCCATTTAGCCCACCCACCCCCCCCACAACCACTCTAGTAACCCTGTTTGTTCTCCATATTTAAGAGTCTCTTATGTTTTTCCCCCCTCCCTATTTTTATTTTTGCTTCCCTTCCCTTGTGTTCATCTGTTCTGTATCTTACAGTCCTTATATGAGTGAAGTCATATGATATATGTCTTTCTCTGACTAATTTCGCTTAGCATAATAATACCCTCTAGTTTCACGTAGTTGCAAATGGCAAGATTTCATTCTTTTTGATTGCCGAGTAATACTGCATTATATATATATATAATGGAGTATTATATATATATATATATAATGGAGCATTACACACACACACACGCACACGCACACCACATCTTCTTTATTCATTTATCCATTGATGGATATTTGGTCTCTTTCTATACTATGGCCATTGTCAATACTGCTGCTATAAACATTGGGGTGTGTGTGCCCCTTTGAAAACAGCATTCCTGTATCCCTTGGATAAATACCTAGTAGTGCCATTGTTGGGTCATAGGGTAGTTCTATTTTTAATTTTTTGAGGAACCTCCATGTTTTCCAGAGTGGCTGCACCAGTTTGCATTCCCACCAGCAGTGCCGAAGAGATCCTCTTTCTCTGCATCCTTGCCAACATCTGTTGTTGCCTGAGTTGTTCATGTTAGCCATTCTGACAGGTGTGAGGTGGTATTTCCTTGTGGTTTTGATTTGTATTTCCCTGATGATGAGTGATGTTGAGCATTTTTTCATGTGTCGGTTGGCCATCTGGATGTCTTCTTTGAAGAAGTGTCTATTCATGTGTTCTGCCCATTTCTTCACTGGATTATTTGTTTTTTGGGTGTTGAGTTTGATAAGTTCTTTATTGATTTTGGATACTAACCCTCTGTCTGATATGTCGTTTGCAAATATCTTCTCCCATTCCGTCGGTTGCCTTTTAGTTTTACTGATTGTTTCCTTCTCTGTGAAGAAGCTTTTTATTTTGATGAGGTCCCAATAGTTCATTTCTGCTTTTGTTTCCCTTGCCTCTGGAGACTGGTGAGTAAGAGTTGCTGCGGCCAAGATCAAAGAGGTTTTTCCGCTTTCTCCTTGGGGATTTTGATGGCTTCCTGTCTTACCTTGAGGTCTTTCATCCATTTTGAGCTTATTTTTGTGTATGGTGTAAGAAAGTGGTCCAGGTTCACTCTTCTGCATGTCGCTGTCCAGTTTTCCCAGCACCACTTGCTGAAGAGACTGTCTTTATTCCATTGGATCTTCTTTCCTGCTTTGTCAAAGATTAGTTGCCCATACATTTGTGGGTCCATTTCTGGGTTCTCTATTCTGTTCCACTGATCTGAGTGTCTGTTTTTGTGCCATGGCCAATTTTTTAATCAGGTGGTTTTCTTACTGATTTTTTTTAGAGTTCTTTGTCTATTTATCAGATATGTGTTTTGTAGGGATTTTTTTCCCTAATCGGTGGCTTATCATTTCATTTTCTTAACAGCATCAACTCCAACTTACCAGTTTTTTCTTTCATAGATTGTGTTTTGGTGTTGTGTCTAAAAAGTAATTACCAAACCCAGGGTTATCTAGATTTTCCTGTATGTTATCCTCTAGAAGTTTTATGTGATTTTTGCTTTACGTTTAGGCCTGTGATACATTTTGAGTTAATTTTTGTTAAAGGTGTAAGGTCTGTGTCTAGATTTAATCATTTTTGCATGTGAATACCCACTTGAAAAGATTATCCTTTCTCCATTCCTTTTGCTGCTTTGCTCCCAAAGCCTTTGCTCCTTTGTCAAATATCAGTTGACTATAGTAATGTAGATCTATTTTTGACATATAACATTTTTTTAAGCGTTCCTTTTTAATTTATATTTAATCGGATTCAAGAGTGAAACAGTATCTTTTGAGTAACACCCATTCGTGAAAGAGAGAGAAATAAAATTCAGTGAGATTTTATCCTGTCAAGAACTTGAGGTGGGAGGTATATACTGCTCTTTGCACAGAACCACATTTACTCTACTTCATAGTTAATTTAAGGGATTTTTTTTAAGGGTAATTTTGACTAGCCCCAATTTTGTGCAGAGACTGTAGTCATATGTTCTGACTCTATGGTACACAAGAATGGCTGTTCTTTGCCTTCTTCTGTTCAGCTGTCCCTTTAACATTCAACATATTTCACTGGTCTCTTATTTACTGTTGCTCTTTATCAGCTACTGACAGGTGAGCTACTAAAAGCCTGAAGAGTTTTGCGATAGTCCAGAAGCTGGAGTAGTAGACTTTTGAGATTATTGCATTGCTCAGTGAGTGGGAGTGTCTGGCAATAGAGCAGTGCTGTCCAAAAGAAATATAATGCAATCACCTCACACCTGTTAGAATGGCTATCATCAAAAAGACAAGATATAACAAGTGTTGGCGAGGATATGGAGAAAAGAAAGCCCTTGTGCACTGTTGCTAGGAATGTGAAGAGGTGCAGCCACAATGGAAAGCAACATGGAGGATCCTCAAAAAATGAAAACTAGAACTACCATGTGCTCTAGTAATTCCCCTTCTGGGTATATATCCAAAGGAAATGAAAACAGGATCTTGAAGAGATATCTACACTCCCTTGTTCATTGCAACACTGTTCACAATAGTTAAGATATGGAAGCAACCTGAATGTCTGTCTATGGATGAAAAGATAAGATAAAGAAATCCTGCCGTCTGCAACAACATGGATTGACCTTGAGAGCGTTATGCTGAAAGAGATAAATCAGAGAAAGACAAATACCGCATGATGTCACATATATATGGACTCTAAAACTGAACTCACAGAAACAGAGATTAGAATGGTGGTTACCACGGACTGGGGGATGGGGGAAGGGTGGGAAATACTGGTCAAAAACTACAGACTTCCAGTTAGAAAATGAATAAGCTTTGGAGATCTAATGTACAGCATTGCAATTATAGTCAATAATACTATTTTATATACTTGAAAATTGCTAAGAGAGTAGACCATTAGTATTCTTATCACAAAAAAGAAATGGTAACTATGTGATGTGTTGGAGGTGTTAGCTAACTAACCCTACTTGGTGGTAATTGTTTTATAATACATAAGTGTATCAAATACACGTATTTTACAAATTGATTACCAGGAATATACTTTCACGACGTTATATTTCAGTTATATCTCAAAGCTGGAAAAAATACATAAAGCAAGCTGCAAATGTGAGCCATGTTTACAATTTGAAATTTTCTAATAACCACATTTTTAAAAGTTTCCAAAAGATGGGTGAAATTTATTTCCCTAATAATTATTATAATTGAAGTAATTTTTATAATTTTCATGGGTTATATTTTCTTTAACCCATTGTATCTAAAATATTATTATTTCAACATGTTATTGACAAAATTAAGGAGATTTTTAATGTTCTTTTTGGTCATAAGTTTTAAAAATTCAGTGTTTCTTTGCTATATACAGTCAATTCAGACTAGCCATAGTTCAAGTGCTCGCTAGCTACATGTTGGAGAATGCAGCTGTAGAGTATACCAAGACGCGGAGTTCACTGGGTTTGCTTCATTCTGACATACCCTCAGCTTCTCAGAGCCCTTGGGAAACTGGGGTTTTGTAGATCGATCACTGAAGTTTATTTCATTCATTGTCACACTTTATTTTAATAATTTTTCATAGAGATTCTCTAAAATGTGTTAATATTTCCCCGTCTTTTTTTTTTTTTTAAACGTTTATTTATTTTTGAGACAGAGGGAGACAGAGCATGAATGGGGGAGGGTCAGAGAGAGGGAGGGAGACACAGAATCTGAAACAGGCTCCAGGCTCCGAGCTGTCAGCACAGAGCCTGACACGGGGCTTGAACTCACGAACCGCGAGATCATGACCTGAGCCGAAGTCAGACGCTTAACCAACTGAGCCACCCAGGCGCCCCTTTCCCCGTCTTCTTAATTGGAGTATAACATAGTGGGATCCAAAGCTGTAGTCTGTGTTTGAATTCTGGCATTAACACTTATCATCAGCATGGTCTTGGATGGATTGATTACTTCAGTCCTATGTACTGTAGTTATCTTGTGTGTAAAATGAGGATAGAAGCTTCTTAACAGGGTAATTAGGAAAATAAAATGAGAAAATACATGGCAAGTGCTCAGGAAATGTTTATTTCTGTTGCTGTCAAATACTGTAACTACAGCCAGCTACTGCTACAAGCAATACTGGTAGTAGTTCAGCAACAGTAGTATAACTTAGCTCTTTCTGAATGATTCAGAGAATGCACTATGCTATGATACAGTGGTGCCCTTGTGGGCTTATGTAAGCATATAAGAATATTTGACCTTCCATTATGTTTTCTGACAACTTTGCAATTTGAATTCTTTATATTTCCCCATTTTTGCATCTACATGACCACTTCTGTCTGCTCTCCTCCCCTTTGTAGGTTGCTGCTTCTAATTTATATTCCTTAGACTCCTCATTGAGAAGCACTTACCTAGATAATACAGCCTAAGAGAGGCCCTTCCCATTCTGACCCTCAGCTGTGATCCCATGCATCCTACAGATCACATTCTTTAACTGGCAGCTTCTTGACACTGATACCCTGTCTGCTTTTCCTGTTTCTTCAATCAGAAATGCCTTTCTCACTCTTCTCCTCTTGATATCCAGCTTAATCTTGAAGCCTTCAGTTCTTTGTTATTCCTTCATTCAGCAAATATTTATGATGGAGTTTCAGGCCTTAGGTATTGAGGATAAAATGAAGAACAAGAGAAATGTGATCGCTGCACTCAAAAAATGTGCAGTTTGATGGGGAAGAAGAAATTATCAATTGTAAGAGCACTTTGTAACTGGCTCGTTTCACTCACATTTGTATTCATTAATACATTCAATAAATATTTATTGAGTGTTTGTTATATACCATGCATTTTGCTGGGTATATACAATGGTGAGTAGAGCCAGACACGGTCTCTCTTTCATGAATTCAACAATATAGTGAGAGAAATGGGCAAATAATTCAAATAATTATATCAAATAATTAAGCCAAATAATGTTTGCATAAAAACTGAGTTGAGTAATCTGAAGGAAAGGAATGCCATTTATGAGAGCCTGGCCTTGGGAGTCAGGGAGAAATTCCCTGAGAAAGTGATACCAGAGGTATTTGGCAGGGGGAGGTTCCTGGCAGATGGAACTGCATGGCAATGACACTGTGGCAGGAGGAAGCAGTGACACTGTGGTAGGGGACTAACAAAGGCCAGCATGGCTGGAACACAAAATAGGGAAGAGAAAATAGGATGGATGAGATTGAAAGATGGGCAGGGTCCACAGTGGAGATTGAGGGAAGAGGACAGATTCTGGGAATATTTAAGAGGTGAAATTCATAGGACTTAGGGATGAATTAGATATGAGAAGTATGAGAGAGGAGAGGTACCAAAGGTGACTCCCTAGATTTCTGACTTGCACAACTTGTATTGTGCTGCTCACTGAATTAGGGGGCTTTGGAAGACTGGGTGTTAATTCGGTTTTTTAATGTGTGTCGGGGAGTGGGAGGAGCAGCACGAGTTTTGTCTTCTTTTCGAGATGACTTTGCTATACCTAAGAGAAGTTTTCAAATAGTTGTTTATACTTGCATGTTTGAAGTTTAGAAGAGAGAACTATGAGCTAGGAATGTGAATGTAGGAGTCCTATGCATAGAGAGATTAACTGGAGTCTCCAGCATGTGTAAGTGAAGAAAGAGAAGGGCCTAAGACTGGACATTGAAAAACTAGGTAGATGGTGGTGCTGAAATAGGGTGTCCTAGAGAAGAAATAGAGGTGAAGGAAGAGTTTGGTTTAGGATGAAATGAAGGCTGAGATGACTTGAGAGTTGTCCATGTGATGAAGAAGTCTTGTAAGCAGTAGGATAGTTATAAGTTTGGAGGCTGGACGTTGTCTATTTTATTGTTTTGTTTTCCTTAGTCCCTAACACAATGCTTAGCAAATAGCAAGTACTCAATAAGTGATTTGTGGAATGGATGAGAGAACATAGGAACATTCAGATTCAGAGATGTAGACTAAACTTACCACCCATGCCATTGCCAGGGAAGAAGCCCTTCTCCACGTGTCTGCTTAGACAAGCTTCTGACGGTATACAAACCTTTATTCATCAAAAAACACCGAGTTAGATTGTCTCAACCTGGTCACATATTTAAGTGATAGATGAAGGTTTGGGAATACTGTTTACAAACACTGTCTTCATTGAGCTGCACAGAAATATTGCTCATTGTCAACATTTTCCAAGAGCCAGAGTCCTCACACTTACTAGGTAATGAATGGGTAGATATGAACACATTAGAATGCCTGCTTTGTGTCATGACCCAGGCTAAGCATTTTACATATATTATCTCCTTCCTTATAATACCTCTGTAACTCTTAGATAACAATAGAGAAGCTGAGAATCAGGAATTTAAGGTAATGCCCAAGATCATGTATTTAGTAAGTGGCAGACAGAGTCAGGATTTGAACCCAGGTTTGACTCCATTTCTCTTGCTCTTAACGACTATGTTATACAAAGCAATGAATTTCTTTTCCTGATAGCATCTGGAGACATAGGCATTTGAGATTTTCCTCCATCCCTCCCATCCATCCATCCATCCATCCATCCATCCATCCATCTTTTTATTCTTGCAGTCATTCACTCAGCAAACATTTAGATGTTGTCTGTACCATCCCAGGTACTATACTAGGCACTGGGGATATAATCAATCATAAAATAAAGCTTATGGCCTCAAGATTTAGGCTAATATATGAGGCAGACACCAAATCACACAATTTTAGCTCCATTGTCCTTGAGACTTGCTATAATAGTAGACATAATAGAATGCTGTGAGGACATAGAAAAGGGCTCTTCTAATTCTGCCAGAAGTTGGAGGCTTGGGTTGAGTAGGGGTGAGAGGAATGTTAGGGAAGTCTTCCCAGTAGAATGGATACTTGAGCTAAATCTCAAAAGATGACTGGATAGACTAGGAATAGAGAGCCTCTGGGCTGAGAGGCCGGCATGAATAGTAACAGGAGCTAGCATGTATATATGCTAGGACCTGATTAGGATACTGCAAGCATGTGGTGTGAATGGAGCCTAAGGTGTGTGTTCTGAAATGTCAGGAGATTGAGTTGAAAGCAGGGCAAAATATACTGGAAGGCTTTATGGAACCCAGGTACTATTAACGGTCTCTTTTGTTTTTATTTGAAAGGTTGCAAAAGGTTTTAAACAGGGAAGTGACAGTATCATATTGTGTTTCGGAAAGATCCTACTGGACCTTTTCAAGGTCAGTTTGTAATAGAATGAACGAGTTTCTGAAACTTAGAATTTTGCCAAGTGAATTTGTTTTAAAAATGTCCGGTTCAGAACAATATGAAAAGAGGACTTCCCAGAAATGCCAGAATGATAGAATTAGCAAACAAGGATGTTAAAATAGCTATTATAAACATGTTCCATATGTTCAAGATAATACAGGGAAACATGAACATGATGAGGAAAGAAGTAGAAGATATTTAAGAAAACCTAGATGGAACTTCTAGAGATGAAAAGTATAGTATCTGAAATGGAAACTATACTGTGTGAGTTTAAGAGCAGATTAGACACTGCAAAAGGAAAAAAATCAATGAACTTGAAGACATAGCAATAGGAACTATCTAAAAAAGGAGCTCAGATGAAACACTATGAAGGTCTTGCTTTCATTTGGAAATCAGTGGGCATTTTCTCCTTAGAACTTCTTTGCCAGAAAATTTAGACTTAACTATTCTTGTGTGATGTGGTTGTGGCTTGACAAACCTTAAAATGTTATTTATCAATTTTCACTTTACATTTATGGAGTTTATTTTGGAGAAGAGGAAATCTTGACAGTCTTAAAAGTCTTTTCTCTGACTTCAAAGAGATGAACTTCTGAGCTGCAATCCTCAGGGCCTTTTTTCTCTTGATAATGTCTGATGCACTGTTTATAATGATTTTGTCATCAAAATAAATAGCAAGACCCAAGTAATAAGAGTTCTGGACATTGCAGAATCATGTGCTCTTTTTATTTTTCATCCAAAAAACCTCCCCAAAAATTCCATCTGTCCGGCCATCATGCTTAAGTACATTTTGCATGTTTTGAAGATAAAAGTGAATTTTTATGAGCAAATTGAACATGTCAGATCACATTTGGGAGAAATCTAGGATGCTTCCTGGAATGCTCCTGAATTTTCATATATGAATTAAATACCATCTATATATGGACTACAGGCTTTTGTCTCTTCATAAAAGCCAAACTGGCCTTGGAATGTGAAATGAATATTGATCAACAATTAAATGAAATAAATTTTTCTAATGCAAAATTTTGTTAGCCTTATTTGTGGAAACATGAATAAGTGAAATTCAATTAATTGTACTCATTAACGCTTTGGAGATTTAGATATATGTTTATTTATACATACATTTATTTGTATAAATATAAAATCTCCAAAGCGTTAATGAGTACATTTAATGACAGAGTGTGTGTGTGTATGTATGTGAGAGCGAGAGAGAGAGAGAGAGAGAGAGAGAGAGAGAGACAGAGAGAGAGATCTGTCCATCCTCCAGAAGGATCTCTTTTTGGCAACAGGCTTCATTTTGCATCCATTCACCGTTCTAACTTCCAGTCTTCTCACAAATATCATTGTCCCTGGAAGGGCCTGCTTTTTCCATGCTAACCCAATTCTAAAATTAAGCCTCTTTTTTTAGACACCTATGTCTTTTTAAGACACCTATGTTTTTATTGCAACATTATTTACCATAACCAAGATACAAAACAACCCACGTTTTCTTCAATAGATGAATGGATAAAGAAGATGTAATGTGATATATATGTGATATAGACACATGTATACATATATATAAATGAAAAAATAGCCAAAAAAAAAAAAAAAGAATGAAATCTTGCCACTTGCAACAACATGGATGGATCTAGAGGGTATAACTAAGTGAAATAAGTCAGAGAAAGACAAATACCATATGATCTCATTCATATGTGGGATTTAAGAAAGCAAATGAAAAAGATAAAAGAGACCAAAAAAAAGACTCTTAAATACAGAGAACAAACTGGTGGCTATTAGTCTTTTATCATTACTCAATCCCTGATAGTGACTCACAACTAGGACTTTTAGTGTTCTCTATCTCATGCTGTCCCCCATGCTTCTGTTAGTTAATTCTGCTTCTGTGTGATCAAAAGCTTAAGAGTGGTAGAAGAAATTTTGACAAAATGAGAATCTTTCTTCATGCCAGCTACTGTACAGTTAATTAACTCATATAATCCTTATGAGATCCTTATGCAGCAGGTATGTATGGTTATTTTCTCCATAAATTCCAGGACTCGATAGAGAAAATGACCACTTAGGAATCAGGGGATGTGGGTGAGGCAGGAGATGCTGAGTCTCTAGAACAGGTGATTCTACAGTGGGGTGAGAGATTTCCCAACCTTTGTACTGTTCTGTATTTCTAAATTGTTCCATGTTTCTAATCATGCATTACCCTTATCAAAAAATAAGTATTTTATAAAGAAAAGAAAATGAAAGTTATCCTTAGTCATCTGGAAGGGACATCTGGGACATCTGGAAGGTACAGGAAAAAAGTGCTCATTGCTCAATTGTAAACATAACCTTTGTAAACTTTTTGGTACCTTTCCTTCTAGTCTTTTTATATGCATGTAATTAAACATTTTTACATAGTCGTAATAATTTCTCAGTGTTTTTTCTCCATAAAAAAAGTGAGGTGCCAGCACTCGTATCTTGATGAACCGTAAAAATGCCTCTTTGATCCTCACCTCTTCCTGGGACTTCTCCTTTTGTCTTGGTTTGCAATCTCTGGCACATGTGCATTGCCTAGAAAGCCCCATTTGGTTAACAGATATCAATGTGACAAGCAAGAAAAAGAAAAAGAAAAGCTTATTACTTCTCCTCATTAGCACACACATCATTAGTAATACCCTTTATGTTTTTTTCATGGGTAGAGCGATTCAGTCTATACATTCATGTATTCATTCATTCAACAAATACTTGTTAAGTGCCAGCCATTTTCCTCCTCAGTGAGGATGCAGAGACAATAGAATGATCCCTGCTTCTTAGGAGAACACAGAACGGTAAATAAGAAAAAGATGTGATAACTATATGCAGAAATACTAATCAAGTTCTGAAAGACCACGGAGGACAATCGCTTGGATTCTCCTAGAGATCAAATGATTCTCCTAGAGAAGTCAGGGAAAGGTTTTTATAGATAAGAAAATGGAGCAGCTCAGAGAGATTTGGTCACATGGCTGGTTAGTGGTTGAGTTAGCATTCAAAGCAGATCTGACTGCAAAACCACTCTTTATTCTACCATACTAGGTCATAAGGAGGAGGCATCCCTTTTTTCATTGTTTTATCAGTTCCAGATGTCTGTATTTGGGGGATTCTTGAGTCATAGACCACAGCTTCCCCCATTTTCTCTCCCTATTTCAAAATGCCACCTGTTTCTGATTTGATCAAAGAGTAATAGAATGGCAGTGAGGAGACCTGAGTTCTTCAGAACCAGCTTTGCCACTTTTAACTGGATCGTCGTGGGCATGTTCTTCCCCATTTCTACCCATCTATTCCCCATCTGTAAAAGTGAGGAGTTGAAATAAATCTTTCTAAGCGTCTCATTTTTTGTAAGCTTCTCATTTTCCTCCTTCTTTTCAAAGCGCGTGGCATTTGCGTAGGAGCAGGGGCTCCCAAGGGCCTTGGCGAGTCTAGACACACCATGGAATTGGCAGAGGGATAGGTGGGCGTCAAGGGTAAGTGCTCTTCACCGCCTGGGTTTGAATCTCAAGTCTGTCGCTTACACACTATTTAATCTGGAGCAAGCCACTTGACTTCATCGAGCCTCCCTTTTCCGATTTGGAAAACAGAAATCATAAGAAATGACTCTGAGAGTTGGTGGGGAGATTCAGGGAGCTTAGTATCTGTCTGTACTACTATGCACAGTGTCTGCCACAGAGCACTCAGTGTTGCTAATGATACTCATGGCTATTGCTCTAGTACTAAGTTGGAATCCTGAAGAGGTTTTAGAAGTCAAAATACCTTGGTAGCTTCTTTTGTTAATGATTCCTTTACAAAGGCACAAAGGAACCACTGTGTCCCTGAATAGAATGTGGAGTTTTAGTCATTTTCCCCTCAGATGTTCAGTGAAGGGGTCGAAAGGGTTGGAGTACTGTTTGCTGCTGAATTTTACTCATGACTCAGAAAAGACTCCCATTAGTCTTGTATAATATAGGGGAAATCATTCTTTCTTTTCTTTGCTGTGTTCCCAGCATGCAGAGCAGGCTACAGTGCAGGGCTGGTACTTTGCGAGTTTCTTGAACGAAGAAATGATTTCACACTTTGTTTTTAGAAACTGAGGAGAATAGTAACACGCAGCAGTGAGTCTTTTGGCCCTCAGATCTTAGCCTGTGACATTTGTTGAGCTCATTTTGAAGGGGATTTGGGGGCACCCCATGACAATCAAAACAGAATTCTTCTGATACCAATGTTTGGCTTTCTGCTTTGATCAATAGGCTTATTATTTGCCCTTGAAACCTCTGTGGTGCTGGGGAATCACAGACATTCCTCAGGACGATTTACATGGCAATAAATAATGTGTGCTGTCCATTGCCTGCTTCATCAGTGTCTGCCCTGTTCATAAAACCCTGGAGGCTCAGTGGCCCCAAGGCTGGAGCACAGTGGACATGTTAACTCCAGAACGTGTCGCTTAGTTTCGTTGTTGTTTTGTTGGCACTAATATGCATCCACAATTTCTCTTTAAGGACTGATGTAACTGTAGAAGTTATTTTCCATCTGACTTTATTATATAGTTACTATACTATACCGTACCATAGTTACCATTTATTTTTTTACCTCTGCTATATGGTAGGCTCTACATATGTTATCTAATCTTCACAACTACCTCTGAGTTAGGTTCTTGTCTTTTTATAGAAGCAGAAACTAAGGGGCGCCTTGGTGGCTCAGTCGGTTGAGCATTCAACTCTTGATTTCGGCTCAGGTCATGATCCCAGGGTTATGTGATCAAGTCCTGTGTCGGGCTTTGCACTGAGTGTGGAGCCCACTTGGGATTCTCTCTCTCTGCCCCTGTCCCCCACTTGTGCACGCTCTCTCTCTCTCTCTCTCAAGTTGAAAAAAAAAGGAAGAAGAAATAGAAACTGAAACTCAAGGAAACGAAGCTTATTTTCTGAAATCACATAGTCCATGAGCACTGGAGCTTAGGTTTTAAACTCAGGTCTTTCTGGACACAAAGCTCTTAGCTACTGTACCATGACATTTTTCTTATCTAACAGACTTTCTTCTCCTATAGGTGGCTAGTGTTTATGGTTAGCAACCTCTTGCAAAGATCTGTAAGTTTCCCACATCATTCAGAGATGAATTTTAAATTTCTTAACAGTGTTGCAAATACATGAAATTTATAGTGACAAACATAGCCAGATTACTTTCTTGTTATCCATCCATTTAGCAAATTTACAGTTCCCATTAATTTTAATCTGTCCTTATTACCTGTTTTATATAATAAATATCTCTTAGTCATGACAGACTGAGTATAGATCACCTGAAGTAGGCTCTCTCTCAATAACTAGAGTTGCAGTTAAAGATTTGTGAATTAATTGGGAAAATTGCAAATCAGGTAGTCAGTGAAATAATTCATTGTCACATCCAATCAATAAACTTTGTAAATCAACTCATTTAATTCAAAAAATGATCTATATAGATCAAGCAACCAATTAAACAATTAGCATACACTTTGCAATTAATTAATTTAAGCATCAATCATATAATTAAAATTCCAAATTTAAGCTGCACAATTTAAAACCCTACTGCCTTGTGAACTATTAGGATCATGTTTCTGAATGTTAGCAGATAAGCAGTTTCACAGTTTAACTTTGGAGCAAGGTGTTTTAAAGTGCTTCTAATTGATTTTTAAGTTTTAAATTGTCTTTATGTTGGTAGTTTCCCACCCCTTTACAGCAAATCAACTTTTTACTTCTCCGCCCAAGAAAGAGAAGGAAATGTGTGTTGACTCTAAAATGGGCAAGGCTGGAATCTGGGAGTATAGACTGGACATTGTAGGAATAGGAGAAAAGTCTAGAAGCAATGGAGAGAGCCGTAAACCAGGTTATTTGCTTTTACTCTGTTAAGTGTCTTTGGTATTTGGAATCAGTGGATCAGTGGAATCACACTTGCTGTGTGTATTTTATTTATACTTATATTTAACTAACGTAGTACTTTCACCCCCTGCTATACCATAAGGTATTCCTTGAGGACTGATACTAAATATCATCTTTGATTTAAGGGACTAAGTTCTGTGTCTTATCTATAACAGGTGCTCAGTAACTATTTGTTGGAAGAATAGATTAGTAGAAAGGACCTCCTTTCACATTGCTTTTCTCCCCCTTTGTACTCCCATGTTTTCTCTTTATCAAATGAAGTAGGATTTAGGGTAATCTTACTGCTTCACCAGGCTTTCGGGTAAAAGAAGAGCAGTGTCCCAGTTTGCCTGCTGTATACTGTAGCCTCTTATCTCCTTGTCCCTCCTTCACCCTGGTATTCACTCACTGTTTTGGTTTTCCTTTCAGTGACAATGTCAGTGCCTACTGCCTGCATATCGCTGAGGATGATGGGGAGGTTGACACAGACTTCCCCCCACTGGATTCCAACGAGCCCATTCATAAGTTCGGCTTCAGTACTTTGGCCCTGGTTGAAAAGTATTCATCTCCTGGTCTGACATCCAAAGAGTCGCTCTTTGTTCGGATGTGAGTATTGACCCTGTTGCTAATTTCAGTATCTCATCTCTGCCTTTTAGAATTTTTGGTTTTGCTCATCGTATGGATGATATTAGGTATCTGGATGTCCCTTTATAGTGACTACTTGCAGAGAGATGTTGGGGACAGCATTTGCAATGTATTTTATGCCTCTGTACCTAGATTAAACACAGACTGCTTTGTAGTCGGGAATTGCATTAGGCAGATCTCTGAACGTAGTATCTGTGAACCACGCCTCTGGACATACTGGGTGGGGTACTTTGGAGCCTGTGAAGCAGCAATTCTGAGTTTCCCTCTTTCTCTTCACAGACTACACACTAAATGAAAAATGTGCGTTGCAGCTACTTTTGTCTCGTGACTTAAAATACTTATTTTCTTCTCTCCAATTTTGTTCAAATCAAATTTGAGTTTTCCTTTCAGTTGTCCTCCTTTAGACTGATAAGGTGTTAACTTTCCTGTGCCTTTGGCAGTCTGGCAAAGCCTATAAAAACCCTTTCCGGAAAAGTATTTTTTAGGGTTTGTTTTGTTTTTTTCTTTTTTCTTTTTTGAGAGAGAGAGAGTGTGTGTGCATGCTAGCAATGGAGGGACAGAGAGAATCCTTCAAGCAGGCTCCGTGCTGTCATCCTCGTAGATCCTAACTTGGGGCTCGACCCCTCCAGTCATGAGATCGTGCATGACCTGAGCTGAAATCATGAGTAGGATGCTCAACCTATTGAGCCACCCAGGTACCTCTCCAGAAGAGTGTTTGTGAATGCAGAAAATAAAATCCACAGGAATACAAGAGAATTCCATTACATTTAAATACTTCTGAAATTATTAAACCAATCTGTGATATAGTAATATGCATAGTTTTACTAATATTTAATACCAAGATATGGCAGCAGGTCTGTCAGTAACTGCTGAAGTCTCTTGCCTCAAAGTTAAGTGATGAGTATAAATGATACTTGGGAAATCTGCAACAACTGTAGTGTGCTGTGACATCTGTGTTTTTTCTGTTCATGGCAGAGTCACTAGTACTGCCAATACAACTGGGGTTTGTTGACTACATTTATAATTCAAGGACATGGTAAATATCAGAAGTCAATGGAAATAAAAATATAATTTTTATTTATTCAAGTCTCTACAGCAAGTTTTACCCAGAGGTCCCTGTTAGAGGAAAACCTGTAGCGTTTTCTGACCAGGACTGAGACTGGCCGTCTCCTGGGAACAATAGTGATCCTTCTGGCACCCCCTGCTGTTAGGAACCAGCAAATTCACTAGCCAAAGGAGGGATTGCTTTAGAGGACTTTTCCTTGTCTCTTTAAAACATACTGCCTTTGTTTCAAATTCTTACTGAAAATAGGATTATGCTACTTATGATATGTGAGTAGTTGGGGTCTCTCTACCCTTGAACAAAGAAAGAATACTGAGTGCTTGGCGGGCAGGTAGCTAGGGGATGATTCCTCAAGTTTTTCTAGTTACCATTTCATCCCTGCTATGAAGTCACGTTTGATGTATGTAACAGTAAATATTTTCCCTCCTTTTCTATTTGGGAGGCACTAAAACAGCAATGTTAAAGAATATTGAAAGCAGTTTAAAAGTTATCCAGTGATTCCTCCACCCTAATATAACTGTTTTCATTTTTGTATCACCATTTCCAATATATATATATTACAGTTTCACTTCTAGTGTACATATTGTGTTGTTCTTGCTTAAAATTGCAAATATTTGATATCTGCTCTTAGTTCCTACAATCTACATTTATTATGTGCCAAGAATCTAGACAGAGACAACCCCTTTGCTCATGGAGCACACGCTACCTAGTTGGGGGGGGACAAGTCGTCAGATCATTAAAATGTGCTGAACAATACAATAGAGAAAGGTACAGGCTGCATCAGAGGCCTTTCACGGGATGTTTAGATTGTTTATTTGCTTTGGTTTTAATAAGTGATTCTATAATAATAGTTTTTATCTCTGTCCCTTTTATTTCTGTTGAATAACCTCCTTAGGACAGTTTTCCTGTGAGTAGGATCATTGGTCAGAATAGAAACATCTTTAGACTTGCCTTTGTATTGACATGTAGCTTTCTGAAAGATGTTCCAATTTATAGTGCTACCAATAGAATTCATAAACGCATCTTTTCAAAGTCTTACCATCACGGAGTGTCATTAGAACTTTTTTCTTTTCACTCTCAAAGATACGTATAGGGATATTTCAATAGTTTCCACTTGCATTTCATTTATTTATAGATGACTGGAAGAGTTGTTTTCATTAGCACATAATTTTTACTACATAAATATTAACATATGACCATAGCATTCTTTTGAACTGAAAGTCCTTTTTAAAACAGGTGTTTTTAAATCAGTGATTTTCAATAGTTGGGGGGTTGGGGTTGGAGGTAGGCCAGACATACCTCCCCAGGAGAAGCATCTAAAGACTACACAGTGTCTATGAACTCCAGCTTTTGGAGAATGGGATGAGGGAGGGGAGAGAGGTAGAGAGTAACAGCAGCGGCTTTAAACTTAATACTCTTACGTTTTTCCTGAACTAGTCCCATCCCTGCACTCCCACTCCCAAACACACACACACACACTAGTCAGTCCTCTTTCTGTTTAAAGTTTTAGAGAGCTTATTCAACATTCCTGGAGTGTTTCTAAAAGCACAAGGTAAAGTAAAATCTTTATATGTGAGCATTTAGAACAAAAGTGTCAGTACATTTTCTATTTCTTCTTTTTCTCAGTTGTCTGATGAAATAGTACAGATTACTGACCATTTGCCCTGTGTGTGTTTTCTTGCTTCAGCAACCTTCCATTCACCTTTCTGGTCTATATTTTAAGTTAGAAAAGCCTCTCCTGCTAATGCAGGACAGAGCAGACTTTCAAGAGTTACCAGGGATGTGTTCATAGTTTCGAGAGAGTGAAGTCTCAGCAAAATAAGTAAAGCTGTCACTCCTTTTCTTCATTTCTCCCTTTCCTCCTTGCGTCTCTCTCCCAGGGGAGAATGGGCAGGGATGTATGGGAATACCCTGAACTGAACCAGAAAGAGGGAGCTGAGTTTTGACAATAAGAACTGAATTAGTATTTACTAATTGAAACAATTTATATGTTATTCCATTTAATCTGAAAATAGCCCAGTTTTGATTATGACCATTTTGGAGACATGAAAACTGAGGCTGACAAGGATTGCTCTCAGGCCGGGCTTTGCCCCCCTGTCTGACTTCAAAGTCCACGCTCTTTGTGACACCCTGCTAAGGGTGAGGATGGCGGCAGGGAATCCCACTGTATTGAGGCCAGCATTCAGCTACTGTATACTGTAGTGTAGTAGATAAGAGCATGGTGGCCTCTGGAGCCAGAATGCTTGGGTGCCAATCCTGACATTACCCTTAGTACCCTGTGTGTGTGTGTGTGTGTGTGTGTGTGTGTGTGTGTGTGTGTGTGAGAGAGAGAGAGAGAGAGAGAGAGAGAGAGAGAGAGAGAGATCTTGGATGAATTGCTTAACTTTTTTGTGGCCCAATCAAATGAGAATAATAATAATAATACCTACCTCATAGAGCCCCTGTGAGGACTGAAGGGGCTAATATATGTAAAGCACTTAGAAAAGGGCCTGTTTGTCTGTCTGCTGCAGTTATTGTTGTTATAACTAAACACTCGTTGAGGGCAAGAACTGGATCATTTATGCCCCACAAACACCCAGCATAGCTCCATTACTGTGGTAGGTATGCCACAAGTATTTCTTGAATGGGTAGCTTATTGAATAGATCTCTTTGCTGCTTCTACATTTTTCTTCTTCCCCTCCTTTCAGTTTTCTAACAGAGAGGGGCTGAGTGTGGGTAGACTCTGCCCAGCTTGCTGTTGGGCTAACTTTTGCTGAGTATGGGCAGGGGTGGAGATTGGAGATCTGTAGACTTTCAAATCCGTCCTCTTATGGACAGACATCCTTTAAGAGACAGTGGCAAGACCACAAATTCCTTGAAGGCAGGGTGCCTACAGTCTCAGTTATCTCTATACCCTTAGCAGCCAGCACAGGGCCTCTTAGAGAAGGAATGGATGAATCTTTAGGTGTCTGTGGGCTGCTGCGAGGGACCCTGGCCAAACTTTCTGTCCTGCCTCACTTTTTTTTTAGCCCACTTGGCCTCTTCTACAGTCCTGTTCCTGTCTTCTGAATACCGTGAAGTTCCTAGGTTGCCTTCTGGCTTTCAGAGGCCCTCACACCCAACCACGAGGCTCCCATATACCATCTTTCCCCCACTCCAAGTGAGGCCGCACAGACTTTGAGCTTAGTTAGCCTGACCTGGGTGCAAGTTTCAGTTTCACAGATGACTTTTGCTGCATGACTGTAGTCTCCGTGTCTTCATCTGTAAAATGAGGGGAATATTAATTACCTGACGATATTGTTGTGAGGAATTTTATTAAGTGTAATTTTCTTTCAAAGGAAAACGAATTCTCCTGAAGCCCCAATGTTTGCCCAAATTCGTTTTATTGTAGTGTTACTTAAATACATATAAATGTAAAACTCTAGCTATAAATTCCATGTTTTTATGCAACCCAAACAAAATTACCAATTTAATGCAAATAAAACTATAACATTAATAAAATACAATTAACAACTTAAATGCAACAGATGATGTTTTGCTGAAATTAAATCACTGATGTTGGATTTAATGGGTGTTAAATGTTTTACTTGTCAACTTGAGGTTTTTGATTTTTATACGAAACATTGATTACCGTATTATTTGTCCTTTTAAACAATGAGTGTATTTTTAACTACTAGTCCATTATTTTAATGAGCCGGTTGATTTATAGTGCATCCCTTCCCCCAATTTTAAATGTGCTTTACTGGAAATAGTAAAGAACATTTCTGCAAGGATAACCAGTTTATGTCAGTTTGCCCAGGACTTTCTCTGTTTTGAAATTCAGAGTCTATACCCAGTAACCCCCACCCCTCAGCCCCAGGATAATTGATCACCCTACTTTCTGAAGTTGTCGATTGGTCTGTACCTAAATGGGCTCTCTGCCTGATTGATACCTGTACACAGTGTGACTTGGGCGCTGCAGGGCATGACTTCTTCAGAGGTCAGCACGCCTGTGCCACAGGGAGAGCCTTGTGCCCACTTCTCCCATCATCACAGTGTTTTTGCCTGCAGCTTGTAGTGATGTCATTTGGCTTTGAGTCTATTAGGATGTTAAATAACTCTAGCTGCTGGAACACACAGCCCCCCAAATCTCACCACCTCATCCAACAAGTTGGCAGACTTTTCCTATACAGGGCCAAGTAGTAAATATTTTAGGCTTGTGGGCCATACCTCTCTGTAACTCACGTCTGCCATAGTAGCAAGAAAGTAGTCATAGACGACAATACATCAACGAATGGGGGTGGAGTAGGTTTGTTGACCCTGGCTTACTAGTAACTTTATTTCTTGTTCAGATCTGTCTAAGGAGGGTCTGGTTGCCCTCCTGGGTATTTTTCCTCTAAGCAGCGATTCAAGGCTCCTCCAACTGGGTGGAGAATGGGGAACGTGGAAGGCTAGGAGTGGCCCAAATCTCTCTTTGTATTTATTGTATAAGTTATTATATATATAATCCATATATAATATTGCTTTTCTAAATATATATCATGTATATGATCCATATATGTGTGTGTGTGTGTGTGTGTGTGTATGTATGATGTTCATTAAACTAAAAGCAAAATTTTTAAATTCTGAAACTTAGCCTGTGAATTCATCTGTTAAGCCTGGGGGCCCTTGAACCTCAGGTAAGAAATGTAGCTATGAAGTTAGCTCAGACCCAGTTATGTAGGAAGTGTTACATAGTTGCTGTTTTTGTTATTTCAGTCAGAGATTTATCAGGCTGAATAATTCACACTAAGGTGTGCATGGGGTTTAACTTTTCTTTCGGTTATTTATTGCATAATGAATATATGTCCATCATAGAAAAATTAGAAAATATGTTTCTTCACACAAAAGAAAGTTTAAACTTTCACTTTCTTCCATCAGACAAGATAATCACTTACTAAATTATATAATTATTTATGTTTAGAAAGAGGAACTAATTAACTTAAATGAATCCCTAATTGGCAAAGTGTTCTGTGGAAAAGAATGTGAAGCTGAGTAGCCCCTGATGTTCTTACCAAGTCAGGGCTAGACGAGCCTTTCCCTGCCGGGAGCCCTTGGTCAGAGGAGACTCAGGAAATAGAGTTGTTGTCTGGGAAAGGAGCATGGATTATGCTAAAAATTTGCAAATTAGTTGCGTTCTAATGGAAACTCTCTCCTTTTCCAGACAGGCAAGTGGATTTCTAAGATATCCATTGTTCCTGATTGATTTTGGACAGATCAAATGTGCATATAAACAGGAGTCCCTAACTTGCTGACTGCTAGCTGCTCTGAGCCTACGCATTGAAGGTGTTTAGGTATCAGGAGTGTAGAAGGAGAGAAGTATGGGGGAGTATATGGTTGGCCCCCAAAGCTAAATAGCTAGAGCTCTGCTGGTGCCTAGTATCCCAGGAAGTACTTCATGCCAGCAGTGACCAAACCAAGGCCTGCTGGGCCCTTAGCCATAGTGGGACAAGGGAGAATGAGATCTTGGAGTGAACAGGGGAGGAGCCTGCTTTGTCCCCCCCCCCCCCCCCCCAAGCCCCAGTACAGGGCCAATTCAATCAGAACTCATGGAACTGAATTGAGTTTAAAAGTGGCAGTGGCGCCTGGGTGGCTCGGTCGGTTGAGCGTCCGACTTCGGCTCAGGTCATGATCTCACGGTTTGTGAGTTTGAACCCCGCGTTGGGCTCTGTGCTGACAGCTCGGAGCCTGGAGTCTGCTTCGGATTCTGTGTCCCTCTCTCACTGTGCCCCTCCCTCACTCATGCTCTGTCTCTCTCTCAAGAATGAATAAAACTTCTTAAAAAATAAAAATAAAAAAAATGGCAGTGATGATAGCAACTGTGATGGTGTCATTACATGTGTTGACATTGACATTTCACACTGGGATCCTACTCGGGAAGGGGGAAGAAGGGTTTTAAAAAGGGAAGAAAAGTCCAAACCAATAAAATGGACAGACCCCCTTAATCAGAAGTCAATAAGAACAATTAAACTTCCCTCCTATACATGTATTGACTTAAAATGTTTGATATATCAGATAGGCATGGGGAAGGAACCTTTCTAGCCAACAGCTACAGAGCAGAGCAAATAGAATCCAGGTAGGATTTTCCTGTTTGGGAAATGGATCACGGGGTAGTCAGTAGACAGTCTTCCACCAGAAGCTGGGCTGCCTTGGACACTGTAGCCCAGAGGGTTCCCAGAGACTGCTGTGGCTTCTCTTGGCTCCGCATAAAGAGAAAGGTTAGCTGCTTTTTCAGAGGCGTGGCCTAGATTCATTGCTCTTTGCCGTACCTGGGCATTTCCAAGGATTGGTAGTTTTAGTAGACCCTCTTGATGAGATCTCCACAGTGTACCCAAAGCGACCAGACCTTTTGGAAAAGATATCATCAGTTTGAAGCCTCTCCTACTCTTATGTGATACTGCTTTGTGGTTTGGAGAGAAAAAACAAAAACAAAAATGAAATGAGCCTTTTTTACACTCACTCAGTTTAGTGCCTCTAGTAGCCATTATCTCATTTATTCCTTATAAGAAACTCATTTTTATAATCTATGAGCTGAGGATCAGAGACAGGTAGTTATTTGCTCAAGGTCATACAGTTTGGTAAGGGGCAGAGCTAAATAGGATAAGGGGAAAAGAAAAACCGATGCCTGTATCCTTTGTAACCAGGCCTGACAATATGGGTATAAATTTCCTATTTATTTATTGTTTGCTCGAGTCATAGAGGACCAACTGTGTGTTGTTTCTTTTCATTCTGTTGTATTAGCAAACATTTTCATTGTCCAGATTGTCCTCGTGTATGGAAATGTAACATATGCAGCCTGTTTAATTTTGTATTTGTGAATCTGACTTGATTTCCTTTTTGGCAACAGCTACTGTCTAGAGAACAGAAAAGATTTTTCTTTGTGTCTGTTTAAAGTGACAGAAATATTGGAGCAAGTAATAAAGAGGGAAAGCATTAATTACATACTTCTAAGAATTTAAAGGTCAGACAAGCTAAATATGTATGTTTTGCTCACTGGAATGTCTTGAAATTGTGCCAGGATACGCTTTGTTCCTACAATAAAAGCACACATTTTAGATAGCCATCAACTTACTTTGGTATCCAAAAATTATACCAGTTTGTTGCTTTAGTTTCTATATATCTTAAAAGTTTAGGGCTCACATTTCTGACATTAATGTGATTTGTTTCATGATCCACCCCCTTTGGCCATGTTTAGTCACTATGTCTCATTTTGATTTCCTCTGTTCTCCCCTCAGCTTATGTTGGAGTCTGTCAGCTGCTGCTATGTACATGTCAGGCTAGTGACTTGTAATGTTTATTAATACAATGTCAGTCTTGCTGTTGAAAAAACTGTGATGCTTCTCAGAAGGTTGCAATAGAACGAAGCGTTTGATTTCCAGATCCTGTCTGCACTGCATGGTGAATACATTCTCAGATGTTATGCAGTTCACTGACCTGACAGTTATGGAACCCCGCCTGGGACCCCATTTCAGCAGGACATATTTGAACAGAAACAGTTTGCAAAACTTTACACACTTAAACTCCTGCCAAGGCAAACTGTTAGCCACTTGAGTTTGTTATAAATACCCAGTGGCAGTGGTTGGAAGTAGCCCACGGTGTGTTTTATATTCTGAACTGAATGTGAATGTCTTTGCGGTTATATAGAGTAGTAAATAATTGAGTTTGATTAGGGAGAGGGACCTCATTATCCCCCACCTGTGCCCAGCTGGAAGGGGAGGGTCGAAATGAAGCCATTAGCTGTCTCTCTTACTGGCATCTCAAAGAGCTCAAATACATCTGTGTCTTATTTTCTTTTCTGGCACAATCAGTCGAGCAAGCTAAGCAGGCATGACCGGATTTGGCAAGTCCCAAGGACTCTGGCAAAGATACACAAGGAGAAGGCGGAGGGCAGTCATTTTGGCTTCTCACTGCCCATTAGTCTAGCGAGTTATGTTTTTGGAAAATGTGTGTTTTGAAAAAGAGTACTTTGTCCAATGTCAAACATCACATACTCGCACAATACGCTTTGATCTTAAAAAAAAATTTTTGTCAGTGCAAGGGGAAACAAAATGTGGCATTCACACTAGTGTAAACTCTCTTTATGGATAAAGTAATACCCGAAGGGCTTGCTTTAAAGCAGGCATGCTGCAGTTATTACAAGGCTTTCTCTTGCTCATATATTTTCATTTTCTACTTTGAAGTGCTAGAGAATGAACATGCATGGAGTTGGGACCCGTGCAGGCTGGGAGCTGGAGGAGTGTGTCTTCATCACTATTATGGCCTGGTCAGGACTGGAGAATCGAGTGCTCCTCTTGGCAGCCTTTTCCCACTTCCACAAACTGAGACTGTGGCTCAAGAAACCATGACGTTCTTCAAGGGCTTTTAAAAAGGGATCTCGTAGTTCATATGGTTAGTCTAACAGTTGGGACATTTTATAACCAAACTGAATGTCACAGTGGAAGTTGAACCTTTGCCCCAGACTGGTCAGTAGTTCCAATCAGGAGGGTATGCTATCTGGAAGTCACTTCTTCCCCTGAGTCCTCAAGGCTCCCTTCTGGGCTACAGAGAGGTTTAAAACTCAGACTTTGGTGTCTGGCTGCCCTGGGTTCAATTCCTGGGTCTTCTACGTAGGTGTGTAGCTCCAGGCAAGTGTCCTAACCTTGCCCAACCTCAATTTCCTCCATTTTAAAATGGGACTGATAATAGCACCTACTTTTTCTGGAAGGATTAAGTGAACAAAGTAAGTGCTCAATAAATGTTCACAGCTGTCATCGTCTCATCATTTATTACTTCCTTTCTAAGAAAAGCCTGTAATTATTATATTAACTGTTGTTTATTAAACATTTATTGTAGACAGGTATTAATGTTAACTACTTTAGAAGTATTAAGCCCTCACAGCGATCTTACACTCCTAAGAATTAGCCCTATTTTGTAGATGAGGAAACTGGAAGCTAGAGAGAGTATATCATTTATCCCGGGAAGGCAGATTTGGACACCAGAGCAGGTTCTACTCTAGACTTGCTGTGTTCTGCCGCCTCTCGGTCACCACCCTTGTTCTTAGCAGGATATAGAGGGAAATGACCACTGTGTTTTGAGACATCTCCATCAAGAAGCTTCTCTGATCCCCTTACCCTTCCCCAGCTTGGTTAAGTGCCTCTGTGTTTTGGTAGCACTCTGATCTGGCCTGTATCTTTGTGCTTATCACGAAGAACTATAATTCTTTGTTTGTTTCTTTGTCTTTCCCCTGGACTGTGCTATTTGTGTTAGGAACCATATTGGTGATTTCCGAATCCAAAATTAGGATCTTTAATAGATGAGTGACTTCAGGTAAATTCCCAAATTCTGCCTCCAGCCTCAGATTCCATAAAATGGATACAATAATAGCACCTATTTTAGGATTGAATGAGTTAATACAGATTTTTAAAGCTTAACATAGCACCTGGCACATAGTAAATGTCTAGTAGATAGTAGTTGCTGCTATTACTATTGTAATTGTTGAATAATATCTTGTACTTGCAGCTCAGAAAGCTCTTAATAAGTCTCATTGAATTTCTCTGCACCACCACCATGATTTTTGACTTCCATCGTCCCTCTCCAAAGCCAGCGAGTTAAGCAATATACCTGCTTCTCTGGTTTACTCTCCCAAAAATGAGAGCCTTGAAAACTGAGCCCAGGGTGCTCTTCTGTGAGCTTCAGGAGGGGGTTTGATGCCCAGGCCAGAGATAGTTTGCTTACAGTGCCCCGACTGTTGCCAACATGCCCAGCAAATTGCACGTTTTAATGGCCCTGTGTTACCAATTACAAGCAATGGTTGGTACCCGCTCCCCCAGTAAGCAATCTCTGCTGATAGGGTAGGAGAGAGGGGGTAAATGGGGCCTCTTGTCTTGGAGCGGTGATCTGGAATAAGGAGAACACAAGAGAACTGACATTTCTAAGTTCCTTTGCCGTTTGCCAAACTTAGTGCCAGGTGCTTGGCGTGTACTGTCTATTTTATCCTCCCTGACAGTTCTGTAGGGAAGTGGCCTCCTCATTTCATGGATGCAGCTGAGGTTCCCACATGTTGAGGCAACATCTTGGTGAACTGTAGAACCAGGATTTGAACCAAAGGGTATTTAACTCCCAGCCCCTGTGTTTTCCTCTCCAGTAAGTTGCCTTCCAACGTGGATTCTGGTTCCAGCTCTGTCCCTGTGAATAGAATCTAAGCTTTTCAGATAAGGACCCTGTGCCCCTCCTTCCTCTCTGTGCCCGTCACCTCTGGTTTAACACTCACGAGAGAAATGCTTGTCCTGTTAGGTTAATGCTGGTATACAAACTTCCCTCTGGTAACTGAGTGGCTTTGCACTGGGACAGAGCTGAATTCCTCAAGTGAGTAATCTCTTTTTGAAATGCCCATACGTTTTTCAATGGTTACGAGACCTGACAGGACGTAACTTTGAATTGACTGAAGCACTCCTGGCAGCATTTAGTCAGCTCCCCAAAGTGGCGCCTCGTCCTAGACCCAGCCCCGACAGCCCAGGGGGCTTGGAGGGCAGCTGCTTCTGCTCGGTGCCCCCAGAGTGCCCTGCTGTGATGGAAAACAAGCTGTCTGTCCACGAGGGGAGCAGGAGGAAGAGCAGTTTCTGAGCCGAGGCTCTGGGTCCGTAGCCCATCTGTCTATCCATCCGCCTGTCTGTCCAAAGGCTAGTCACCCCCAGCACGGGTCACACCTCAGGGATTGGAACGCAGGGCCACACGGAAGGGAGGCTGGACTAGCACCCTACTTGCCTGCTGCCAGCCTGTCCCTCGAAATCACTGTCTTCTCAACCGCAGACCCAATGCCCAACATTAAATAAAAACGGAGCTAAAAGATGTATTTCAATAGACTTTTTAGAAAGCCCATAAAAATTCCTGGATATAAAGAAATGAGGCATAAAACCCAGAATGTTTGGAAGTGAAGCTGAAAATTGTGGAAGCAAGTCTCCATATCCATTTATTAAATGGGAGCATAACTTAACAGTTGCACTTAGATGTCTTCTGAGAACCACTTATATTCTGTCCTCTTGTATTCTAGAAGCAGTTTGCCCCCTTAAGTGCTGTAGACTTGAAGCAAGAGCCAAAGCTGGTGTTCGCCTGGAGGGAGAGAGAAGCGAGTGGTGTGGGAGACTGGCCTGAGGAAGCTTTCATTAGGTCTGGTTGAGTGTGCCGTGTGTGGGTCACAACCTCTTTCTCCTTTTAATGTGCACGATTTTACCGAAATGGAGCCCCAGAGTAAGACACCGCGCACTCGTGAAGGCACATTCTGAGCGCCGTGCGTGCCCCTTCCCTTCACTGTTGTTTTCATTTTCCTCTCGTGAACCTTGCTACCCTGGCTTCAGCACGGAGGCTGTAAAGGAAGATGGAGAGCCGAGTTACCTCAGAATGATCACTATCGTTAACATTCACGGGTGGTTCACTTATCATTCCTGACTGCACAGACATGGCAGCCGCTCGGAAGCGTCCGCAGGTGTAGTGCGGTGATACATATTACATTGTGCCACAATGGATTTATGTATTCTGTAACAAAAGAAAAGTGTAATGAAAAAATACAGAAGGTAATCCTTTATTCCTCCACCACACAATTTATCAGTAATGCCTGTGGATGATAAGTGCCAGGGATTTCCTCTGCTTGCTTTAACCTTGTCACCCAGGTACGTTTTGGTAAAATGACAGAAAAATACAGACTAGGGATTTTCCTCTGTTCAAAAATCTTTCCAAAGGACACTTTTAATTTATGGAAGTTAGTCCAAACGCAAGGCTTTCTTTTGAGCTCCTGGTCTGCCTTTGCTACAAAAGATAAACGTATTGGTTTGAAATAATGCTGTCAGCCAGCAGCAGATTAGAAGAGAATGTAAGCAATTTATAAGCGAGCTCCAATCTAAAATAGTTCAGGTGGACCCCAGGTAGATGGAGGTTCATGAGATGTAGCCCAGTACTAGGTTGCACATACCCGAGAACTTGTGTTCCCTTTTAGGCCCCACTCACCCATCGCCCAACATATTGTCACAGATGGAGCGCATACTGACTTCCGAGGAGAGAGCAGGGGAAGACAAGTCTGAACGCAGATGATTGGCGTTTGTTCCAAACACGCACTGGCTTAGCGCCAGAACAAATACCCCCAAGTTTATAAGTGCACCAGGCACTTTACATCTCAGTGCTCTTGCCAAAGTATCACTTACTGCATCGCTCCCTAAATATAGTTTTTAAAAAAAGAGCTATTTCTTATTTTGCTTTGATCAGTAAAATAAACTTTTAAAGATTGTTCTGGGATGGGGTCCAGCTTCTGAGGTAAAGAATGGCTGGAGCTCAGGCATGATTCAGTAACAGAGTGTTCAGTAAAATTAGCTTGACAGTTCTCAGGCCTGCTGTTCAATAGCAAGAAACTTGACCAAGTTAAAATGGATGATCGTGCTGGCTAGACCAGCGTCGGCTTTTGCTTTTTAACAAATGGAATGTCAAGGATTAAACAGCAAGCCTTATGGAGAGGAGGGGTGTGGAGATGTCTTTGTATTAGGGAAGCAAATTGGGTCCTTGGTTTTGAGATCAGCCCCCAGCCCCTGTGGATAGCCGGCCACCTGGTTGGGTCAAAGCTAGGTTTAAGGGCCCCTTCCCAGCCTGTCCTACCATTGGGAAGCCTTTCCGTGGCTTAGCTTGGGGCTTGGCTTTTCTTTCAGATGTCTTGTCAATATGAAGTTCTGCCATGTTTTTTGGCTGTGTGTTCTCCTTTGAGATTCTTATGAGGAAATGGGAATGCCACCAAACTCCTTGTGGTAATTTCCATGTTCCATACTTGGAAACTTGGGTCCCATTTGTTAGATGAGCATCTTGGAATTGGCCTGTTTTGTCCTGGTGCCTGAGCATAGTGAGTAGTATTTGTGATACTTGTTACTGCAATTAACAGTCTTAGTGAAGTTGTACCTCACCCAGGGATGGGCTTCTTTTTTTAGGGTACTTACTCCCTACCAGTTTTTTCCTGTCTAGATGAACCACTCCCTCCAAGTTTAACTGGCTAGAAGTTTACAAGTAGTGTTCGTATTTTTTGTGTAATTATTTATGCTTCATTTCATATTTTGTTTGACCTTATGGGATTGAGTAGATTAAAACATTCCTACTGAAGTATACATAAACTGTATGGGCTTTTTTTTTTTTTTCTGAATGTTTATTTTTGAGAGAGAGACAGAGAGAGGGCAGGGGGAGGGGCAGAGAGAGGGGGAACAGAGGATCTGAAGCAGGCCTGCGCTGACAGCCCCACTGTGGGGCTCAAACTCATGAACTGTGAGATCATGACCTGAGCTGAAATCCGATGCTTAACCGACTTTGCCACCCAGGTGCCCCCAAACTGTGTGTTTAAAATTTATTTATTTTTGTACTTACTAGCCAGTTAGGAAGAGCCTTTTTTTTCTCCTTTTTCTAAATTGCTTTGGGCTATCATATTTTCCCCTCCACCCTCCAACCCTCCTCACCCCATGAAGTTTTTTCCTCTAGGGCTCCGTGAGCTTTGATGTGATGGTGGGATCTGCCAGCAGTGACACCTGCTGACACAAGCCAAGTTTATTGTCAGTCCTTGTGCAGGATTTGGCTTGGGAGCCAACGTGAGCCAGCCCACGGCACTAGTGACCCACACAGGCCAATTAGATTCAGTTTGAGATGAATTAGGAAGACCTTCCCTAACTCTGACCTTTCTTTCACTTGGAACTGTTCATACTAAACTGCTTCTCTCTGTCTCTCTCTCTCTCTCTCTCTCTCTCTCTCTCTCATTGGAAGTAAGTTCGTTTAGTCTATTTTTAAATAATTGGCACTCTGAGGTATACTTAGTATAAAACCTTGCTAAACATAGTGAAGACTGCAGTAACATTCCTCTGGTTGAATGTTGGTGATGATTTTGTATTTGTCTTTTCCTACAGAAATGCTGCTCATGGATTCTCCCTTATTCAGGTGGACAACACAAAGGTCACCATGAAAGAAATCTTGCTTAAGGCAGTGAAACGAAGAAAAGGATCCCAGAAAGTTTCAGGTGAGACCCAGGAAATAGACTGTTAGAAGTGCTTGGTGTGTGTGTGTGTGCCTGCGTGTGTGCATGATACCTGGCTAGATTGTTTTAGAGATCGTTGCTTGAAGGTTTGGTTAGCAGGTCTACAGCTTTTTTTCAGCTGCCTCTGGGCCCAAGGAAGGGGTTGGGTCAGTGGCATATGTGAGAAGAATGTGTTCATATTGACTATGGAAGTTCCATCATTAATAATTTGTGATAGATGAAGACAAAGCTATTTGAGCTATTAGTTGGTGTTAAGCTGTCTTGAAAACCAAATCCTAAATTTGAAGTGCTGCTTTTCATTTCATGTTTTCACTTAATTTTCCATGGGGGAAACTTTCAGTTGCTCGTGTTTGGGGTATGGAATAAAAGAATAACAATTTTCATTTTTGCCAAATGAGGGCACCTGTAAAAAGATTTTCTTAAAGATAAATCACTTGATGTGCACAAATACCTGTTAATCTTTAATTCCTCATTACCCAACTTTGTACAGAAAATCAGCTTATGGTATTAGCTACAGTATTCAAAGGATATGAGGGAAAAAATATTATCAGTATTGAGGAATAATTATTTTGAGAAATAGCTCAAAGATTTGTCATATCACAGACAACGTTAATATAAATCAACCTATATATGACATGTCAGATATCATAGCTTTATAAATAAATGAGACTTCTTAAACACCTTTGGTTTCATCTTTTGGAGAAGAAAAGCATTACTCAGGTTGAAGAAAATAGTTTTGTGTTCTTTTTAAGGGGAGGCATATAATCTGTTCCAGATTTAATTAGCTATCTTCAGATGAAAGCTGAAGTTTTAATAAAAGTTAGAAGAGATAACACAGTGAAGGACACGGATGAGCTGTCTCAAGGCCATATTCCAGGGGAACGATAAGAGCTGTAAAAAATGGCAGAGGAGAGCAATTGAATGGAGCAATGAAAATCTGATTCTCATAAAAAAGAGAGAGAGAGAGAGATGCTGGTAGGGGCGGTTGTAGATGAGACCTGCTAGCGTCTGCAAGCAATTTGGATGCTTGCCAGGAGTCATTGTTCACCCTCGGCTGTGGCGGCTCTGTCCAGATGTGCCAACCGCACGTTTCGGCTTTTGCCAGCTGACTGCGCCGTTTGATAACCAGCTCTCTGGATGCCCATCACTGGCCGCAGAGATAGAATTAAATGATGATGATCTTCCCACAAGTTGGGAGAGGAAACAATGCATATAAATCTTGATTTCATCTCAGCATGAGAAGTCTTTATCCATCATCACTCATAATGAACAAGTCGTTAGCTGGGATGAATGGTGTTCTGGTTTTTCCAAACACCTCTTTTGTTCATTTTTTGGGTGACTTTTATCCATTGCATGGGGGTCAAACCTCTTTACATTTAAGGGATGATTGAAGAGGCATAGCCTCTCCTTCCCAGGGGCAAGTAGATATTTTGGGGTTCTAGGTACCAATCTAATAGCATTTCAACAGCTTCAGATATTTAAAGATATTCAATCGGCATTCATCTTCCTTTAGGATCCTGTTTTTTCCTCTTGTTTTGTCCCTAAATTGTTTTATATAATAGTGCATTTTGTGACACATTCATTATATTCAAAGATAAGCATTATTTCAGGTTGTCCAAGGGGAGGTGAAACCAGCTTTTTAAACCTTCTTAATAGAAATTCTGCTGTTGCAGATTTTTTTAGACCATGAAACCTCTGTGAACTTAGATGCAGCTGAACCAGTGTCTTTCCCTCTGTCTCCAGCTATCTCTCTCCAATTGTATACCTATTTATCTGTGTCCATCTCCAGCAACCACGTTTATCACACACACATTTATTTATGTTCACCTACGTGTACACATCCCTGCCATTCCATCTGAGACTTGCCGTATCCAAAACACAGTGATCTGTGTTATTTATTCCTTTTCAGACTAGAGAAGTCATTTGAAATTGATGTATTTACATAAATTACTGTCCATTTTCTTAATCCAAAAAGCTCTATAAAATGAGAAGCTCTTTCTATTGCTTTATGAAGTCTGGTCTCATGAAATAGAAGGATCTTCAGTTTGGCAAAGATGCTTATTTAAGGTTAGCTTGGTAAAGGAGGTATATTTTGTGGTTTTGAACTTTTGTATTCTGGCGTGGACTTGTTTTGGAAGGTAATTAATGAAAAGAGGAAAATCCTCTTGTCATAGACAGAAACACAGTATGTTTCCCTAAAAAAAAAAAAAAAAGTATGTTAGTGTTCACAGTTGGCTGTGAAATACTTAACACCCGTTATGACACATGAACTTATCATGAACTCAAGAACTTGGTGGCAAGAGATGCCAGGCTAGAGACGTTCGTCCTGCACTTCCTGAGTGTCTACCGCAGTGACCTGCACAGTCTTTGCAAGAAGGGGCCTGCCTCGCCCCACGTCCAGGACAGAAATGGAGTGCCCAGCCCTCTCTCTTCAAGAGCTTTTGCCTGAGTGAGTGCAGAACAGCACTTGTCTCTTGGCTGCTCTCATTTAACTGAAGTGAGAGGCAGGAAATGCCACTTGAGATGAAACAGCATGTGCCATGCGAGGCGAGGGTCCTCACTACTTGTTCATTAGAGGTTAGTTGCACTAGAACAAGATTTCAGAAATCCTTTTGCAGGCTGACAGTGAACTTCTGGTGCTTATCCACAGACCTCTAACTTCTCCCCTCTTTTTTTCCAGACTGCCCGTACAACTCCCCATTTCATGATAATAATAAATTGAGAACTTGAACTATTTTATTATCAAACCCAGATGTGGGCTTAATGACTGTTCTAATGTTTAAATACTCTGTTGCTCTTCCTTCTGGCACTCCCTCCCCAATTTTCGTTTGTAAAAAATCAGAAGGTGGCAGGTATGTGAGCAAAAGAATTCTTCTTTGTTTAGGCAGATAGCTTTGTCATCGGAAACCCTTAGGGTTTTAAAGTATTTTTGCTTTGTATGGATAGAATATCATTACAGGCACTTGTAACTGATCTAGAATTTTGACTTGCATTATTTGTAATTATTTCATCGTCATAACTATTTATGAACACTGCAGGGTTTTTCTATTAATATTCATGTACTGAACTATAGTAATCTTTTCGCAGTGTGTTCCAGTCAGTTCTCTGCTAAGGCCCCCTTTTTTTTTTTTTAACCCATCTTTAAATGTCTCTTTTAAAGTTTCTCTGCAGCTTTTCATTTTATTACTGACCCACTTGACATTTGAAAGCTACCTGCACTGGCAGAAGGTCCCCACTGTGTAAGGAAATTATAAATGGAGAATTGGGTTTTAGAAGAATTAGCTGAAACCTCTTTACTAATTTTTACAGTTGGGTGGGTGTGTTTTTGACATAATGAAGAGTAGCCTGCCAGGTCCCTTGATTTAGCTAGTAAAATACACTAACCCGTTTTTTTAGTGACTAAAGCCCTTAATCCATCAAGTTCTCCTTTACTCAGGTTCACCCTCACAGTTCGTGACCTTCTGAGATTCTTAGTATTTTGTTGTTTAAAAATTCTATTACCACCAACCTTCACTAGCCTTCTGAAACAGTGTTGGGTGTGGCAGGGACACTTAAGAAATGGAGACAGATAGAATTTCAATTTTACATTGACACAGAAATATAGTTAACTCTTGATCTATAAAAGAAGGCTTCCTTTGAAGTGGGATTTTCCAGGCAGAATAGTTTTCTGCGTGGCTCTGTTTCAGTATTTGTTGTCCTTTTGAAATGGAGGTATTTTTCTTTATCATCTATTGAAAAATTGAACCAGAAGCATTTTAACTTTTTCTTACCCCTATTCATTCTTGCCTTTTGAAACGAAAGACCAATTTTTATTAGCCTGAAAATCCTTTTGCAAAGTTCTTACTGTATTATTAATAAAACTTGTGACATTCATTTTTGTTTTTCCCTCATAAAATGTTACCCAGATTTTGAAAAATAAATGTTAGCTTTGTCAAGTGAACTCTCTCTTACCATCTCTGTTTAGAGTCACAGACCACCTTGTTGCTTGCTAATGTACTGTGTTTTCACAAGACACCCAGAACGTCATTAGTGGTATGGTCTAGTCTAGGACGCCTCCACATCATTCCTAAATTACTGCTAAGCGCAGAGGGGGAGAGAACAGCTACCACGGGGTGCAGGGTTCTGATCAGAAAGACGGCTAATGATGACATCACTGGATTCTCGAGTTTTATATTAAAGGTTCATATAAAATTTTTGTAAACTTTGATCCAGAACGTATTTGTAGCTGTGTTGTACATTTCACTCCTCATGTGTTCTCAGGTATCAGGCCTGTGCTAGGTGCAGGGAGGTAGTGGGAGAAAGATTCACAAGGCCCTTGCTGAGGAGGAACTTGCATCTTATATCCTAGACGGAGGGTAAATAGGAGGGGCTGAGAGAGAATAAGATGCAGTGTATAGGATGGTCAGGGAACTCCGCCCTGAGAAATTGACATTTAAATTGTGACCTTCACATTTAGGCTGTGAAGAGTTGGGGAGGGCCAGTGTCATTCAAAGCAGTGGCTATTAAAGGCTTACTGTATTTTAATATAAAAAGAACATCTCAGATTACTTTGTAGTTAATTTACTTACCTCTCTTCCTCCTACCCACTGTTGAAAAAAGAAATGTAGCAAAATTGACCCTTGAATTGTGCCTTGTGTTAAGTCCCCACATCTTACCCACTAGCAGCTTGGATTTACCTCTAGAATATATCCTGAACGTATTCAGTCCTTTCCATCTCCACTGGATAAGTTCAGATCACCGTGACTTCACCTGGACCGTTGAGAAACAGTTTTTCTGGTTTTCCTGCCTCTGCTCTTGGCCACCTCCAGTCTGTGGTCTACACAGCAGCCAGAGAGATCTTCTAAAGTATAAATCTGATCATATCTGCTCCACATCCTTCGGGGACTCTCAGTTGCATTCAGAATAAAACCCAAACTTCTAACTACTATGAAATACTCCAAGGCCCAAAGAGGGGAAGGTACATTCAGAGAATATGAGCACAAAGAAAGAAAAGAACTGGAAAGACATGCAGAATTGACAGTTGCAATATGAAAGAGGAATGTAGACAGACCAGGTGGAGAATCTGAGAAGCCAGGGTGGGCATTTGGAGCCTGTAACCTAAAGTCTGTCAGGAGAGGAGTTGGTCTTTCCCCAAGATGTGGTTCCAGTGGGGTAAGAGCTGATTTATTGAGTGCCTTTGTGTACTTACACGTATTATCTCATTTAATCTTCAGACAGCACTAGAAGGTAGATTTTATTGCGGCTGTCTTACAAATGAGACGTTACGAGTGTGTGTGTGTGTGTGTGTGTGTGTTGGGGTGCATGTTAGAATTAAGGAACTGTGAGGACAGTGTGTGTAATCACATACTTACATCTCAGAGCCTCCCCTTCCTCTAAAAGAAGTTAAAGTTACCCAAATTTCCACAGTAAGTAAATGGCAGAATCTAAATTGGAGCCCAGGCTTTTTTGACCTCAAAGCCCATACTCTTTTTATTGTACCATGTTGCTTATTAGAACCCTAATGGGAGAACAAATTTAAAATTCTGTAAACAGAAATGTTCATTGATTCTAAAATCTAAATGCACTAGGGAAGTGCAGCATTTAGAGGAACCCTGTGGTGAATCTGGATATAAAGCCAGGAATTCTTTTTGTAATTGCACAGTTTGTCTGTATTGGTGTCAGTTTTAATGTTTTATGTCTAGCTTTCTTAAAGCAACATACACCTGTCCTGAGCTGCCCTATGGAAAAGAGAAGCCCATATGTTTTAGAAGAAGAGGGATTTCTAACACTCTACTAACCTGAAATGTTCTCCAAAGACTAAAATAAAAAATCTTCTAGCTGTAGAGTTGAAAAGAATCTTACTTCATGTGTAATTGTAAACGTGGAAAATCCAGTAACCTTTCTTCTGTGAAAGTAGTTTGCGAGCCAGAGATACAGACATGTGGTTTCCTTATGCTGTAGCTTTGTCTTTTCTTTAAAAAAAGAAGTCAAGGTAAATAGGACTGTTTAAATGTTCTTGGTCAAAAAGACAGTAATTTCTGTGGAAAACTGCACCTTCTCAAGAAATAATAAATAATCATGCTGATGCCACTCAGGCATGGGGGCCGGATAAGAAATAAAGACCTGATACTTGGTATCCAGTGCCCCAGGGGGAATATGATAGCGCAAATTAGGGCTGCTAAGGTGTTTAAATGTATAACTCAGAAATGCCCCGGGCAAGAAGCTCCAAGTTAAATATTCTTCCTTCCCTCTTCTCTCTGCCTGTTTATCTTGCTGTTTCTTCCCACCTGAGCCTCCCCTTGTCTGGAGTGCTCTGAGGCTCCTGATGGATCTTCTTGAGAATAGAGCAGAGCATGTTAAAGATGGCATTGCAGTCAACTATTTTATCTAGGAAGCCTGGAAATTTAGAGAATTTATGTCCAGCAAAAATCTTTGGGAACCACTTGAGAGACCCAATTATTTTAGAAGGGTGTTATGAGCTCTTGCAACCGCCACATCAGAAAAACCCGAAATACATCATTCGCCAAAACTACATTTGACCAGCGTTTACTCTTCCTGCTAGTCGCTAATCTTTCAGAAGTTCCTTTTCCATCACAAAATCTATTCATTCACTCCATCTGGGGCAGTCACCAACGTGGATTAGATTAAAGCAAAAGCCGAATGAAAGAGAAAAGACATATACCTCTGACAGGCTGTGTGGTGCTGCAGGAGACACACATTTTGGAGTCAGGAACGACCTTTCTCTGGGCCACTAGGGACTAATTCTAGAGCATCACTAATTTAATAATAGCTTTTGAGGGAAAAAAAGAAAGAAATACTACATTAGGTGTACATATTGGTTATGCTGTAGCCTGATTTTAGAAATGTTCAAAAGTGGGGGGGGAAATACATCTTAGAATTAAGAACTGTGGTAGCTGAATGCATAACCCTGTGCTTACTCTCTGAGCTGTGCTTTGATGTGGGAGAGGTTGAGGGAAGAGGCACACAGGGCACCGTCGAAGGGGCAAGTGTTCTCGAGCTCTGTGTGGCTCTGACATACCCTGTTGACTTAAACAGTCATGTCCATTGCTGCCTGCTCTGGGCCAGCACTGTGCTAGAATCAGGTGGAAACCCAGTGAGAAATCAGACTCAGAAAAGGGGGCAATAAAATATGGTAAATTCTCAAGTAGAAGTACATAAGCTACTAAAGCAGCATAGATAAGGGAGTACTTAAAACTACTTGGTGAGGCAGGGGGCTGAGAAAAGATGCTCTGGAGTAAATGATTTGACATTTTTTTTTGGAGATTAATTAGAATTTTGCTAAATGGGTAAGTAAGAGGAAGGACATTCCAGGCAGAGATGTTTTGAGATAGAGTAACAAACCATAGATATCCCAAATTACTGGAGCAAGAACAGGGCAGAGGATAAGCTGCAGAAGCCAGGCAGGGGCCAGATCTGACCGGGCAAGTCTGATGTACTGGAAACCCGAAGAGCCGCGTTCATTTATCACGACCTTATTTATTATGCTTATTATGCAGCAGACATTATGGAGGCACTTAGGAAATTGTTGAAGCCAAGAAGTGGTCCTTACCTTCAAGGAGCTTACTGTGTAGTTGGGGAGACAGACAGGCAGTTTTAATACCATGCATGTGGTAATTGGAAATCAGTATAGGGGCCTGGGTACACGCATCGTGGGATGGGTGCCCTCGTCCAGTCTTAGAGAGTCAGGGAGAAGTGTCCTGAGCAGATCCTCCAGGTGAGAGCTGAAGATGGAGGAAAAGATGGTGGCCAGATAAAGAGGGCTGGGAAAGAGCATTCAGGCTGAAGGAATGAAGTGAGAGAGTTTGATGCCTTCGGGAAATCACAATGTAACTCAGTATAATAAAGCAGTAGAGTAGGAGTTAGGAGGGTGGGGCGTGGTGAGGTTGAACTGGTCATTTGGGCGTAGGTCATGTTTGTAAAACCATGCTGAATTTGAACTTTTTTCTGTGGCAGAGGGGAACCATTGAAAGGACAGTGATAGAGTCAGAATTTCTTTTAGAAAGCACACCGTCTGCCTGATAAAAATCGATGAGAGGACATAAAACAGGAGGCAGAGACACGGGTGAGAAGCTTTTGAGGACTCTGTCCAACAGCTGATGAGCCCTGACTTAAGGCATGGAGAGAAGCGAATGGAGCTCAGTTCAGGAAGTGGAGGGAGGGACACCTTAGTAAAGTCTGATTTCCTTCATTTGAGCTGAGTGCACGCTTTGGGGAGAATTGAAATACCCTGGAGCCGCTTCCGGTTCTGGTGTTCATATGAAAACTAGGTGTTGGTAAAAGATAGGCTTTAAAGATTTCTTTTTAATAAAATTAAATGCTTGTTGGAAGAAAATCAAACATTTAGGAAGTGTGTGAAGTAAAAAGTCTGTGAGGGTTTCCTCTGACTTTATTTGATATGAACCTTGTTTTTTTGGTTTTTTTGTTTTTAGTCAATTCACATGCAGATACACATACGGGCTCTAAGTTTCATGTGGGCAGGACCCTGTTTTCCAGTTTTGGGGTTTTTAAAATCACTATACACCTAACATCTAACAGAGTGTCAAGTAGAAGAAACTCAACAAATGTTTGTTAAATGAACTCATGAAGAATGTATCCACATAACAGTTTTAAAAAAATGATACCATATAATGTTATATGATTTTGCACTTGTTTTTCACTATCACGTCATAAGCACTCTATTAGAGTGACCCCTGCAGTTTTAGCTTTCTAGCTAAATTTACGTAACTTAGATTTCTGTTGTTGGACATTTAGATCATTTCCAAATTTTTAGTTTAACATGTAAACGTACAGTGAACAATTTTGTATGAACATTCGTTGCATGTTTGTGGTAGATGTTAAACATGGGATTACTTGTCAGAGGTTCACTTACTTCAAATGTTGAGAAAAACAAATTGCCTTTTAAAAAATTTATACGCATTCTCTGACACTCTAAGAATCTATGAGACCACCTCTTTCCCCACCCCCTTACTAACACTGATGTTATCAATCTTTCATTTTTGCCAAACTGATGGCTAGCAGTTAATATCTCATTTGAATTTGTATTTCTGGGTTTTTAGTGTAAAGTTAAGCATTTTAAAAATGTTTTTATTAGCCATTTATCTTTCTAAAAGATAGTTTTTAAGGCAGTTGTTTTAGTGAGAAGAAAGATTGAGAAGTCTAATTTCACAAAACTATTTTTAAGAAGTATCCTTTAGTTTAAAACACACTTCAACCCACCACCCCCTTTCCTACTCCAGCAGGTGTACACACACACACACACACACACACACACACCCCAGTATGTAGAGAAAAGGCATACATCCAGTCCAGACCATTTTACGTTGTTTGCCTTCTGACCCTTCATTCACCAGCAAAGCTTTTGTTCATGTGTTTGGAGAAAGTTAGCTGGTAATTCACTAGATTCCAGTTCACCTCATTTAGGACCTTACGTTGCCTGCTTTGTCACAGAACTATTTGAAAAAACAGATTTTCTCTTAAATAGTTTATTTAAGTCTGGTACGTGTATATAGTACTTAGAAGATACACCGTAATCTGGAAATCAGAAATGTAGACAAAAAAGTTGTCACCCCTTAACAGGTTTATTTTGGGGAGGCACATCTAAGGACACTTCTGGCAGCATTATGAACAGCACTGGCACCAAGGGCAACTGTAGGGGGTTAATGGGGACCCTGCATCATTCCTTGCCATGTGCCTGGTGAGTTAACTCCTAGAAGTTTCTGGGAATGGCAGCAAGTGGGGAAAAGGCTGCAACCAACAATCAGTGTCACAAAGTGGGGATGACTAATTTGCTGAGGAGACCGTTGAGACAGATGTTTAATTAGCTGAAGTCAGAGTGGATAAATTGGGAGAGGACTGCCTATGCAGAGAGACGCCTCATTCCCTCATCTCTCATTACCTGGTTGGGTTTTGGTTTTGTCCTTACTGTCTCTTTTTGAAGACGACAGCCTCAGACTCAGGGGAACTGGGAGGGGAGTAGGAGAGAAAGTACCCTCGGTACATCTACTGAACACTTACTGTATTTTTGTATTTAACGCTTACAAAGACCTTGTGAAATGGGCATTATCTATTTTTTATGGTTGAGAAAACAGGCTGTGTATTGTGTATATGTGTGTGCATTCTTGTGTGGGTTGCTCATGACTGACATAGGTGAGATTTGGACCTGTACCCCTTGATTTTTAAGCCCAGTGTTTTCCTCTGTACTACAACTTCCCCACTTACAATGTAATGCAAATGAAAGAACTTTCTGGAATAAAAGTAAGCTGTATATTGACAGGAGCTGGTGTCGGACAGGTGTATGTACGCATTTGTTGGAACTGTCACGTGGCACTCATAAAATCTGTGCATATCATTGTATGAAAATTTTACCTAAAAGTACAAAGAGAATCTCAAACAAATATTGGACACCAGTTAAGGTTCTGCTCACTGAATGTACTGATGTCTGCTCTTTGAAATGCATTAAAAAAAAAAAAAAAGATGCATTGGTGGCAGATATGTGATAAAGCAAATGTAGTAAAATGCCAATGGTAGGATCTAGGATCAATTTTTCTGTAGTTTAAAAATGTTCATAGAAACTCGGAAAGAGCTCATAAAAATTAAAAGTATATAATTTAGATTCTGCTTATATTAATTAAATTTCTGAAGTTACAGATAGATGTCTTTGTGGCATAGAAAGCACTGATCTTTACTTCCTATAGGATATTTTATCTTTCATTACCTCATATATGAAATGACATCTTTGAGATCACAGTTTCTTCCGTGGGCCTGTGGTTTTCAGCAGCATATAGAATTGTGAATATGATTGTTGTTACCACTTACTGAATATTAAAAATAGGCCAGGCAGTCTGCCAAACACTTTTAAATGATCTCATTTAATTCTTAAAACAACTATTTGAATTGGTTGTTATTTTTGTTTTATAAAAGAGAAAAACTAGGGGCACCTGGGTGGCTCATTCGGTTAAACGTCTAACTCTTGATCTTGGCTCAGGTCATGATCTCACAGTTTGTGAGATTGAGCCCCACGTCAAGCTCTGTGCTGACAGTGCGGAGCCTGCTTAGGATTCTCTCTCTCCCTCTCTCTCTTTACCCCTCCCCTGCTCGTGTTCTCTCTCTCTCTCTCTCTCTCTCTCTCTCTCTCTCTCTCTCTCTCTCTTTCTCTCTCTCAAAATAAATAAACTTTTAAAAAGAGAGAGAGAGAGAGAGAGGGAACTAAAGCTCAGAGAATCTGTAAGACTTGTCCACGGTCACACAGCTAGTAAGTTGGAGAACTGGGATTCAAACCCAAAGATACGATGTCAAAGTTTGTATTCCTTTTTTTAAATTTTTTAGTTATTTTTTTTAATGTTTGTTTATCTTTGAGAGAGAAAGAGCATGAGTGGGGAAGGGGCAGAAAGAGAAGGGGACAGAGGATCTGAAGCAGGCTCTGCACTGACAGTGGTAAGCTCAGTGTGGGGCTCAAACTCACAAACTGTGAGATCATGACCTGAGCCGAAGTTGCACAGTCAACCGACTGAGCCACCCAGGCACACCTCCCTTTTTTTTCTTTTTAATGTTTATTTATTTTTTGAGAGAGAATGCACAAGCAGGGGACGGGCAGAGTGAGAAGGACAGAGGATCCAAAGCAGACTGCGCTGACAGCTTTGGTGCTGACATCCCCAAGCCCAATGCGGAGCTCAGACTCACGAACATCAAGATCAAGACCTGAGCCAAAATCAGATGCTCAACTGATTGAGCCACCCAGGTGCCTCCAAAGTTTGTATTCCTAACTGCTAGGCTGTACTCCTCCCACTGGCTAAGGTCCCAGGGTTCACACGTCAGTGGAGGCAGGTTCACTTTTCTCCCTAGAGAGACCAAGTGCACCTTCTTCATGTGGACGTGGCAGCATGATTCAGTGGAAAGAGTACAGGCTTTGGACCCAAAGCAGCCCGAGTCTCCACCCTGGCTGTGCCCTTCGGTCCAGTCTAACCTTGTTCAAGGTTAGACAAGTCATCAAACCTTTGTCACCTCGGTTATCTTTTCTGTCAACAGGGTAATAGTACCTACCTGGCAGGGCTGCTGTTTTGACTAGTTGCATAGAAAACAGTTGATAGCAAGTGTTCACTGGATGTCAACTGCCTTTGTCCCTATTGCTACTACCACACCAGGCACATCATAAAATCTGGCTTTTTAGGTTTTGATTTACTTCCTTTTCTACCCATATGACTTGGCCTTTGCCTGTAGCTTTTGTTTGCAATGAATGAAGTCTACAGAAAGCTTATACCAGTGATAGAACCAGACTTTGAATTGTGTTTGGATATGGATCTGCTGGAAACACCCTGTATTTTGAACAAGTAGAAAGCTAGATCCAGAGAGCAAGTTGTAATGATTTTTGACTAACAAGAAAACCCAGATCAGGCATGTAGGGGGTCCTAATGGTCACAAGGCTCATTTGTCAAGTAGCTTACATCAGCAAATTTAATTTGCTACAACAAAGAGTCTAGAGAGAAAGGGAACAAATTACAGTTACCTGTAACAAACATGTTTACAGGTGATTATAAAAAGCCTCTGTAAGAACAGCCGAAGAGTTCACAGAGCCTGTTGCTTCTTCCAAGAAAACATTTAAAAGAGGAAATATAATGAAACACCAGAATGATTTTTGAGGAATGATTCTAGAAGTTACATAGAGGTCTAGAGTGCTGTGTCTGCCCCTTACAGCCTTGTCTCCCCCAGAGGAAACAGAAGGTCCCTTTCTTTAGGCAGGCCATTCATGTATTTATCCTGTTAGTAGCCGTAAGGAGAGCTCTTCGTCTGCCAAGGTTGAGTCGAGCCACTTGCAGTGAAAAATCATCGCTTTATATGGGCTACGTCCCCACAGAAGACCGCTTTCAGACCAGCCCAGAGACCTGACACCCCCAGTTTCTATCTCACTGCCTTTAGAGGCCTGACACTAGAGCTGGTCTTCCCCCATAAGCAGTTTAAAAGGCAGTTTTACCAATTGCAATGACACCTTTCCACAATGAGTTTTTCCTTTTTGAGTATGTTACAAATACCGGTACTTTCTATAAGATCTTTAAGTGCATTAAGAAAAAAAGAAGAAGAAAAATTGCTCGTCAATCAGGGCATTTCTTTTTCTGCCTTACAATGACAGTACCCAGAGACAAAGAGGACTTAAGATCAGGAAACGGCGTTGGAGTGGCACTATGAGGCAGGTCCGGGGAGAGGACGTATCAGCACCTACTTCTCATTACCCTGCTACTGATCACAGTGGGACCGTCAGCAAAGTGGATAGATTGTACTGTGCCATCAAACCAATTTTTCAAATGGAAAGTCGGTGAGATGTGATTAAAGCCCAGGTGCTGCAGAAGATACAAGCCGGTCTATTGGAGCTCCTCAGTCTTCCCCAAAGCTGTCACAGGATCAGAGAAATATCAAATCATAATGAATGCCAGCTTTCCTTTTTTGTTTTATTTTATTTTTTTTTGTACACTACATTTAGTAGAACAATGTGAATTAAGATACAATTAAGACAAACTATGACTTAAGTCTAAAGAATCCGGAGGGTCATGAAGATCTCTCAAACACTGTGTCCAAATCCAAACTCAGCACTCAGTAAATATTTATGGAGCTCTGCTACATTTTAGGCAGCGAACAAGGATGGCCTGTTCTCAGCTCTCATTTTAGTAGGGTAGATGGTCAATAAAAACAGACCAACCAAGATACATTTGATAGACTCGTTTCTGGCTTTTGCCTGTCCTTCTTTGAGTCTCCAGTTTTGTGAGTGCCCCTCCTGAAAGGAGTCCCCCTTGCCCTCACGATCAGGCATTACCTCAGTCTTTCCACTTTAGCAAGTTTCCATGCATCTGCTAGTTGACTACCAACACCACTCCCTGATTTAGGGAGATGTGGACAAGACAGCAGTGGCCGGGTCAATTCATGAGCAGTCAGTGACTTGCTGTGTCGAGATCAACAGTGTAAAGAAAGAGGTACAGGCTGTATCTCAGCTTTGGAAACTGCTAGAGAGAACACCGTCCCTCAGCCACTTAGCTCTGCATCAGAGGACCCATGGGCCTGCCGCAGTGAGTTTCTAATACATTGATCTTGCCAGATGTTGGTGAGTACCTTACCAAGTAAAGGGACGAGAACCCTCCATTTTCCTTTGGAATGGGGCGACTGAGCTTTCATTTGAGTGAAATGAGAGTGCTTTGTGGAGAACAGGTTCCTTTGTGTTTGCCACCACTGTAGCTAGCCTGGAGTTGGTGACCAGCATGTTTTGTGGAACTAGCTAAGGAGAAGCAATGAAAGCCGATCTGCAGCCCACAGCTGCTTCACTCCCTGCCGGCCCAGGCCCAGGGCCACCCGCTTTCTAGTCAAGAATAGATTCATTGCACTTTGATTATTGGAGATCAAACTTCCTCCAAGAATTAAATCATCGAATGAAAATGTAAATGTCTTAGAAATGAGACTCAATGCACATCAGTTGAAATTAGTGTTGCCTCCCAGGTTCCCTTAATGACATGAATCTCTAATGAGTCCTTGGGGAGCCAGTGGAATATCGCAAAAACAGACATTTTAAGCATTGATAATCAAGTAAGGGTGCCCAACAGGAAGAAGCTATTGCATACACTGTACTACAGAAAAAGAAAATTAAAGCAAATTCACTTTCCAAAAGCAGGGTGTGGATGCGTGAAAGATGGAGCACGCGCTAATTCCTCATCTTCCGTAGCAGAAGTTAATACATACTGTCTGATACTTATGATCATTTTTAAAACAGCTGAGCGAGAATGCTAATAAAAAATAGGAAGATGAATACAAGGAGAAATAGCAAAAACTTTTTAAGGTCATTTCCTGTAAGAACGGATTCAGGGATGTGCAGGGAATCAACTTTTTCATTATAGGACTGTGGTATGATTTACTTTTAAAACTGTATGTACCGGTGATCCTTGACCAACATGGGTTTGAAGCGCATGGATCCACTCGTGTGGATTTTTTTACTGTACCGTACTGTAAATGTATTTTCCTTGTTATTAGCATCTTCTTTAGCTTGCTATATTGTAAGAATACAGTATGTGATACATACACCATACAAAATATGTGTTAATCGACTGTTTATGTTATTGGTAAGGCTTCCAGTGAATGGTAGGCTATTAGTAGAGCTTTTGGAGAGTCAAAAAGTTATATGTAGATTTTCGGCTGTGTGGGGATTAGCGCCCCTAACCCTGGCGTTGGTCAAAGGTCAACTCTACGTGTTCCTTCGGTAAAAGTAAAAATTTTTTTTAATTTATAAAAAGAAGACTGCTTATTTTCAAAATCTAGAGCTGAGAAAGATTTCTTTCTTTCCCTTGCTTACATGGACTTGCTTCATTTGGTAACTTCCTTTCTCTTAAAAGCCACAATCCATTTTATTGTGTTGGATGTCAGTTTTCTGTGAGAACACTGTTATTAAATAGTTGCTTCCCATTACAAACATCTCCAAACCTTTCAAAACCAAAATGTTATATGAGTATAACCATTATATTGTGATTTTGCCAACATCTTGTCTCTGTGACCTGTATTTTCCGTAGGTTAAAGCACAGGCTATTAGCTGAGTACTCCTGTCCCATTCTAAGAATGACTAATATCTCAAATATAAATGAAAACAGCTGCTTTTCCATAACATTAGAGTTCCAAACAGCTGTCACATGTACATTTTGACATTCTTTTTTTTTTTTTTTTTTTTTCTTTTTTCCAAATTGGGACAAAAGTTCGTTTACTGAATCTACTAATCTGGTTAAGTATATATCATCTAACTTCTATGGAAAGGTGGAGAGGAGGTCACAGAAAAACCTCTCGAGCTAGAATGTAGCCATCTCCAAAGACTCAAGTTTAGTTAACATAAAAACCCTCTGATGAGACACCTCTGTGCCAAGAACATAAGGTCCGTAAGGGCCTGGCGGTGGCTGCCGCACCACTGCTGCCCTTGCCAGAGAACCTGCACCTCGGTGGACAGCCATTGTTCTCTCTCTGGCTGGAGAGATGTGGAGAGCCACCCCCTTGTCTCCGGAAAGCCTGAATCTGTGCTGTCTCATCTTCTGCAGCCCTTGGAGGGTTTATTTCAGGGGCTGCTGTTGTGGATCAGAAGACCGTACTCCCTCTGTTGGCTTAAAGTTGGCCCTGCCACTACCAGCTAGGTGACCTTGGTCCGGTCATTTGCCCTCTCTGAGTTGCTTGCTTTGTTTTGCTCTTCAGTAAAATAAAACCACAACTAGATCACAGACTACTGGTTGGTAGTTGTAACTGTGGGAGAGCTTAATCCCTGAGTTCAAGAACCATCTCCCCGGCTCTGCTCTTGTTCCTGTTACACTCTTTCTAGCTCTTTGATGAGTTTCTTTCCCTGTTTGAACTTCATTTTCCTCATCTATAAATGAGAATAATACTATCTTCTTTATGGCATTGTTGTGAGAATTAAATAGAAATCCAGGTGAAACACCAAACACTTAGCTATTACCATTTTATTACTCACTAAATGGTAGTCCTGCCCCCTCCCTTCAATTTCATTGTTATGAGACCCAGTCATACTCACCGTTTTGTGATCTAACACTTTGTTTTTTATGAGTGTGACTGCTTTGAGTCATGATTCAACAGAGACCCTAGCCGCGAAGGGACCCAGCTCAGATTTAGTCCACATTACGTACGGCCCAGAATGTGTGCATCTGTCTGCCCAGCTGCTCATTTGAGCTTTTCCAGGGGTCTGAGGCCCCTTGTCAGAGCAGCAAAGCATCAGTGAGAACATAGGTATGCACATGTAAGAGTGACCTGGCATTCCTCTGGAGCACTCTGCATCTGGGGCTGGATATGCAGAAGGGTTAAAAGCTGGAGAAACTTTTGTCATAAATTTCCTCTTCAGCAGGACTTCCCAGGGAACATCTGACATTAGGAGAGAGGAAATGCTGATTGGCCTCAGAGTCAGCTGAAGGAGACAGGAGCTGCAGTGGAAGCTGCTGGATTTACTGTTATTAGCAAGGCAAATGGAAAGCCAGCAGGGCAGCCCAGCTCCCAGATAATAGATGTAACAAGAAGGAAAGCTCCCAGGAAGGAAGATGGCTGGCAGCCACGACTCCTCTACCTCCTCTGCTGCCATTTCTTTCCATTGCTTTTACCTTTTTGTTTCGTGTGTTTAGCACAAGGAGAAGCATACTTTAGCATCTTAGGTTATAAGTCACAGCTGGTTTAAAGTAAAACAGGATCTATAATTCAGCTTCTTACTGGCTTGATAGATTCATAGTTGAACATGGTGAAATGTGTAAAATTGTGTTGATATAGTATTAAGAAGTTGCCATTTATTGAGCACTTACCGTGTGCCAGACTAAGTGCTTTACATGTGTTATTATCTCATTTAACCCATATAACAACTTCATGCTTTAGAAATGATCATCATCCCCAACTTAGAGATAAAGAAACAATGCTTAGAGCACTTAGGTAATTTCCCAAGGTCTTAAAGCTTAGTGGAGCTGGGATTTGAACCGTGCCATTAAGGTCCTACCAGTCCAGTGGAAAGTAAGCAAGAGCCCAAATGGCTATTATGGGGCCAGACAGGGTACTGGCAATAAGAAAAGTGCTTACTGAGTCCTGAAATGCAGTGCTAACTGGGACAGTGGTGGTTAGAAGGAAGATGGGCAGGCAGAGGGGAGCCGAGTTAGCAGGCGGAGATGACATCTGAAGGGCCTGATCCCCCAAAGCAGGGAGCAGGGCAGATGGGCAGTTGATCCCTGAGGACCACAAGGAATGAGGGGGAACGGCAGGTCGTGGCAGCAAGGACCAGGGAAACAGATGATGCTCGGCATCACAAAGAGCCGTGTCCTGTGCAGGGTCGGGTCACAAAGGCAACAGGTGAGCAAAACTCCTATTGTCAAGATTACCTCTGGAAAAAAAAATCCCTTTAAAAATGCCTGTGAGAGGCCAGCACACTGTAGGTTTTCTCATTAACTCCAACGCAGCGAGCTTTTGTTTTTCTAGCATGAGAACCAATGAAAACTAAAAATACATATCTTTAAATGCTAAAATCAAACTTGGCACAGAAAGATGCTCACACTATAAGAGGAGCTACGCAACAGACACCGGCATCCACCCAATTAATTCAGTAAGTCATTCATCAGACGTTTACCAAGCTCTGTAGTTGCAGCGATGACTAAGGCTCCTACCTCCCATTCACCTTCTTGTGGTTTATTGAATCACCAGGAAGACATGGTAAGTGGGATTCTCCAAACTATTTAAATTGTTCTCTTGGTCATTCCTCACTCTCTCTTTTTCCTCATTTTTTACCAAACAAGTACAGGTGAATTCAGATAAATTAAATGTGTGACTTGTATACAAAGAGATCCAAGCAGTAGGCGACATCAAGGACAGGCCCAGTTTCCTGAGAGGCACACTGAGGACCTAGCAGGGTACTAGACCCAGGGCAGGGTTCTGGGCAGGACTGGGCTGGGGGCAAGGGCAGTTACCTGAATGAGACGTTAAGGTCAAGATCAGATTTCAAGAAAGGAAATCTTGTTTGGGTTGGCCTCAAAGTGCAGAAATCCTCTTGCCTTAGAGCCGAGCCTGCAGCGAGAGGAATGTTAGGTGATGCAGTTTTCCCTATTGTGGGAAAAGAAAGCAGGCCATTCTGGGAGTCTTGTCAGGGCCTGATGTTGTTATAGGAGTCGGTCAGAGAAAAGCATATGCAAAGAGTTGTGGAGGCCAGATAAGACTTAGGGAATGACCATAAAAGGGATGTGGTTTGACAGACTGCTAGCAGGCGGTGTGGATGAAGGGAGCCATGATACTATGCACTGAACAGGAAGGAGACCAGTTCTGCTGGCTCATAGAGGACATAGATGGGCAAGAAATTAGGATGAATAGAAGGCCTGGGGAGTAGGGTAAGGAAGTTGTGAGAGGATTTTAAGCATAAAAGTGATGATAGCCTTAAGAGTTGGACTCCAGAGATCCCCCTCTGACAATTGGAGGAAGAATGGATAGCTGGAGGCCAGGAGATGAGTTGGGAAACCATTACTGAGGGCTGGACGATAAGCAGTGCAGAGGAGATGTGTTAAGTGGGTAGAGTCTGTGGAACTTGGGAGTTGACTTCGCGTCAACAAGGAGGAAGGCTGTGTAAGAAGTATTCCAGACTTGCGAGTGCCTCCTCATTCACGACTCTGAATCCTTAGAGGCCAGGATCAACCTTCATGATCTCTGCATCTGTAGTGCATAGCCCGGGACTTGGCACACGGTAGGTTCAGTAAATGTTTGATGAACAACTGAGATAATCCATTGGAGACTTGTGGTGTCATCATTGGAAACCCAGTTACAAGGAAAAAGAGCTGGTTTGAGTAGAGAAGGTTCATGAGTTTGTAGTTGATTATCCTGTACAATTAGAATCAAATAGGTGCTGGGAGTTCTCTTCATTCCTGCAAAGACAGGCCTGAGTCACTTATTGTCAGCAGTACTTCCTTGGAGAGTTGGTGGATGTCCCTAAGAGGCCCTGCAGCCTTTTGTCCCGCCCAGGGTTAGAACCCCTTCCACCAGGGTCACTGGCCCCCAGCTGTTTATAAAATGCTGTCATTCCTGGTACCTGGAATCTGTTCAGTAGCCTGTCTAGTATATACAACTATTATCTCCATTTTCAGGGGAGGAGACTGAGGTTCAGAGAGGACGTGGTTTACCCAAGCCAGTCTCTGCCATAAGCAGATTTGAATAGAAGTCTTCAGATTCCACTGGATCGTAACAAAGTCTGATGATTGAAAACAGTTGGCCCTAAGCCCTCTCTCCATTGACTTAGGCTGGAGTCACCACTTTTATGTAGCTCAGAAAAGGCTACAGACAAAGTCTCCTTCTGGTTGTTTCTGTTGTTTTTGTCCTTAGGTGTTTGTGACTAAATTCACTAATTTTGCTGGCTGTCAAGGCTGTGTTAAGGAAAATGGGTTTGAACTGCTGTGGTTTTTGAGTACTGGACTGGATGTCAGAAACCTTTGCCATCACGGGAAATTCTGTCACTCTGGATTTACTATCTGCTCCCCACAGCTGAATTCCTCAGCAGTGTGATTTAGCACCCTGGCTCCCCATCAACCAGTTTTGGCATTTATTTGAATGCATTACCCCACTGGTTTCCATAAACTATTTTACAATTGTTTAAAATAAATGACTGTTTATTTCCACAAAAACCATCTGTATTTCTTTACAGAGTAGCAGATAACTGTACGTAAAATTTGGTAATGTCACAGTGACTCAAGTTAAGAGAAACAGATTAGATTGAAAAATTGGATGCTAAGGGACAGTGTTAAAGGTTTCCATCCTCTCTAACAAGTGATATCTGGATTTAAAGGAAGGGAAAAAATGTTTCTCTTTTAAAAGTAATATCAAGCCTACTTTCTCCAAAGGGAAGTGCATTCATGCCAGCTGGATAGGAACAGGATAGGGACTGTGAGCATTCCTCTGCCCCTTCAGCACTCTCTCTGCCTGGGGTGGTGTGGAAGAGGCTCCTGTCCAGTGGCTTCCAGCCTTCTCCAAGTTTTGGCTTGTCCATGCCTTACCTCTTCTTGTTCTGACGTTGAGTGGATTCCCAGGCCTGTGTGTTGTAGTTCAGAGATCACTGGCAGGAAGCTCAGTGGGGCAGGTTGCTGTGGGGAGAGAAGAGAGGCCTGGCTGAGGGAACTGAGCTGATGGGGAGGCAGGATTGGCCCCTGACAGTGGTGGTCTTCCATTCTCCAGCCAGTGCCCAAAACAGCACCGATCTACACCAGCCCCGCCCATCCCCAGGAAACCCAACCAACCCCAACCCAGGGATGGAGCTGTCTTGTGATTATCGAAGCAGTGGGGACACATGGAATCAGTTGGAGGTGGACCTCCCAGTCTGCTTTGGAGAAGGAGGTAGGTAGTCAAGGTGGTAGCCAAGCAAGCTGTGTTCCCACTTAGTCACCGAAATATACACTGAAATACACCTTTTGCTGTGACTGTCCCGGGAATGCAGAGATACTGAAATGTGCACTCCAACCTCAGTTTGCATACAGTTAGCCCAAGAGCCAGGTCCAGCCAGAGATCTGTTTAGCTGGGTCGCACAGAGCAGTCCAGAGGCAGTGGCACTTAGGCAGTTTGGACTTGTTGAGTAGGAGGGAGCGAGCACCAGAGACATGAAGAAACAGGAAGATGACTTCAGACAGAGGGACTATGATGAGCAGAGCACAGGGGGTTGAAACTGCATGGTTTGGGGGATATTTCTGGATTATTGTGTCATTAGGTGGGAGTTGAGAGGCGATCAGATCTGCCATCAGTGTGGCAGACCTTTAGAGGTTCCAGCCTCTGCTGAAGAATCATACCCCACTCCCCGCCCAGTGAAGTCTGGAAAGCAGAAGCAGAAACCCAGACTTGTGATCTATGGAGTCCTTGGAACAACTCTAAGAGGGAGATACTGTTATTATTCCTCTTTTACAGGTGAGAAAGCAAAGTATAGACAGTTTAAGTAACTTGCCCAGGGTCACATAGCTAGTAAGTGGTGGGACTGGGAATTCGAACCCAAGCAGTCTGGCTGATAAGGTCAGCGGGCACTGCAGGGCGCTCCCTAGAACACACACACACACTCGAACTACTGAGTTTAGGGCAGGGATCAAATCCACACCTTCTTCCTGTCCTTCCAAGGTGCAGGGATAGACCCCTATCACACCGTCTCTTGTCTCAAAGCCTGAGTGGAGGCATCAGGACAATCCCAGAAGGAGGCTGAATAGGCCAGACGGAGACAGTAGGGAGTCGCCCGTTGCTTTCCACAGCCCATCTAGAATCCAGGAGGCAGACAGGGCAGGCATAGTTGTCTAGCCTGTGGTGATAAGAGAAGCACATGGGCAGTCTGACCCTTGGTCTGCAGTCATGGCCTCTCTTTGTGAACAGCCTGGCCTCAGGTATTCCAGTGATTTTCACCTTTCCTGCCCAGCTCCTTTGGGCAGCTCTAGATAGCTCTGTGGTCCCCCCTGTGGCCTGACTCTGGACCATGGGAACCCGTGAAAATGCTCTGTGCCATTTTAGTTCCTGGCCCCCCAGCTGCTTACATGTCTCTCCAGTAGCCCCTGAGCCCCCATAATCTGTGAGGAGCCAGAGATGATGAGAGGAGGCTCCAGAGGCCAGAGTCCATAGCGATCCTAGCTGGAATCACCTCTAAAATTATTTAACCTCATTTTTTTAATTGGATTTTTAATGATAGAAGTGATACCAATGCATGTCAAAAATCGAAACAAGATAGAAATCCATAAAGTAAAAAAGCAAAAGCCTTTGTCTTTGCTACCACCCCATCCTACACACAAAGGTGATTCTGGTTAACTGAGTAACTATGAGAACAATCTGGCTGATATCTTTCCAGATTGTGTGTGGGTGTGTATTTTCAACAACAACGCTTCACACACACATATAAATGCACTTACATAATAGCTAGAGTTTTATTTTATTAATATGGTGCATACTCTGTACATTCTCTATCTTTTTTAATTTAATAATGTATCATGGAAATCTTCCCGTGTCTTACTAACTTAGTTTATTTTTTTCCTCAGGTACATAACATCCCAGTGTACAGATATACTGTAATTTATTTAATCATTTGCTGCTGGAGAATATTTAGGCTGTGTGCAATTTTTGATTTTACAACAGTGCTGCAGTGAACATCTTTGAACATATATCATTGTGTACTTGGAGTAATGCTCCTCAGGATAGATTCCTTTGTTGGGTCAAGAGTCAAGGTTGTTCAATTTTAAACGCCACCTTGTTGAAGTCATTCTATTGAACAAAGATTATTGAGCACCACCAGAGAGCCTGTTGCTGTGCTGGAGCTCTTGGAAATAGAGTTGGTTTTATTAAAAAGCCCCTTCACCCTCATCTTCAAAGATTTGCAGGAGTGGGGAGGGTAAACAATGACAAATAGGCAGAAATGCTTCTAATCCAGCATGCTCCATACACCCGGAGAAGCAAGGCCCCAAGGAAGTTGCAATGAAAGAGCCCTCGATTCTGACAGGGATTCGGGCAGGGATGCAGAGAGGAGGGGAGATGCCAAAAGGTGTGCCTCCCTACTCCTCCCGGGAGCCCATCTGTGAGGCTGGGTGTTCAAGAAGAAATTTGTTCTAAAGAATTATGATGCTCCTGCATTTTCTCCTACACAAAGAAGGAAATCTCGGCTGTACGCCCTTTCCTTTCCTCCTCTTGGCACTTTCTGATTGATGATTGGAAATGATGGCAATACATAAACTATTTTTCTTTTTATTTTATGACCTGGTAATAGCAGTAACATATTTCCAGTAAATGTTTTCTATCGCAATAAAAAAGTTGTAACAAGACTAGAAATGGGTATAGTTAAACCCTAAAGAAATCATACTTTCAGAACTGTGGATTGAGGCAGTAACTCTGTAAATCATTTAACTTAGAGAAAAGTCCCCTCCACCCCAAAAAACTCAGGGCAAGCAGCTGGTGTTCACTCTGAGTGCTTGTTGGATAGATGCCTGCTATGCGGGCTGGGGGAGCCTCCAGTTTTGACCCCCATAAGACCCAACTACTCTCTGTCTTCCCACCTAGTTTCCCACCCAACAGCTTTACTCCTTTCTGAACCAATAAATCATCTCAACCTTACAATTCTTTTTTTCAACCCCCAAATCAAGAAGATTCTAGTACGCCCTATGTGGAATACAGTGTGGTAGTGTGGTTAAGAGCACGGGCTCTGGAATCACACACCTGGATTCTTGTCCTGGACACGCTGTGGGCACATGACTTAACCACTCCACATTTTTTTTTCTCCTCTGTAAAAGGAGGACGATAATGGGGCCTCCCTCATAGAGTTTTATGATTCAGAGTGCTAATGCATGTAAAGTGCTTTGTTAAGGGCCAGGAGTCCTCAGTGTCGCTTACTGTTGTATTTAAAAAAAAAGGGTAAATTGATGATTTTATTAAATTTGCAAAGCAGTACAACCACCAACATTTATTGAGTGCTTATTACGTCGTAGGCACTGTGTTACACAATCTTTGCAGTTACCCACAAAGGTTTAGATCAGCTAATGTGCCCAGTGTCACATGGCTTGTAAAAAAGCCAATATTTTAATCAAGGTCTTTCTGACTCCAAAACCATTGTCTAACCGCCACATGTCCACCTGCTAGGATTAGATACTCAGCAGGAGCAGAGATGGTAAAACTGGTTAAAACTCCTCAAAAGTAGTTCTGTCTTACACAGTCATGGCCTCCTTTGGCTAACGAAGATTCTGGAGCAGATAGTGTTGAGAAACTATGCTCTAAGAACTCCACAGTCAGGCAGAAGAAAAAAAAAAAGGCATTTCCTTTCCTAATTGCAGGCAGAGCAGCCTGCTTCTCAGCTGGTCCTTGTTTAGGACCTGTGACTCTTCAAAGAATGAAGGTCTGCTTTTTCTGGTTGTCCGGTGTCCTTAACATGCTCTAAAAATTAAGCCTTTCCAGCCTTTGTCTTTAATTTCTGATTCTAGCTGACACCTTCATTAATGGTCCAGTACAAGCTTTCTGTCAACTTGAAGACTACTGTGTAAAAGTGGTTTTGCTGTCCTATCAATAATGGTCATAATTTCCCCAATACTCTCATCAGCAGTGAATTGAGTCTTGCAGCAAAGAAATGGAAACCCCAGTGCAGTGGTTTTAAAGTGATTTGTCTTGTAGACGGCGTCTTATTTCAGTAAAATCAGGTCAGTGCGGCACTGCTGGGTCAGATGTAAGTCTGATACAAATTACTTGGAGGAAATTGATCATTTGAACGTTAGGTTATTTTTAACTACTGTAGCTTTTTAATATCTCTTTTTTTTCCTTTATTTACATCTGTTTTAATAAACTTTAACCATCATCATCAGGCATATTAAATGTCTTCTCAGTTTCAGCCAAGCCTGTGAGGATAGGAAAGAGTACCCTCTACCCACCCCGCAGGAGTGACCTTCCCTGCACAGTTTAGGGGTTTGCCACAGTTATGGCCTTGTTTAAACACTTAAGCCCACTCCTCCTCATCCGCCGGCTGGCCCCCTTACTGGGGTTTGTTTATTGCACAGACTGGCCCCTTGACCAGTCTGTTCTTCATTGCTATTGAAAGTTAATGGGGGCAAAATTGCATTCCCAAACATTTGAACCTGAAGTGGCCAGGGCCGAACTTAGTTGATCTCTGGTGATCGGTTCAATTTAGTTACGATTTTTTGCCATTAGGCTGGGGCTGAATGATGGTGATTTGGTTGAGGCCAAATGTCTGAAGAAAATTGGCTCTCTGATAAGAGTGCTGTTATCAGAGGGGGCTCCCTTCTCATTTACATTTAGATGAGTATTGATTATTTATTTACTCAGAGAAGTGAGATTCGTTTCCAATCTTATCTTTCTCGTCTCTGCTTGTCAGCAGAAAGAGAGATAGAGCTCCTGACATCAGGCCAAGATAACAGCACTTTGTAGTAAAGATAAAAGTTGGAATGGGCCTTTTTCTAGTCTTGACTGAAAGGATAAGTTTTAAAAATTAGAACTGATGGGTCATGCTTTCAAAACCTTTCCTGAAGGTTTTGCAGTTTAACTAGGCAGGGGAATTGGTTTATTGGAACAGCCTTGGTCTTTCTTCTTTTGTAATAGGAATTGTATTTAATTTGATTATATTCGGCTGTTTCACTGAGAGCAAATTGTGTATTGGCTCAGAAGAGGCTAAAGTGTGACCTTATTGTCATGTCAGCTTGTTCCTTTTTTATTATTTAAATTCCAAATTATCCAATCTGAGCCTCAGAGGGGGTATAAGCTACAGTGGCTATCACTTGAATATAATTCAGTGCTTACATTAAGATCAAGCAGAAAATGATTATAGTCTCCCCTAGAGGAAGAGTTGTAAGTGATGGCACTGACACTAAATGCAGATATTTTAGAATAGCTGATGTTGGGTCTGGGCTCTGATATTGACAGCGTCAGCTTGTCAGGGGTGGCTTTGGCTCAGTGAGGAACTCGGGATTCAGCCAGCCCCTGCCGTAGAGCAGGCAAGGCTTGGCACAGTTTGCCTCGAATGGACCTCCCTGCCACCAGTCTCCTCCAGCCCATTACCCACAGTGTCACCGGAAGAATCTTATCACAATGTGAAGCTGATTATGTCACTTCCCTGCTCTGGTAGCATCTGTTGCTTATAACAGAGAATCCAAATCTTGACCGACAGTCTGGGCCAAGCCTGCCAACCCACTTCCCCTCGCACCCCAACACGAGCCTAGGCCTTGTCCACACTGAATTTCCCTCAGTCCGTGTGGGCTCTTCAGTCCCTCCTTGCTTTTGGACGTGGTATTCCCTCTGTAGAAATGCGCTGTTTCCCCTGGGTCATCTGGCTCTGAGTCCTCCTTCAAGACTCTGCTCAGATGTTTCCGACTTGGGGAAGTGGAAGTTTGGTGCTTCCCTCTTCTCTGTTTCCACAGCACCTTGCCGGTCCCTGCCTGAAGGGGAGCACTGATTGGGCTCTTTGGATAATAGCTGCTCCTGGGTCTTGCCACCTCCCCCAGCCTGCCTGAAGGCAGGAATCACTAATTATTCATGTCTGTGGCTGGGACATTGTTGATGCTTAGAATATGTTTGTTCTATGGACATGCGGTTGGCATCGTAACTTCGCCTCTCCTTTGATACCTGTGCCGCCATGCTCAGCTCTGTGACCTTTACTCATCATTTTTAGACTATTTTTGTAGAACGTAAGCCTAGGGAACCTTAGGAATCCTGGCTGCCAAACAAGTCTCTCATCTTGTAGCTTAAAAGCAAACCTGTTTAAACAGATACGTACCCTCTCCCACCCTACACCCCTGCCTGGGACACACATGAGAAAGGATATGACATCTGCTTTGACGCAGCATTCCCCGCCACCATGTATCGTCCCTTAATAGGGCTGTTAGCCTGTTGGGACTCTTGGCCTAGGGGGTATACTTGCACCTCCCACAGCCATCTCTGTTCCAGCCTGTGCTAGCAGGAACAGCCGCCAGCACTGAACACTGTGCTAAGGAGTCAAGGATCGTCTCTTCTAATCCTCACAGCAGCTTCTGAGGAAGTTCTTTTATCCTCATTTTACACATGAGAAAATACACAGAGATCAAGTAACTTCCCCAGAATGCATATCTGGTTGTGTTACTCCCTGAGAGGGTGCAAGCACCTGGAGTTTCCTGCTCAGAATCCAGCGTTTCCTCTTACTGGCTCATACTTCATCTTTTTCTGGCTACAAGAAGCTCTTTCAGATTAAAGCAGCTCTTGAAGCTGGTGAATGAAAAATAATTGACATGAAGGCACATCCGCAGAAGTATTCCACCTTCGACTTCCTCATTTTTCTCCAGACAGGTTTCTTCAGACCCTCAAACTTGTTCTGATGCTCAGCAATAATAACGATAGGTTCATTCATTTATTTATGACTTCAATCCAAAGAGCATTTGGAACATATACACCCTTACAATAGGATAAAGATACATGTATTGAACAACTACATGAAAGGAAAAGGAAAATAAAGATCCAGAGGGTTCATTGTCCTGGAAATGCGTGCCCAGTCAGCACAGTTGGGTCACATGTTTAATGCTGAGCTTCCTAACGGGCAAAGGAGAAAGGGACGCTATCAGTTAGTTACAGGATTTGTGTTAAACTGTCTAAAGATACAAAAGAGCAAGCCAGTTGCCCCAAGAAAGTGCAGCTTTTACCGAGAGGTCTGAAGGAAGTTTCTCCCCGTATTTGTTTAGAAATAAGATGCAGAATGGTTGAGGCTATGGTCTCTCTCTTGGGGCTTCTACACTTGCCTCCCGTTGAATTTCAACTCTCAGCTGGCTCTCAGCTGTTGAGGAATTGTGTGCTAAAACCTTTTATGTTTTAGCCAAGGATTGAAGGGATAGAGGAAGCTGGACTGACCATGTATGTATCCACCGTCCAACAGATACTACAGATTTTCTTTGAAACTTATGTGCTGAGATGTTTGCCTCAGGTTTACAAAATCCCATCAAAATCCTGCCTGGGTATTATAACTTGGAACCCTCCCAAAGTGCCCAGAGCAGTATTTTGTTCCTAGACTGTCCAGTGACATGGTGTTACTGCAATAAATACATCATTGGAATGCCCAAGCAGGCTTCCTTGTCGCTGCACAGTAACTGCTTTGCGGAATCTTCCTTTTGTGTCCACATCGACTGTGAAGTAGAAGGCATGTGGCTTCATGCGCAGCTGTGACATTTTAAAGCCTCTTTCCAAAGGTGGATGTTGCCTTGAGACCTATGTCCTGTACCTTGTGAAAGAGACTTTTATATTTTATAAAATCATTTCCTTAGCAAAAATTTATTAATAGAAACTGACCTCACAGCTTGTCTTTTTAAAATGGTTTTGGCTGCTGTTTTTTCTTTTCTCCCATGTCAGCTGCCTGAAAATTAAGCATTTGATAGAAACTGTAAGTTGATAGATCTAGTAGGTCTGGGTTGTCATAATCTTGATTATCATTACCAGACTTTTATTAAAAACTCGTTATGAGGGAGGCGATGTGGTTCGTACATGTTGCAGAGTGCAGTCCTGGCTATGAATCCTAATCCCACCACTTCCTCTGGGACCTTGAGCCAGTTATTTAGCCTTTGTAAGCCCCAGCTTCTTCCCCTATAAAATGGAATTCATATTCTTTACATCCTAGGGTGACAAATCAGGCGATCTCTATAAAAGGTCTGGTAGAGTACGTGGCACATAGTAGGCCCTGTTAATGTTATGATCTCTTAGTTTTGTTACAGTCCTGTGTTGAGGATGTGGATGACAATTGACACTAGGTAGCACTATTCACGTATCCAACACTGCTCTGCTTTACAACTATTAACTCATTAAATCCTCAGATAGGCCCATGAGGTATTATTATCTTCCCTGTCGTACAGATGAATAAACTGAGCGAGGTTGAATTGCCCCAGAGTCATACAGCTAAGCTGCTCAGCCAGGACTAGACCAAGGCAATCTGGCCCCAAGCCCATACCCTTAGCCACTGGCTTAAGTTGCTTCTCATACACACCCTGCCTCTCGTTACACATACGGCTTGAAGTTATCAGTCTGGCCTTTTCAGGGGAAAATGTATATGACAGGCTTTCCATGTGAGGGGTCTTCTCCACTGTTCAGGCAAGAATTAGGAGAGAAGTTGATAGTTGTAAGAGGCAATTTTCCATTTGGGTTTTGATCTCAAGTCTCATCTAGAGCTTAACCACCCTGCTTTCCCTAAAGTCAAGACCTATCAGTCTTTTGCTAAGTTCATAAATAGGTTTCCAAGTTGGTCTTTAGCTTTTATGGAAGAGTGGAGGGAGTACCCAGAGCAGAAGATGACGCTCAGAATTTCAGTTACTGACAAAACTGGGCACACATAGGCATATTCTTAAGGAAAGATGGAAGGAGAGAGTCTTCCTGGATGGATGGAAAAATAAGGTGATCCTGTCTTCATAAGGACCCAGGATACAGCCATTGGACAGGATATTTAGTGTGTATGGATTTCATTAAAATAAATTATTTCAGATCATTTTCAGTTTGAATTTATAGAAAACCACAAGTTAAGTGATTCAGAACCCAAATGAAACAAGAAATCTACAAAAATCTATAGTATGGTATAAACTATGGCCTCTTTATAATTGGCCAGTAATTTATAGTTCACTAGAGAAAGAAAGGTTCAAAACACACAGGCTTCAGAGCTTAAGACCCTTGGGTTTTATTTCCCCTGTCCTCCTTCCTACCTTTGTGATCTTGGGCAAGTTACTTCACCCTGCCAACCTTCAGGGTCCCAGCCTTCAGGGTCCCAATCTGTCAAATGGGGATAATAGTATCTGCCTCTTAGAGTTGCTGTGAGCATACACTAAGGTAACATGTGGAGAGTGCTTGGCATATAATAGCCGTTCAGTAAGTGAGAGTCATCATCATATTAGGCTTCAGGGAGAAAGTCCTAAAGCTACTTTCACGAAAGAAACTGTTTTAATAGAAATATCTGCAAGACCTAAGAAACAAGAGAGTACATGTTGAATGATGGCAGTTATGACTTTGAGAGTGGTGCAGGGGCTCATGTTTGGGGACAAGGAACCTTTCCTAGTACCCCCTGCCCTTCCCTCCCCCCGCAATTTCCCTCATCATGTTTCCCAGACAGCTGCAGAGACTGGAAGGAAAAGAGTGCAAAGGAGACCAGCCTGAAATAACCCTGATGCACCCAGGCCTTGGCTCCCAGCGATCGGGAAAGGGGTGGCTCGTTTACAGTCCAGCTGTCAGGCACACAGCTCCAGAAGCCCAACCCCCTGTACCCTGGGCTCAGAGTCAGACTACGCAAGCCTAGGTTACAGGGTTACTTAAGATGAAAATAGCGAGCTACATAAACAGACGAATGTCTGGTTTTGATTAAATTATCGCATGTGAAAGGCCCATTAGAGATGCCACAACGTGTGGTGATTATGGTAGCCTCAGAAAAATGGTGTAGTAAGAGATCAGAAGACTTATAAGTATATATGACATATTTTAAATGATAAAAGTAGCCTTTATTATAGGAAATGTAAAAAATACAGAAAAACACTAAGGAAAAATAAAAACACTCATTATCCCACTATCCAGTACAACCACTATTCACGTTTTTTAATGTTTATTTATTTTTGAGAGAGAGAGACAGAGACAGAGCATGAGCTGGGGGAGGGGCAGAGAGAGAGAGGGATACATCGAATCTGAAGTAGGCTCCAGGCATGAACCTTGAAATCATGACCTGAGCCAAAGTCAGAAGCTTAACTGACTGAGCCACCCAGGCGCCCCAGCACTATTCACATTTTGGAAATAACTTTGCAGTCTTTTTTCCCCTCTGTGACTTTACATATATTTTTTCACAATTGCAATCATCCTGCATATATTGTGTTATAGTTTGCCATTTTTATAAAATAGCGTATTATAAACATGTTTTATAAAATTAAGTATTTTTGCAGCATCACTTTTAATATCTCTATGGCATTTCACAATATTTTGTTTAATCAGTCCCCTGTTGTTCTATCTAGAGTGTTCCCAAATTTCGGCTGTCATAAAAAAAATGAATTATTATAGCTAAACTGTGTACCTGATTTCACTGTAAATCCATAGAGGTGGATGTCAGTGTCTTGCCCATTGTGTTGCTGGGAGGTACTGGGGGTGGGGCCGCCCAAGATTGTTTGACAGGCCAGCGTCTTAGAAAGTAGCTGTCTAGGTTCAGCAGTGACTCCCTTCCTAGTGGGCTGAAAGGCCCACAGCTATGAAAGGTAGGTGTTAGGGAGGGGAAAGGAGAGGGTGGATGGGAATCTTCTCACCAACTAAGTTTTCTGAAAGTTCAGCTGGGCATGATTTTTCTGTGATTACTTCCACCAGTGACATCAGGAATCAACAGCAAACATGCCTGGTAATTGACAGATATCAGTGGCAAGTGACAGGTATTGAATACTAGGAATTACCTGTGTTTCCATACCTTTATTTGCTAAATCTTTTTGAAATGAAAATATAACTGGTGTATAATGTTGACCTGAATGTAGCATATTAGAGTTTATAGGAATCGTGTAGGCTTCTGAGCATGTATTTGCATAAACAGTTGTATAAGTATTTTGAGCATTGTTTACTTAGTAAAAGTTTAAGAGCTATCTGTAGTGTAAAAAAGACTGAACGTGTGTAATAACTCTGAGAATTGCTGATGAAATACCAATTAGAGGAAAGAGGGACTGTCCCATGAAACTGCAGTGCTCTCAGTGAACATAGAACATAGGCGAGGAGAATGACACGGAGGAGGTGAGCGAAATGCCTTCGATTGCTGAGGGAGAAGTACTGGGTGTGAATAACAGCAAGCTGACAACAGCTGAAGAACATATCTAAAAATATGTGTTCTGCCCGGGAGCCCCGGAAGGCCTCTGATGCTTTCCTCAGATCTCTTACAGCCCTCCTCTGTCTGACCAAACATGCCTTTCAGAGTCAAAATAAGAAGACAGTTTCTTACACCTCTAATCTTTTCAATAACCATTAACAACAGGAGTAGTCTTTTGAATCTGATCATTGGACCCGTTAGGTGTTATCTGAGAAGAACAAGATTGTCATTTGGCTTGACAAAGAAATACATGAATAAATGTATAAAATGCCCAGTGTTTTATTAAGATCTGCCAGAACCCCCTGTGTGACACAGGATGGCTAGTATTCCTGGTTTTCAGTATTACTGAACCTGTGTCTTTGTGTTTTCATGAATGTTTCAACAAAAACATGAATCAGCAGCCACTGTCTATCACTGTAACCCTGAAAGCAGAGAATTTTTTTAACCTCACCTGCTTTTTAAAATTTTTTTGAATTTTGGGGCTGTCATCATATTAGAATTCTACACATACTTTATCCCTGCTTATAATTGATTATGCATTATTATATAGTGATTATTAATAAGTACTTCTGTAGGAGTGCTTCCTATGAGGCAGGTGCATTACTAAGTATTTTTCCTGAATCATCTGTAATCGTCACAGTAATCTTTAAGGTATAAGCATTTCCCCCATCACATATTAGGGAACAGAGGCTCCGAGAGGGCAGGTTACCTGCCTCCTACCTGAGAAACCAGGTAACCCTGTTGTGATTCCAGGTCAGTCTGACTCAAAAGCCATCTGCCTTTGTGGGGGAGCCGAGCAAAAACGGAGCTGATAATAGAACAAACAAGTGTGTGGAACCTTGTGGGGGGAAAAAAAAAACAAAACCCAAACTCTTCCTTCTTGGATAGCTAGAGCCCTCAGACCGACCAGCATTTTCCTAATGCTTAAATCAGCTTTTTGCCAGTATTTGGGTGTTTTGTTTTGTTTTTTTCAATATTAAATTCACTGTTTCAGACTTCCTCCCCTCCTCCTGCCCCTTTGATCTTCCAGGCCCTCAGTACCGCCTGGAGAAGCAGAGTGAGCCCAATGTCGCCGTGGACCTGGAAAGCACTTTGGAGAGCCAGAGCGCATGGGAGTTCTGCCTGGTCCGCGAGAACAGTACGTTGGCCTCCTCGCTCCGTGCCCGCTTTGTCCGTTGCAAACATGCTTAGGAGTCCTGTGTTTGGGAACACTCAGTGGTCTGGCTTCCCTTGGCAGCTTTGAGATGACTTTTTTTCCCAAGGCAGAGCTCAGCCTCCGTGCCAAAAGTGTGTCCCAAAATGAAATGATTGATTTTATGCATTTTGGTAAAAAGTCTGCATCCTGTTTAGCACTCTGTGATTAATATTTTTCTGTTGAACTGTATCTTCCTAAGTTAGGAGCAGCCCTGGAAGCAGCTTAGAAATAAATATGAGGCCTTTTCTGAGGAAAGACTATTTTGTACATAAAACAACTGGCCCCTGTCAGTATCACTGTTCAGAGTTCTAGTTTTAGAAAATTCTGTTTGCATATTTCTTAGTAGGAGGCAATGTAGTGTTTCCCAGAGCTATGCTGCAAACCCTTTTAAAACTTCGGTTAGTTTCTTTCATTTTTTTCTTTAGTTTCCAAGTTGTGAATCTTTGCCATTCCCTCCTCTATACTCCCGCTGACTTACGGGGCAGGTGACATGAAAACTGAGATTATGGCAGCCAATTCTCTGCAGTTATTCCTGCTTTGGGGCATTTACAGAGGCTGTTTCTTCTGTGAGGAACACACTTTCCCCCACTCCAGTCACTCCAGTTAACTGTTTCTCACCCTTTGTCTCTGTTCAAATGTCACATCTTCAGAAAAGCCACCTGTGATTTCCCTGTCCCCTGTCACCTAAACCTAATCCATTCCTCATTTGGGTGCCCTGTTAGGTTCTGTCTCAGAGCATACTACTTTTTCTTCATTATATATATATATATTTCTGTTTATAATTCCATATTTTTCTCAATGATTGTTTGATTATCTCCCCCACTAGATTGTCAAGTCTGTGAGCACATCTTTGGCTCATACCAGGTTGTCCCTCATTATTTCAGCAAATACTTGTTCATCATTCACTCTAGGCCGATACTGTGGAACTTAGTAAATAAAGAATGAATGAATCAATGAATGAATGAATGTCAGTTTTTAGTCATGCCACTGGCCCTCTAAGCAAGACCAGCCTACTACTCGTTGACCAGGGGCCCTGGCAGCCTCTGCTGGAGAGGCATGCACAAATTTCACCAGAATAGTGAAACACGATCTTGCCCTTAGCAACAAATTCTCAAAGGCAGAAGGTTGGTATCCCCACAGACTGCCGCCGGTTGTAAATATCTTATATAAATATGCAAAGAAATAAAAATTAATTGGATTCCCAAATGCTCCAAAAATTCAAATAAGTAGTAAAAAAAAAAAAAAATGTTTATCCCTGTCAACAATCTAAGATAGAAACATTTTAAAGCAACAATGTAACTCTTTTCACCAATTAAATAAGCTAGGTGTTTCCGAAAGAGTCCTTATTGCTAGGGAGAAATAGGCATATTCAAATACCTAAGTTAAGGTAAGTTAATGTAACTGAAAGTATCAAGAGACCTAAAGATGTTTTCCCCGGCGGGTCTTTTTTTTTCTCCTTTTTAATTTTTTTTTAACATTCATGTATTTTTGAGAGACAGGACACAAGCAGGGGAGGGGCAGAGAGAGAGGGAGACACAGAATCCAAAGCAGGCTCCAGGCTCTGAGCCGTCAGCACACAGAGCCTGACGCAGGGTCCGAACCCACAAACCATAAGATCATGACCTGAGCCAAAGTCGGATGCCCAACCAACTGAGCCACCCAGGTACCCCCTCCCTGGCATTTCTGCTTTTGGGAATCTATCTTAAGGAGAAAAAATCTAAAATGCAAAAAATATTTATGTGTATGATAGTTGTTAGATATTTATGATGTCTAACACTAGAAGAGTAGTCAAATAAGGTATATCTATATAGGAAAATTGTGCAGGCATCACCTTTTGGTAAAGGCAGACTAAGTAGCTTGGACAAATTCCCCCACTGAAGGTAACTTAAAAAGCTGATTTTTTTTAAAAAGCTGATTAAAATACATAAATCCTCACCCTAAAGTCATCAGAAAGCATGAGAAATAAAATAATTAATGGTCTATATCTGGAAGAAGATTGAACCAAAAGAAGGGAGATCAATACCTAGGAACAATTTTGTCCTGACATCATCTGAATTTGAGGACTACAATATTTAAAGGAAATTTTACCACCTTCAAATTCATATATTACAAAAGAAGAAACTCCAAGAAGTAATAAGCTAAGCATTCAGCTCAAGAAGCTAGAAAAGAAGCCAAATAAAGAAACATAAAGAAAATAAAAAGAAAGAAGCAATAAAGAGCATAAATTAATGAAATAGAATATTTAGGGACATCAAAATCAAAGTTCTTAGAAAACACTAATAAATTACTAAACCTCTGATAAAATGGATCAAACACAAGAAATAACAGAAACAAATAGTAATAAAAATGAAAAGGAGGTTTATTATCTGTTTAATAACTACAGATCCTGCAGTTATTAACAGATAATATGAAATTAGTTTGAAAACCTCCATACCAAAAATTGTGAAAATGTATATGAAATGACAAATCCCTAAAAAGAAAAAGGAAAAAAAAAAAAAAAGACAGCTTACCAACATTGACAGAAGAAGAAATAGAAAACTGGAATATTCCCGTAACTATTTTGAAAATTGAGTTCACGATTAAAAATCTGTCCACAAAGAAAACTCACATCTGGGTGATTTTGCTAGCTAGTTCTGCCAGATACTTCAGGAAGAAATAACTCCCGTCTTACATCAACTATTCCAAAGAAAAGAAAAAGAAGTGACACTCTCTGATTCAGTTTAAGAAACTGTCTCAGTCTTGTTACCAAACCCTAATAAGACCATACAACACAGAAAATTTAAATAGATGCAAATATCCTAAACAATATTAAACTGAATTCAGTATTAAGGGAATAATATAGCATTCCCACGTTGGGTTTATTCAAAGAACTCAAGGTTAGTTTAACATTAGAAAAACCCAGTCAGGATAATTTGCCACAATAGCAGATTAAAAGAACAATCATCGGGGCACCTGGGTGGTTCAGTTGGTTGAGCATCTGACTTTTTAGCTCAGGTCATCATCTCATGGTTCATGGGATTGAGCCCCACATCAGGCTCTGTGCTGACAGCTCAGAGCCTGGAGCCTGCTTCGCGTTCTGTGTCTCCTTTTTGCCCCTCCCCCACTCATGCGCGCGCGCTCTCTCTCTCTCTCTCTCTCTCTCAAAAATAAACATTTAAAATTTTTTTTTAAAAAGGAACAGTCATTTCAGAATATGTGGAATATTGTAAGTTGTGTTTACCAAGAGTTTTCGTAACAGGAGAAATAACTTTGATGTAATATTAAGGAGGAAAAATGTCAAGGATACAAAACAAGCTATATGGAATAATATCAACTACGTTAAAAAGAATAGAAGGAAAGTGTCAAAATATTAATTAATAGTGGTCTCTGGTTGGCAAGTTTCTGTGTAATTCATTTTTGTTCCTCTTTATACTTATACTTTCTGGAGTTTCCATAATGAGCATCCATGACTTTCTAAGAAGAAAATGCAAACAAACAATAAGGTCAAGTTGATATAGATAAAGATTATGTAATGAGAGTAGCTCTTAGTTTAATAGTCCTTGTGACATTTGAAATCTCACACCATGTACAGTGCCACACCATGGCTCACCAAAGGGGGAATTAGAATAGCACACCCCTTTGTAACTTGCTTAACTAATTTTTTTTAACCTTACGTAAGTGGGTAATCCTTCCCCCCTGTCATTTTCTTTCATCTTTAAAGAATCTAGTCTAAAACAAACTGGGGAAACTGATTCACAGGAGTTCTCTAGTGGATTCTGTTTCAGAATATTGACTCCTTGGGCGCCTGGGTGGCTCAGTCGGTTGAGCGTCCGACTTCAGCTCAGGTCACGATCTCACGGTTCGTGAGTTCGAGCCCCGCGTCGGGCTCTGGGCTGATGGCTCAGAGCCTGGAGCCTGCTTCCGATTCTGTGTCTCCCTCTCTCTCTGCCCCTCCCCCATTCATGCTCTGTCTCTCTCTGTCTCAAAAATAAATAAACATTAAAAAAAAAAAAGAATATTGACTCCTTGTTAAATGATTAAGAGGAAATATCATTTGTTAGCATCTTGGTAAATTTTTTGGATATGTAGTACTTACTCACGTAAAAAAAAATTCCTCAGGTAACAAAGTGTCTCTAGTGAAAACTTCGCCTCTCTTCTCTCCCCTAGTTCTCCTTCCAGAGACCATAGTCGTTTCCAGTTTCTTTGGTGTCTTTCCAGGCATTGTCTGTATATACGCAAGCATGTTCTGATTACGGATGTGACTGTACCCCCTACGTGCATATATATGCTGACATGTATGCAATGTACACGTACATTTGTTCTTCCTCTTTTTAGAAACAAATGATAGCAAACTTACCATTAATGTTCTCATCTTTCTCTTTTCATTTTAACAATACATTGTAGAGCTTTTTCATGTTAATCCACGTGCTGTTCCACGTACAAATTCACCTCTTTCTGTTTTTTCTCTTTTTTTAAAATCTTTTTCTCACCTCTTTTTTTTTAACCGCCATAGTATTTCAAAGTGTACATAATTTCAAATCTGTTTTGTTTTGCTTTGCTTTGTTTTGCTTTGTTTTGAAGATGAGGCCTATCGCTCATCCTAGGAAAGAGACACTGAGGATTGTTAGATAAAGCTTTGAAATCTGGGCTCTTATTCTCACTCCACTTCTAAGCATGAGCACAGTCTTAAATAACTTGTGTGATATCTGTGAGCCTCAGCATCTTAAAGGATTTGCAAGAAATTCCAATTGTCTCGCTCTGAGTCAAAATCACTGTGTTCACGAAAGAAGCCCTCACCAGCATTTACAAAGGGCACAAGGCAGTCAGTGGTTTGAAAAAGTGGAATATTATAACTACTCTTTATAAAATGGAAGTAAATAAAAACAATTTACTCCTTTTCTAGGGAAGGGTTGTTTTTTTTTATCTTTTTTAATTTACTTAATTTATTTTTATTTTAAGTAGCTCCAGTGTGGAGCCCAATGCAGAACTTGAACTCAAAACCCTGAGATCAAGACCTGAGATGAGATCAAGAGTCAGACACTCAACTGACTGAGCCACCCAAGTGCCCCAATCTTTGCTTTATTTTAAATAGAAATTCCAATGAGGAAAGACATATTGTTCTTCCAGTATTAAGACTAGCTTAAAATAGCTGTGTATTAAAAATTTGGGTTCAGGGGGGCCTGGGTGGCGCAGTCGGTTAAGCGTCCGACTTCAGCCAGGTCACGATCTCGCGGTCCGTGAGTTCGAGCCCCGCGTCAGGCTCTGGGCTGATGGCTCAGAGCCTGGAGCCTGTTTCTGATTCTGTGTCTCCCTCTCTCTCTGCCCCTCCCCCATTCATGCTCTGTCTCTCTCTGTCCCAAAAATAAATAAAAAACGTTGAAAAAAAATTTATAAAAAAAAAAAAATTGGGGTTGAGACGTAAATATTTCAAAAATGGATTTTTTGCTTCTGTTGGTATGTTTGATCAGGACAAGCTTGCTGTCCATAAAGCCTTTTTTTTTTTTTTTACATTTATTTGTTTGTTTTGAGAGACCATGCGAGAGTGGGGGACAGGCAGAGAGAGGGGGAGAAAGAGAGTATCAAGCAGGCTCCACGTTGTCAGTGTTGAGCCCAATGCAGGGCTCAGTCCCATAAACCATGAGCTCATGACCTGAGCCGAAATCAAGAATCAGATGCTTAACTGACTAAGCCACCCAGGCACCCCCATAAAGCCATTATAGAAGTGAGCTAAATTGTGAACATCTATTATGCATTGTTTAAGGGACTATGCTGTTGAGCCAGACTAAGTAAAGGCAGTTTACACTCTGGCCCTGCCACTTACTGGCTGTGTGACCTTGAACAATTTACCTAACCTTTATTGAGTAGTTTATCTGCCCTCATAAGGTTGATAGAATTCAGTGAGTTTCAATAATCATAAAGTTCTTAGAATGGTACCTGGCACATAATAAATACTCAATAAATGTTAACTGTAATTAATAAATAATGAAAGCAGCATTCTGTGGCTGACAGAGCAGATGGGCCACAGATGTGGAGATCTGGAATCATAGACCTGTCGGGGCCCACAAGGAGGTGTGTGATGGGAGAAGGAAGTGATACAGAATGGAGTGAGGAAGGGGAGTGGAGGGCAGGCATGTCTGTAATCTGTGTCATAAGATGAGAGAACTTGGAAGCAGGGTACTTTCCAGCATATATGCTTTGGAGTTCCAGAAGAGATGCATACCTTATAAGTAAAGCACACGACCGTAAAGGTAGATATAAGCCTTTCAGTTTTTCTTCCAAGTGGGATGGGCATACCTTTGTATCAACCACATCAAACGATGTTTTTTTAATGATTTATTTAGGCCTTATTGTAAGGTATTGTGCTAGACATTTTGCAAATGCTCTCTTTTTCTCTCTCTTTTTAAAGTTTATCTTCAGAGAGAAAAAGTGTGCAAGCATGCATGTGCAAGCGGGGAAGGACAGAATCCCAAGCAGGCTCTGTGCAGTCAGCACAGAGCCCAGCTCGGGACTTGATCACGCAAACCATGAGATGGTGACCTGAGCCGAAATCAAGAGTTGGATGTTTAACCAACTGAGCCATCCAGGTGCCCCTACAAATGCTCTTGTAGTTTTCATAACCACCCTATAAGATACTGTTCTAATTGTGGAGAGAAGTTGTGACTTACCCAAAGTTAGCTAGCCAACAAATGTCAGAACCAGAATCCTCGGTCACCTGTCTGATTCCAAAGCCCACCCTGAGATTGTTGATAAAATAACCTAAATTTTCAATCCGAAGAATTGTGATGACCATTGTCTTACACACTCTGAGAGAGAAGCTTGCTAATGAAGCTAATATGACAAGAGTTTCTGCCTGGGGACTGAGAGCTAACATTTGTGCTTGGATCTTGGCTTAAATAAGAAAATGACAAGCCAAAGTCCTTGAGCTTTCCAGTTTGGATTCTTGTCTGATAATCTACTACATCCTTCAGCCAACTGTCTGCCAGAAACTGGAATCAGACCAGAAGGAGACATGAGTACATTTTGGAGAGGATGTAACATTAGAAGACTCCCATTCTTGTCCAAGCATCTATATAAATCCTGGCACCAAACTGAGCCTCAATTTCCTTTTGTGCCACATGTTGCCGGTGACCTTTTCACTTACCCACTGATCACACATAGGTAGCCCATCCAGGTCCTTAGAAGAAAGACACAGTGTGAACCAACTTATTCTTTGCACAACTTTTAAGAGAGAAACTTGGGAATTCTCCACCACCAGAGCTAAAATAGGCTTGAAATTAAACTGGCTTAACAGGGTACCAACAAAACGTCAGACACTGTCTTTACTGTTTGATCACTCAGTAGTCTGTCCTTCTAGTAGTTCAGCATAGTGCTTTGAAAGCACTACGCCTCTGCAGCCTCTGACATCAGACAAAGCATGTTCCCTCTCTGAGCCTCAGTTTCCTATATAAATGGAGGTCGTTGAATCTGTTTTATAAGGGTTTTTTGAGGATTAAATGAGATACAGGTGCTGCCATAATAACAGCCTTTTAGGTCACTGTGCTCATCATCCTTAATTTATAGAAGAAACTGAGGCTTTACGGGATGATGCGCTCATGATCACATGAATAATGATGGGGGGTGGGGATGGGAGGCTGGAAAACTGTTTTCTGTCCAGTAAGTCTAGAACAACAGTTGAATCTGATTATTTTATTTCCTAAGTAGAAGTTGCCATCCAGAGGTTTCAGTTGTTCTCTAAATGCCAGCTCATCCTCCTTTGATCTTTAAAGGAGACCTTCTATTATTTCAATGCCTTACTGAAATCCTTAATTTCCTTAGGTTAAGGCTATACTGAGGAAGGCCTCAACTCAAGGTGGACAGTCACCTAGATAAGTGGACTGTGGCAGGACGGTGTCTCTGGGTCTTAGTCTGTGGGAAGCCTCTTTCAGCTTTGTTAGTTTGCCCTTGAAGACCGAAAGAGGAGGCAGCTCTGCCTAAAAAGCCTCCCAGACCACTCCCTGGACTCCGGAAGAGTCTCTCCCTACCCCAGTCTAATCACTGATTCCACTGGATGGATTACACTGGACTGTGACCACCACCACCCCTCGCCCAGGGCAGGGACCATCGGGTGCTGTGGCCAGGTATAGTTTATTCCCCTGGATGGAGTGAGCATCCTGAGTCCCTGGCATCACCAGGCCTCTCAGTAGGGCTCCAGGGGACAAGTACATGATAGCTTTTAAAGACCATTGGGGATTTAGGTAAGTATCTAAGCCTGTGTTTCTTCATGCTGGTACTTGGGCTGCCCCCCGCCCCACTCCCTGCCGCTGCCCAGTGCTACTAAATAAGAAAGGAAGGCAGGAAGCAGCCATAGGCAGTGAATGTTTGTTAATCATGATGTGTTTCCAGCTCCTCTTCATGGTGCTTATTCATAGTGGGCTGATCCCTCCTCCTGTGTGTGCTCTGTGCCAGCCCTGGAGACTCCCCGGTGGTTCCATTTGGCTTCTGGAGGCTTTGCTTTCTTCAGCTACAAATTACTAATCTCTCCAATTTCTGTCCTGTGACTTAAATACCAAGGCTTTAAGCCTCTTTTATTATACCACAACAGCAGTCTTTAAACGCAAAAGGAAATGTGATTGTGCAAATAAACTCTATTTACAAATAGAAATGACCTGTGGTGTTCATGGTACGGATTTTAGGTTCAGTTGCTGCTGAAAGCCAGTTATGTGTCTGGCTTTGGTTAGGGGAAAAGCATTCACCATAAGGAGTTTTTGTACGGGTGAAGGTTTTTGCACGTATATATTGGATAATAACTCCCTGCTTGCTGCACGCTAACAGAATTTAAATGAAACAAAAACGTTATCCCCAGTGTAAGAATACCTGTGTGTCTGCACCTCTTGCTTTCTAGTTAATGTGGGCTGGTTGGTAATGTGTTGTAGTGGGAAACGCAAGATGTTTACAGGCACTGTGTGACCTTGGGCAAGTCCTTCTCTGCCAACTTCATTTTCCCATCTGTAAAATGTGATGGTAATCCCTATCCTTTGGCGATATTGGGAGGATTAAGCGAATTTGTGTGTACTAAAAGCACATAGTGATGTGTAATGCACGGGGCAAGCGTTGACCATTCCAGTGTTTGTCTGCTGTGTGCCTGAGACATAGGGCGAGCACCTGGGCCCAGACACCACAGCTAGTCCATTGCTTGTGTGTGATGGCCTCTTCCTTCCCTGTTATTCCTGGTTTCCCACTAGCTCTTAGACTTCCCACAGGCCCTTTTGGCAATGGCCAGCACCAAGGGTAGATGGTACCTAGGGCAAAAGACAGTGCTAACCTATATTAGAAGCAGACTTGTGCCCTGTCCACACCTACTTCTTCAGTAATGAATGTCTGAATTGTACTATGTGGGCTGAGAAATTCCACATGAATTGCATTTTTTGCTCTCCCCCTTTCTTGAAAGTTCCCCCCTTTTCATTTTATCATTAGGTAGTAATTAGTATTCAAGGGAAATTGGTCTTAATATATTGAAATTGGTTAAGTGCATTTAGACCTGTACCACAGCCAATGTCTTATTGGAAAATGTAATTGGGGACTCTGTGTATGTAATTAATTGAATTACAATTAAGAACTTTCATTAAGCGATACACTGGTACATTAGAGCAGTAAGGAAACATGTTTGACGAGCCACAAACCCTGTATGGGCTCTAAGTGAGGGCACAGGGATTTGCATCCCTTTGGTAAGCTCCTGGCCCCAGAGACCACCCTGCAGCCCCTGACTAATGGTTTGGTAATGCATCAGGTGACATTTCTTTAGTGATTCCCAGATGGGAGGTGGGGTTCTTCCAGTATGTGTGACCTCAGTTTCTGACTCTGGAGTCAGAGAGAGAGAAATAGAGTGAGAGGGCCTCAGTGTTGATCAGATATTACAGTTGTTAGGTATTTGGTCATGTCAGTTGTCAAAAAATGCCCAGGCTTCTTTTCCTGTGTTTTCAACAGTAACAAAGACACATTGGAGGAAGAGGAAACGATAGGAATTCTGTCATCAACCTAACGTCCAAGCAAACCTGTAATGAACCAATGGTCGGGACCCTTGGATAGTCATGCTTTAACCTCTAAAAGGTGGTTAGTTTCATTCTGAGCACACATTCTTTTATTCCTCCCCAGAACATTGATGGCATCCTCCTCCAGGCCAGCCACTATGCTGAGGCGGTGGAAAGGAGTTGCACATCATGGAGCCCACAGTTGTGATAGGTGCGACAAAAAGTATAAAAGAGTAGCTAGCAGGTGACTGGGGCCGTGAGAAAAGGAGAAAGCTTCCCTGTGGAAGAATAAAAGGAGTTAGTGAGTAAGGGAGGAATGTTTCAGTGCAAGGGACAGCTCATCTGAAGGCCTTGAGAAGGAGCTTGACCTGTTCGGGAATGAATGAATGGAGGGGGCAGGAAATGAGCAAGGGTGAGAGTGCTGGGAGTTAAGACGGAGGGCTGCGCAGGATCTAGAAAGCAGAGCCCAAAGGTCCTACTCTTTTTAGAAGTTCTGCAAACCGGAAACTGTTTCTTTCTGATCACCTCATAAAACAAGATTACCCTGATTTATTTGAAGGTCTGAAATCTCCCTGTGGAAAGGCTCTGACTCCAAGAGTTTAATCAATTAGGCCCTGACAGCAAGGATCCCTACCCTGATTGTTGCATGGAACATTCAGTGAAGGGCATATCCTACTATGTGATCCTGACGGCTTTGGAGAGATTACTACAGAGGGGCATGCCTGCACACATGTGTGTGTTATAGTATATCACCTATTGATTCTTTTTTAGAGACCAGCAAAAATGACTAGTAGCCAAAGGGAAGTGTTTAATAGAAGAGAAGTTTGGGGCTTATGAGGCTTTAGGGACTTAAGAGGCCTTTGGAAAAAAAAAAAAAAATGTGATGGATGTAGAAAGCAAGGGAGAGTTTTTCTCCTTGACTCACTTATGCAGCCAGCTTGGAGTCTTACAGAAAGAGTGAAGAGAATTAGGTTTTATCCCTGATTCTTTGTTCTGGCAAAGCCAGGCATAATTGTGTTCTCCTTAGATACTGTTATGGCCCAAGGATTTGTACATGCACAGCCCATCTAAGGAACATTTTTACCCAAAGGGTTATGTGGTGGGTAACGGCACATTTTTAGAATTAGACAGACGTGGGTTCGGTTCCTAGCTCCAGCTTATACGAGTTGCATGGCTATACCAGCCGGATGACATTCTAAGCTTCATTTTTCTCACCTGTGAAAAGTGGATAATAAAATACAACTTTGGGGAAAATTAAAAGAGGGTATTGGGAAAATTAAATGAGATAACGTATTTAAAGTGCTGAACATGTGGGGCACCTGGGTTGGGTGGCTCATTCGGTTAAGCTCCTGACTTTGGCTCAGGTCATGATTTCATGGTACGTGAGTTCAAGCCCTACGTTGGTCTCTGTGCTGACAGTGCAGAGCCTGCTTGGGATCCTCCCCTTCCTCTGCCCCTTCTCCCACATACTCTTTCTCTCTCACGAAATAAATTTCGCCTTTAAAAGAAAAAATAAATTGCTGAGCATAATGTCTGGCATACAGTAAACACTCAGTAAATGTTAACCTCTGTTGTGGTTGTTGTTGAAGCAGCATCCCAGTTTGGTGGGTTGCCTGAATGGAAGACTAGGAATGGTGTGTTAGGTTCTATTAACTGAGATAAATATGAGGGGTGGTATACAAACTCAGGTATACTGTTACGGTTAACCTGCGGTTAGCAAACTTCACTCATGCCACCAACGGCACTTATTGAACATCGACTTTGTGCTCTGTAGGATAGAATGTTCCTGCCCTCAAAGGAACTCATTGTGTAGAAGCAGAATACAGATGTTTATCACATAAGATATTTACAAGAGCCTTCAGAATGATAGGGTTCTGGGAGAGAGATCAGGAAAGATTCTAGACTAGACCTGGAAGTGTACATATTTTATTTTATTTTTTAGAGAGTGTGAGTGGGGGAGAGGGGAAGAGGGAGGGAGGGAGGGAGAGAGAGAGAGAGAGAGAGAGAGAGAGAGAGAGAACCCCAAGCAGGCTCCACACTCAGTACAGGACCGACACAGGACTTGATCCCACAACCCTGGGACTATGACCTGAGCCAAAATCAAGAGTCGAATACTCAACTAAGCCACCCAGGCGCACTGAAGTGTATACATTTTAAAGAGTGGGAAGGACATTCTGCCAAATGGTATAACCTGAGCAAAGTCCATTTTAGCCAAAGTGCAGCGATTGTTTTATGTGAGGAATAGCAATAAGGCATCAAGATAGAGTAGGGCAGGGGTACCTGGATGGCTCAGTTGGTAGAGCATGATCTCAGGGTCATGAGTTCAAGCCCTATGTTGGGGGAGGGAGGGAGGAGAGTAGGGCAGAAGATGGTTTAATCTCCTCTTGATTTAGTCAGTTATTTGTACAGCAGTATTTTACTGTGTACCAGGTCCTGCCATGGATACTGTCTCTGCCTTTGAAGAACTTATCCCCCTCCAACCCTGACTGTTTTATTTTCCACCACTCCCCTTCATACACTCTTTGCTCCAGCCAAATGCAAACATTTGCTGATCCCTATGTAAGCGCTCACACTTGGTGGACTTCATGTTTTCCCCATACTATTCCCTCTGTGGACTGCCTGTCCCCTCCCATCGTCTGGGTCTCCTGCCATCCTCCTGTGTTCCTGAAGCACTAGCATAGTCCCACAGCTGTGGTTGGTGCTGGCCTATTTGTGAACTTGATACGATCAGTCAACAGCATCAACTTGCTGCAGAGAGTTTAAAGGAGAGGATGTAACAAAGGCCATCATCGTCTTCTGGTTGAGTTCTAGAGTTCGCATTGATCTTTTTGGAGAAGAAAGATTGAAGTTGTTTTAACTCATAAACTGGATTCAAGCTTTTTGACTTGGCCTAAGACTCGTTGAACCATAAAATGAAGTGTAAACTCCTGTGTAGTTTGTATCTATAAACATAAGACATCTGCCGGTAGCATACAGTGAGTTCATCTGAGCTTTGATTTGTTGATTAGTGTCCATTTGTCAGAAAGGAAGTCCCATATGTACCTCTAAGTTTCAGTGAAATCATGTGTATGAAAACATATTTTAAACGTAAAACAGCATTAGTTATAATTCACCTTGATCTGATCACCTGACAACAAGCCTGTTACTCTTGTAATGTGTGTCCACGCTTTCTATTTGTGTTTGTTGTCAGATATGTAACACATACACAGCTGTAATCGCACTTTCACGTCTCATCATGATTGTCCAGAGGATATCCAGAGACACTGAAAACATGGCATAAGAACCAATAAAGGCAGTGGCATGGCTCTCAAGCTTCTTGGTCTTAGACCCCTTTACACTCTTAAAAATTATTGAGGAGGTTGGCTGGGTGGCTCAGTTGGTTAAGCGTCCTACTTTGGCTCAGGTCACGATCTCGCAGTCAGTGAGTTCAAGCCCATGTTGGGCTCTGTGCTGACGGTTCAGAGCCTGGAGCCTGCTTGGGGTTCTGTGTTTCCTGTCTCTCTCTGCCCCTCCCCACTCACATTGTGTCTCTCTCTCAAAAATAAACATTAAAAAAAAATTTTTAAAAATTATTGAGAACCCCCAAAGAGCTTTTATTTATTGAGCTATATCTATTTATTAGGAATCAAAACTGAGAAATTTTTAAATATTTACGAATTTATTAAAAAGTAATAATAAATCCATTACATGTTAAGTTTTTATGAAAATAGCTATATTTTCTTTTGTTCTTTTTTATTTGTTTTGTTTTCCATTTTCTTTCTCTGAAGAGCATTTATTTTTGTTCCATCAGGAAGATAAATTGTTGGCTAATCACCTGAATACTATAGTGGGCACCATTTTATATTTTTGCAAATTTCTATAATGTCTGGCTTTAGAGAAAACATCTTGATCGCCATGTCTGTTGCATTCAGTCTGCTATAATATATTGTTCCAGTTGTAGTAGGTGAAGAAAATTTGGCCTAACATAGATATGTGGTTGGAAAAGGGAGGAGTATTTCAGTAGCCTTTTCAGACAATAGTGGATATTAATTTTCATTAATATGCCACAACTCAAGTGATTGATTCTTAAAGGGTAGTCGCAATGTGGAATCAGAACCATATCTATAAACTTGTGTACTTATTATTATTACTTTGTGCTCTTATAAGATAACAGGCATGAAAGGGGCAAATAATATCTTACTATTAATATTATGAAAATAGTATTGAGATTATGGCCGCCTGGACTGGTTCTTGGGGGTCACTCCCTCCAGTGGGTCCTGGACTCCTCTCCGAGAACCACTGGTTTGGAGTTTGCAGCTACCACCTACCCAGCGTCTCTGCTTGCTGCTGCTTGTAGGAATGCAGTGAGGTGGGAGGAGAAGGAGAAGCACAGCAGGAAGAACATGGACTCGGGTTTAATAGAGCTGTCCCAGCTCTGCCTCTTCCCAAAAATGGTGTCTCGGGCAAGGTTTTGACCCACTCTTGACCTTGGATGTCAGAGTTAGGATTTGAACCTACGTCTCTGAACTCTACGTTCTGGGTTCTTTCCAGTGTTTTTAAGCCTCAAGGCCACTTCCCAGCACTTGACTCTCTCAGCACCTTCTCTTTCTTTGCTGCAGGCCCTAGACTTTGCCTACCTCCACCTTCCTCTCTTCTCTGCTTCCCTCTGACCCCTCTTGCTCTGGCCTGGTTTTGCCAGTAAGATAGATACCCATTCCTGTTTCCTCCTTCCTGATTCCTTCCCCCAAATAGCTAGGCTCCTTCCCCTTGTAGATTTTGCCCCTCAAACCTTTACCAATTGCAAATGGGCTCTCTGCCATTCTTCCAGACCCTGGTGTCAGTCCATCTGAGCTCCGGTGCTCAAGTCACTCTTAGGTCCCACCCCAAAATTTGATCTATCACAATACATCTTTGAGTTATTGCAGCTCGGGCATTTTGACACGATACATTATGGTAATCCATAGCACATAGAGACATTAACACTCCCGACTTTGACAAAATACATTGTGAAGTCTTTGAAGGCACCATTACAATTTATCTTGTCATTCAGGAGGAGACCCAGTTCAGCATTAATGTAGATGAACACAGTGTGGCTTTTGTTTCATTTAATTGCTTATGACCTTTTTAATTGCTAATTTAACAAAATACCAAAGGGTTATGTTTCAATTAAATTAACAGTTTGGGAGTGGTTTTTTTAATATATGTTTATTTTTAAGACATTCTGGCTCTCTCTGCTTTTTTACTTGGAGTAGATAAAAATGTCTTCTCTTGAACAGAAGTGGGTTTTTAAATGTGAAGTTGATATATAGTAATAATTCTAATATGCAAATGATACAGTGCCGGTGTATGGTTGGATTCACTCCTTTCTAGAAGGATACAAACAGTAAAGGTATACATACAAAGTCTTTGAACTTTTCTGGTCCCAAAACATGCTTTTGGTATAATGCTCTGCTTTGGATGTTTGTCTTTAGATGTAAAATGTCTCTCGTACGCACCATTTATTGGGTGCTTCTCTCTGCCTTGTAATACTTTCTTTGTGTTCTGTAGCAAGTTTGTAAGCTCCTGAAGATCAGGAACCCTGCCTTATCCTCACCAGTGTGCCTCCATAGGCGAGCATACCGCTGGCATGGGGACAGTAGTTGCAGGTTATATGGCTGACTGATCCGTACACACAGACGTGCCCCCTCCGAGCAGCGACACTCCTGAGCCTCTGTCAAAAAATGGCTGTATAACTCCGAAGACCGGAAGTTGTTAATGTTCGGCAGATGACCTGCTTGGGGGTGAGCAGCATGTACTGGAGGCGAGTGCAGGGCTGTTGTCCTTTCCTACACCCCCAGGTGCTGTTGCCCTTCTAATCATAAAAGCAAACACACCCCTTATCATCTGGGGCAAGGCTCAGAACTTACCCAAGTAACAGGGGGGCCTAAATCCTCAAATGGGATATGAATTTACACTGTTAGAGAGTAGAAGGTCAATGCAAGAAGCATTAGTGTGTTGAGCCAGCTCCAGCTATATAAGTCTTGAACAAAATTAATATAAGGAAATTGACAAGCCTTGCTGGTTATTCCATAGCTTTAAGACCTCTACTAAAATCCTATCATCTCATCTGCCCATTATTAACATTTCAGTAAAATATAAAGTTTTCATTAATCTCCCACAGCAAATTTAGGAGTGAAAACTGGCACTTGTTTGAGCTTTTAGGACTACATTAGCTGGTGTATTAAACAAAATATGTCATTCTTCAGTAGCTTCTGTAAGAAGCTAAATCAATTTCCAGCCATATTTATGCACCACTTTATCTAAAAGCATCTGAATTATCATTTACAGCTAAGATGCTTTATTAGCAGCTGGCATTGAAATTGCTCAGTAAAAAATTATATGTCACGTTATAGTAATTTTTAAATTGGTTTTAATCCAACATCATAAAATGTAAAACTCTTAAGTGTGGTGTTTTTTTTTTTTTTTTTTTTTTAGTAATTGGCATTTTAGCATAATGAGCTGTTACCTCTTTCCAAATCAAATACCTGCAATATTTAGAAAATACTAATCAGTAAAGAAAGCAGAAGTTCTTGAGCTAAGCTGTATCTAATAATGGCATTTTCTCAGATAAGATGACTTTAACTGGTTTTTAAAACATGAAAGGATTTTAACATTTCACCAAAAATTCTCCACAGCTCTCGTATATAAAAGGTTCTAAAAATAGAAATAAACACATCTTCTCAGTTCTGTTTCAGGAAAGTGTATATTGGGGAAAGTGATTGATTATTTGAAACTCTGTAAATTCTAGCCACTCTCTTGGTTTAAAATATGGACATTACCCAGAAGACAGTCATGCTCACAATGATGCCATTTCTGTCCAAAATTACACATGTCCTAAAGAAAGGTAGTGAACTTACCTAATGATCCTCATAGATATTGAGTGCCACTCTTCTGGTCCTCGTGATGTGATGTTGGCTAAGTTGCTCAGCCCCTCTGATTCTCCTGTGGCCACGGCAGCTGGCATTCATCAGTACATTTTTATTGAGCACTTGCTTTATCCTGGGCATGGTAGCACTAGCAGGATCTAGGCTATAATGGTGAGTAAAGCAGTCACTCTGCCTGCTCTATTAGGGTTTGCAGTCCAGTGGCAGAGACAGACAATGACTAGCTGTGACAGCATTCTGCAGAAAAATGCTGGGTGCAGTGGCAAAGGGAGCTGAGCTCCACTTGGGGGCCGGGGGTCAGGGAAGTTTCCCTGGAATGTCACTTGAGCTAGGCTCTTCAGGAAAAATAGGTAGGACACCTGGAGGAATAGGTCAGGAGAGAATGAAGTGGGGAGAAGGGGACCTGGGCAGAGAGGACAGTATAATATACGCAGATGCTCAAAGATGGGACTGTATCACAGGCATGCAGTGAATGGTTCATTAAGGGAGAGGCTGCATCCTCCCTGAGCAGGGAGCATTATTGTGGGTGCTAGAGTGGTCCAAACTGGGAAAGTGTTTGGAAATCAAATGCACCGTTCCTAATAAAGGAGTTCAATGTGAAGGCATCAGAAACCAACTTTGACTTAAAAGCTTACCCTGTAGGCAATAACTGTGGGAAGGAAAAGCATGTTAATTGTCAGGCTGCCAGTTATGTAACAGAATTTTCCCATTTGATACCCAAATCTAGAGTTTTCCATTCCTCCAATTCTGTCCCAAGGAGTTCTCTTTGGGTTTCCCTGTGAAGCCATCTCTGAGTATTCATACAAGGCTTAGGGCACCCTGTTCTGGTTGGCCTCTGCCATACAGGTGCTTCCCTCCCACTGGTGAATGGTACCAGCAGCTGCACCTGCAGAAGACCACATTTTAAGCTGGGGAACGGGAAATAATTTAGCTTTGCTTAGTGTGGACTCAGGCACATGGCTTTACCTCTCAAAGCCTCAGATTCCTCATCTGTATAATAGAGAAAGTGAGTACCCACCAGGTTGTCATGAGGCTTAAGTGCATGTGTAAAGAGCTTAGCGCCATGCCTGATGTCTAGTGAGCACTCAAACGCACTGGTTCTTTATGTATTTTTTATTTATTTACTTAGCACAATTTAGTGAGGGCATACCAGTTGCCTGCACTGCTTGTAAATGATACAGAGATGAATGAGAAGCTTTACCGACCATCAAAAAGCTTCCAAATTAGGCCAGAGTGACCAGTCAACAATTCTAGTGCAAGATTGAATATGGTCCTCTCTGACGGTAGAATAAAAACAATCATGACTGCTGTTTACTACGTGTATTATGGTTAGATTCTTTAAATACATTTTGACATTCTGTGCATGGTAAAAATGGGCTCAGAGAGTTTAAAGTCACTTGACCTTAGATCATATAGCAAGTTAGAGGCACAGGAATTAAGCCCAGGGCTGTCTGGCCCCAGAGTCCAGTATAACCAAGATTCACAAATTCCAACTGCTGTGGAATTCAAGAGGAGATAGACTTTGAGCCGCCTTGGGTGGAGTTTTGACAAGTCCAGGGTAAGCTTGGAAGGCTACCACATGAACAAAGGGCCAGCAGTAGAAAAATCTAGACTTGTGTGCAGTCTGAGGAGTTTGGGAAGAGCTGAGAGAAGGTATGGCTGAGAAATAACAAGTAAAATTGAAAAATTACATTTTAGGGAGATTATGGACAGCCTTGATTGCTTGGCTGAAAACAGTGCCTCGTTCAGAAGGCCATGGGAAGCCAGGCAAGATTTTTGAGCACTGGCCTTCTTACTTGTCCTCAGTACACCTCTCAGGGTACTGGGCATGCACGAAGCTCTCACTAAACATTTGACTAATGAATAAATGATCTAGGCTTTAGAAAGCTTTATGAATCAGACAGTCCTATGGTGGCTGGATTGCAGGGAGAGCTCGGTGGCTGGAAGGCCCATGAGGACACTGTTACACCCATCTGAGAGTGAGCAGGCTCGTGCCCACACCAGTGGAGACTGGGATGCAAGACGGGAAACTGATGAACACACAGTTTGAGAATCTTGGAAAGCACAAGATTTCTCCAAGAGCACGGATTACTTTTATGATCGGAAAAATTATTCAGAAAAGAAGCAGGAAGGATGACCACCCATGCTTTTGTGGTTGTAACTTAACTCTCGTGGAGATGGAGAGCTTCTGGCGAGCAGCAGTTTTTCTATCCTTGTGACTCCCTGCTGCCCAGCCAAGGGCCTGCCATAGAATAGGCAGTGTTTGTGGTATTAATTGTTGAATGATGAATATGTTACCATTCTCTGTTTACTGGAATGGCATTATTGAGTCATCGCTCAGCCTTTTCTTCTCTAAATTAAATAGCCCATATTATTTTAATTTATCCCAGAGCATTTTAAGCAGACACCATTTTCCAAGCCTCATGTATCTTTATGTGTTAAACTGCTTTTTCTTCCCCAGGTTCAAGGGCAGACGGGGTTTTTGAGGAGGATTCACAAATTGACATAGCTACAGTACAGGATATGCTGAGCAGTCACCATTACAAGTCATTCAAAGTCAGCATGATCCACAGACTGCGATTCACAACCGATGTCCAGTTAGGTAAGTAAGTACATGAACCGATGATGGACTGAACCCTTCGTATCAGTGGTCAGTGTAGAAACAGGGAGAGAAACAACATCTGACTTTTATGTGACCTGAATGACTGATGGTAATTTGTTTTCAGAGAAAATGTTTAAACAGTGAAATATAAAGTACCTCCTTTTTCCCACCTGAGTGCTCTGTCTTGTCTTCTTTTTTTATGAAGCAGAAGATTAGAAATAGAACTAACCTGAGACTCTTTTCAAACTGATTGACTTCTGTGAAGTTCCATAAATCTTTTCATTCTGTAATTTTCTACATGCTATCCTTAGAACCGCTTTGTAGCATTGCCACTTGCCTTTTTTAACTCAGGTGAATTCATTGCTTATTCATTCATGACTTTATTCAGGAAGCTTTTTAATGATCTCAGAAGTTATATTTGGATCCTCACCGAATAATCCAGAACTTTCAATTAATATTTGGGATTAATCTGTGCTCGCTTCGGCAGCACATATACTCAAATATTTGGGATTAATCTGTTCCAATTAAGGCTACATTTCTGTTTTGACTTACATGTAACAAGAGTAGAAGTCTCGTAGTAGTCAACATAATATCATCATCATCACGGCTGTCATTTATAGGTGTCTGCTGTGTGTTAAACACTGTGCTAAGTGCTTTACATACTCTGCAAAACTACCTAGACGGTGGGTATTTGTATCTTCCCCATCTAACAAAGAAGGTAAATGAGGTGCAGAGAGGTGACGTCTGTGCCCAAGCTCACACAGCAGGTAGGTGGTAGTGTGAGGAGCAGAACCCTGGTTTGGCCAACTGAAGTGCACCTGCTCCCTCCGAAAGGACACTGGGGGGAGCAGGGAGCAAGTGTGGGTGCCAGGCTTAGTCAGGGAGCGGACCTGGCTCTGCCACGCCACCCCTTCCCGGACCTCGTTTGCTTGTGTGTGAAGGGAGGAGGTTTGCGCTCCAACGTCGAGGCCCACCGATTCTGGGTTTCTCACAAATGCTCCGTATGTGTCTCATAGTAAAGTCTTTTGTAATGCTGGTGTTAGTCTGGCTAATTTGTAATAAGCCTCAAAAATCTCTTCAAATACTCCTTCCCAGCCTCACTGACTGGAGCTTGAAACACGCTGACAGCACAGCTTAGTAGGTAAGAGGGGACCCTCGGATGTGCAAAGCTCTGAATCGTGGCTCTGTTGGTAACCAGCTGTGTCAGGCAAGTGCCTTCATCTTTCAGAGCCTCACTTCCATTCTAACTGGGAATATCAGTAGCACCAACTTCTTAGGATTGCTTGGGGAGCAAGTTAGGCCATGTGAAGCACTTAGCACAGGGCCCGACCGGTGGTGGACCCCCTGTAAAGGAGAGCTCGTGGTGGAGAGGCAGGGCTTCGGACAGACTCTGGAGCTAGAGGCCTGGGTTCAAACCCTGGCTCGTTCGTCCGCTGTATCACCACAGGCAAATGACTCAGAGCCTCTGTTTCCTCATTTGTAAAGTGAGGATAATAATCCCTGTCTCACAGATGTCCTTACAGGGATGAAATGACACCACACATGCACACTACTCAGAAAGGCACCTGGCACATAGCAAGTCCTCAGTAAACACCAGCTGCTAAGATGATGATGATTCGAACAGACTAACTAGATGGATTAGCACCCAGTAACTTTGAACCAAAACACAGAACCCATCTTTTTTTTCCTCTTTCTGGACCTGTTTCTGCCTCCTTAAAAAAGAAAGGAAGGAAGGAAGGAAGGAAGGAAGGAAGGAAGGAAGGAAGGAAAGAGAGAGAGAGAGAGAGAAAGAAAGAAAGAAAGAGAAAGAAAGAAAGAAAGAAAAAAAGAAAAGAAAGAAAGAAAGAGGGAGGAAGCTAAATATCTAAATTGTAAAAAAAAATTGCTTATTTAATGTCGATCCTTAAACATAAAATTCTTTGGTGTTTTTCTTCCTGGAGCTGCTTTTCCTGGTACTTATAGAAATAAAAATAATGAGGCTACTCAAAAAGAAGCCAGATTCAAGAAGGGGGGGGAGTAGAAGTACGTACTATATTATTCCACTACGTACCATTCAAAAATACACAAAAATAGCATTGGTGCTATAGTGGTGAGCATAGCTGCCTTCCAAAAATACAGTCATCTGCTGTGCAGGAGTAATGAAGGTGGTCATCCCGCTGGGAGAGGAAGCTGTAGTGACTGCAGGGGAGACTTGGGATGCTGGTAAGGTTCTGCTTCTTGATCTGGGTACTGATTACATGGGTATGTAGACTTTGTGAAAAAAATCAAGTTACACGGGGCTCCTGGGTGGCTCAGTCAGTTGAGCTTCCAACTTTGGCTCAGGTCATGATCTCGTGGTTCATGAGTTCGAGCCCCACTGCAGCTCGGAGCCTGGAGCCTGCTTTGGATTCTGTGTCTCCCTTTCTCTCTGCCCCTCCCTAGCTCGGCTCACTCTCTCACTTGCGCTGTCTGTCTCTCTCTCTCTCTCTCTCTCTCTCTCTCTCTCTCTCTCCCTCTCTCCTCAAAAATAAATAAAAACATCAAAAAAAATTTTTTTAAAGAAAAAATCAAGTTATAGATACTCTTACAACTCATGCATTTTCTGTTGATATATTTTCAATTAAAAGTTTACTAAAATAAGAATGCTACTCAGACATCTAGTTTGGGTTTGCCTACAGTACCTTCCCAGTAACAATGGAGTGGGTCTGGTTTTAAGGAGCCCAGTAAGTAGCCGGATTGCAGCCAAGACAGAGGTCCAGGCTACAAGGCAGGGATTTTCCCAGGGAGCACAATCAGTAAATCCACCCATTCCCAAGGTAAAAAAGCAGTGCTTTGGAAAGATTACCAAGATCATGAGCTTCTTTCCCTGTTTTTTTTTTTTCCAAAGGCAAAAAAGCCAAACTTTAATTCATTAGATTCTGACATGTATATTCATTTAAAGGAAGAAGTCCACAAAAGGATCTGTGGGAAGAGCCCAACTCTGTAGTCAGGATTGGGTTTAAATCCCAGCATTACCGGGGTGCCTGGGTGGCTCAGTTGGTTAAGCAGCCGACTTTGGCTTGGGTTATGATCTCGCGGTCCGTGAGTTCGAGCCCCGTGTTGGGCTCTGTGCTGACAGCTCAGAGCCTGGAGCCTGTTTCAGATTCTGTGTCTCCCTCTCTCTGACCCTCCCCCATTCATGCTCTGTCTCTCAAATAAATAAACGTTAAAAAAAAAATTTAAGGGGCGACAGGGTGGCTCAGTCGGTTGGGCGGCCGACTTCGGCTCAGGTCATGATCTCACGGTCCGTGAGTTCGAGCCCCACGTCGGGCTCTGTGCTGACAGCTCAGAGCCTGGAGCCTATTTCAGATTCTGTGTCTCCCTCTCTCTGACCCTCCCCCGTTCATGCTCTGTCTCTGTCTCAAAAATAAATAAATGTTAAAAAAAAAAATTAAAAAATATATATAAAAAATAAAAAAATAAATTCCAGCATTACCACTTACCCCCAGTGTCTCCTTGGACAAGTCCCTTTTCAGGCTTAGTTTTTGTCATCTGTAAAATGGGAATTCTAATGTTTACCTTTCAAGGTAGAATAAAATAAAGTATTTGGCCCAGAGAAGCTGTATTCTGAAAGGAGGCTCATCTTAGTTGTTGTTACTATTGTCACTGTTACTTATTTTGCCCATTGCTTTCTGCCCAAGTCTACCATCTTGAAATTAGCCAGATCACTTAGATTAGGTAGTGGCTCTGTTGGCAGAGTTTCACTTGTAGCCACAGTGGAGGACACTTGTCAGGTAGAAGTGGATGATGACAGTGGTGAGGATATCTCTCCCTGGAGCAGTGGTTCTCAGAAGTGTGACTAGAGGCCAGGTCCCAGTCACCTCTGGAAGATTCCAGTGGTACACATGGCACCCTCTGGTGGTGAGTCATGGCTCCAAGGAGCTTCTGAACAGTCAACTGTCAGAATATCTGTTTCAGTTATGAATCTACACTCAGTCTTACAAACAGAGCATTATGAACAGAAACTTCATATATTAGTCCTAAGGAATTTTGTGACAATTACATAAACTCTGCCTGTGAGTACTATACCATGTGATTAATAAATAAGCTCATTTCCTGTTGCCATGTAGATGAGTTCTATAACTTCAGATCCCCTTTCCCTCGTGAAGCAGGTGACACCCTTTCATTTTAACAGTAACGACAACAAAAACCGGCAGAGTAATCCAGGAATTCCTTCTTTCCAAAACTGACTCTACTGTAAAGGACAGGGCAGCAAACAATGCACTTTTATGAGCATTTGAGTGAGCAGCTGGATTCTGAGATCAGTAAATAATTTATTTTATTTCAACTGACTAGCCAGGTGCTTCAGATCTTTCCTGACACTGATGGATGGTCTCCTCTGCTCATCCATCCTGTGTCAGTCAGAGCAGAGATTTCACTTGCCCCCTGTGGCAAGTTCTTCTAAGTGGTAAGTGTCTGTGTGCAGCATTTCCCCAGTAGCCCTGCTGATTCCACAGAAAACTCCCCGTCCACTCTGAGTCAGTGGTACGCAGGAGCACGCAGCAGCGATCAGAATTCCCCAGCTCCGCGGCACCATCACAGCTGCTTGTCTCCCGATCGGGTAGTCGTGGCCCGTGCTCCCGTTTTCACCATCTGCCATCTGCTTCTGAGAAAGGCGAGGAGGGACACAAATTTGGACCTGCAAGACCCTAACTTAAACTGATTTTCCACCAGACTTTTCTGTGATTGAAAAACTTTATTGGAGTCCCGTAGTGAAACCTGCAGCAAAGACCTGATCTTTGTAAATAATATTAAGAAGAATTACGATTTTCTTCAGTTTATTTATTTCTTTTGAGAAAAAAAGCACAAATGGGGGAAGGGCAGAGAGAGAGAGAGAGAGAGAGAGAGAGAGAGAGAGAGAGAGGAGAAAGAATCCCAAGCAGGCTGTGCACTGTCAGCCCAGAGCCTGATGCGGGGCTCGAACCCACAAACCGTGAGATCGTGACCTGAGCTGAAGTCAGATGCTTAACGATTGAGCCACCCAGGTGCCCCAGAATTACAATTTTTAAAGGCAGTTATTTATCAAGTGCTTGCTATGTGCCAGGCACTTCGCTGATCACTCTTATATTCATTGTCTCCTATAATTATATCACTATTACTGGATAGTACTGATATTATCTCCATTTTTTATATCAGGAAACTAGGGTATAGGGAACAATTACTCATCAAGTAATGAAGCTGAGATCAGAATCCAGATTGTCTAAAGCTTCGTCCTGCACCTAACTACTATATTATGCCTTGAATGCAAATTGTCATCACACTAATACTCTTTAGCTCTAGGACAATGTTCAGTGTACTGTGAACTTTCCCCCCATCACCTTATTTAATCCACACAGAACAGTGATGATGTTATTCCCATTTCATAACAAAAAACCAAGGCTTGGAGGAGTAAGTGAAGTAATGTGATGCATATAGAGAATTTAGTGTTTACTGGCACATAGCTATTACTTAATAAGCACTAACTTTCCTTCCCTCCACCCCCCCGCCCCCCAGCCATCAGGATAGACAGTGGGATATCCAGTCCCAGTAACAGAACTGGGACTGAAGCCCAGTCCCATACAACGAGCCCAATCCATCAAGCCATGGATGTCTCAAATAATCTCTCTGAAAGGTTTCATGGTTTCCTTCATGAAGGAAGTGATTACTTCTAGTTGGCCAGTTCCAGAGATTCTGCACATCCTCACTCTTCCCCCTGCCCTAGCATCTGGGGGTCAGGGTCAGCATAGCATGCACACCGCTGTTCCATCCTCTGTTCACATTGTCAGTCAGTCACTGCCCTTCTTCCCTCTGGGCCCAGATCTGACCTCAGAATCGTTTCTAACACAACCCTATAAGCGAGCCCTCGCAGTCAGTTCAATTTCGTTCTTTTTTTGTTTTTTTTTTTTAATGTTTATTTATTTAGTTTGAGAGAGAGGGCAGGAGGGGGAGAGGGAGAGAATCCCAAGTAGGCTCTGCACTGTCAGTACAGAACCCGACAGGGGCTCAGGCCCACAAACCGTGAGATCATGACCTGAGCTGAAACCAAGAGTCGGACGCTTAACTGACCAAGCCACCCAGGCGCCCCTGAAGTTGGTTCTTAAGTTGAAATCTATTCACCATCCCTGCTGTGCCAGCCTGGAAGGTTTACCACACAAAACCGTCATGCCTAACCATTCATGTATTCCTTGAAAACGTCCTTGGAATATTTCATTTTGTCTGCTTCCTCTCCGTGTTGGGCCTAAAAGTACAGATGCCCTTAAGTGTAGCCCTTGCTTGAGCTTATACCACGTTGAGGTCATTTCCATTAATGTGATCTACCCATATGTCTGATGCTGGGTGCCTGACCATAGGATCAGGCACTAGGACGTGTGCAGCCAAAAATGCCAAGGCTGAGAGCTTGAAATGGGTTTGGAGAAAATCAAACTCAAAGGATCAAGTATGGATGCCAACCAGGATCTAGGACACCCATAGCGTTCTGTCAGTAAGTATTTGTTGGCTGCCTGGTAGAAGCCGGATTGTGATGCACTAGCCAAGAGGCTGCCAGAAATCCACGTAAGAAACGGAGCAGAGAAGGCCAAGATACCACCGTTGGGTACCTCTTAATTACATAGTACCTCAGAGCAGCGATTGCGACCCTGACTGTATATCAGAGTCGCTGAGTCCCTGATCTCATCCCGGGCCTGCTAGTCAGAATCTCCCCGTAATTGTGGGGTTTGGGAAATGCAGCATCTCGGCATCCAGAGGACTTTCTTGCCCCTTATCTCTTGGTCCAAGGCTTGTTTTTACTGGGAAGGTTGGCTTGGAGTCCCTGATATAGGGTCTGAGGCTGAGAAGTGCCTTGACAGTTGTGCCACTGTGCTAACTTGATCCCTTCCCTTTATCATTTGGCAGTATAGACCTATCCCCATGGCGCCAAAGGTATAGGTCACTGAATCTGTAATATACCATGAATTCCATCTGTGTCATAATTGCATATATAACCTAACATCATTCTGTGTAAGATGTACGGATTCTGTATAGGATTTACAGATAAAGACTGTTTCATAAAATCTCTCTGAAAGGTTTCGTGGTCGCCTCCACTATCTCTTCATAAAACAATCCATATGTATAATCGTAACACTTGTGATCATGGTAGTTATTTATCAAAAGTATCAAGTACAATAGCACATATCATAGAGAAGGCAGAGAGGTTTCATCTCATAAACTGACTCCAATCAAGTTTGTAATGGCTGCCCAGAGCATTATGCTGAGGCAGCATCTGGAGCTGCGTCTGAGGGCAACATAAAGAAACTCTGTGATTGATTAAAAATGCCTGCCCTGAGCCTGAGCATGATGAAAGGCAGCATATTTGCCATCTATTGTCTAACCTGGTTTATCTGTCCTGTTGCACTTACCATGTAACCCCCTGGTCAATACCTACAAGCCAGCACTCAAGGAGGACTTCATTACATTGCTGTTTTTTAATATACAGCATGCAAACTTAAGAAGCACATTAATAACACAAGACTGAATGAAAGCAAGCAGCTGTGGCCTGCACTTTTTTTTTTTTACTCCTTGGGCTCACTCTGGTGCTGTGTGGCTCTATGAATAAAATATTTGCCCCTGTTATTTTCCACTTGGGGCACCTGTGGAGTATAGTTCGAGTAATTACATAATCTGGAAATGTAGGTTCTTAGCAAGTGAATTGATTTTCCCTCCTATTTCTGTTTCATTTTCTTACTGAGTACTAAGGAGATCTCCTCCATTCAGACACATGAAAATGATCATGAGAGACATTCATCACACTTAGCTCCAAAATCCCTGGGTCCATTGAGTAATTTGAGGATGGCAATTCTAGTATCACATGATTATTCTGTCCCTGTTGTGACAACATTTTCTGAACCAAAATTTGGAATAGAGTTTAACAAGTACTAATGAGCTTATGAAATAGCAGGACAAATACTTTCAAGACTGCCTCCAGAAAAAAAAAAAATTTACCACATTAGTGCTTACTGCAGTACTTGGATTGAGGGAAGATCCCCTGATAGGAAATTTCAGAAGCTCTCGGGGTTTTTTCTCACTGTGTACCTTCCTCTAATTCCTTGCTCCCAGATCTGCCCTTTTGAGAATACCTGTTGAGTATTCCAGGGCTACTAATGACAATGGATGAGGTTCCTCAGATGGTTGAGAAAGCCTTGAGAACTGGGAAAAGTGGAGAGCCATTGGCATAATGAAATTAATGGGAATAGGATAATGGAGTGTCCATCCAGCTTCTGTATTCCTTTTACCCGGCCCTCAACCTCGGCACTTGAGCTCCAACATGATACCAGGGCCTGAACATGAGAAAGATCTGGTCTTTCCACCCTCTGTAGGTGATAATCACAAATGCTCTTAGGAAATGACATACTGCTTCCTAACAGACTCTGAAAGCTCACCTGAAGCATCTACTTGCCAGGAGAATGTTTAGTTTGGGAATCTAACTCCCTCAGTACAAAATCTTTGTAAACGCCTTCTTACAGAGAGAGCTTAGTCCTCATCCAGGGACAGGTGTTACTGGGTGGAGCAGTCTCGGGTCTCATCCAGTCAGCTCCACCCTTGTGCCCATGCTGTGCTGTGTACAGCTGTGTATTCATGGACTCATTCCTGTTCAGGCCACTGCTTAGTTTTCATTCCAAGGATAAAGGCCTAGTCAAGTATACTCACACTTGTCACCGAGTCCCTAACTGACCACACATTGGAATTGGTAGCTCTTAGCTATGGTTCCCAAAAGGTTTCAGATGATTAGCCCTTGAATGGAACCAGTGATTCTGGGGCCCAGTACCCCCACTTGATCTCAAGAATGTAAGGCTCCACTGGGTATCATTATAGTTGTGGCTAAAATATTGTATTGTTACCTATTTTGGGTCCCTTAGGGAGAGCGACAGTGCTTTTTATACTGTGTTGCATTTGCTCATGATGTGAATATACCCACTATATAAACTTGATGCATTGAGACAGGAGAGGTGGTCTGTTTAAACCCTGGCCTGATAGTCTGGGGATGTGAATTACGGGTACAGCGCTGTCATTAATGGGTGACATCAGACAAGTCATATCCCCACCCTGAGCCTCAATTTCTTCATATGGAGAATGAAAGCCCCAGACTGGGTGATCTCTGAGGTCTCATTAAGCCCAAACAGCCTTTGTGTCTGATCCTGTGTGTAAATTTAGGCAAGTTTCAAAGACTTCCCTGAATGCTCTGTGGATGCTATCGATTGGCTGTGTGGATTCAGCACAATCCACTCCAGCAAAGAGTTGTTCAGTGGCACTCCCAGGGGCTTTTCCAGGCTTTCACAGGCTCTAGGTAACCCGAAGACAAGAGGATTGTAGAATTGTATAAAAAACTACTCCAGGATTTAACAACAGTGGAGCTTTTCTAGTCTTGGATTCAAGGTTGTAGGAAATTGATGAATGAACCACAGCTTGTGATGTCTGAACAAATAAATAACAACTGAGGAAATACACTGAGGCATGGAATATTAAATGCCCTAATTTTTGCCAAACTGGTGTTTTAGCTTCTTAGAAGGGCATTTTAAGCGTGCCTTAGGGGAGATTGTGCCTCCTGGGAGTCAAGCATGCGCCTCTGAGACAGTAGGAAGCAGCAAGCTGGTTGGGAAACAACCCAGAGTTGGTCAGATACACCTGGTTTTCAACCCAGCTTTGCCATTTACTGACTTGATACACCCTGCCTAAGTACATCATTTCACCTTTCTGCAGTTCATCTCAGCAATAATCTTACTTAAAACTTGAGCCCTTATTACTTTTTAAAAATTTGTTTTAATGTTTATTTACTTTTGAGACGGGGGTGGGGGGGGGGGGACGGGGCGAGGGCGCAGAGAGAGAGAAGGAGACGCAGAATCTGAAGCAGGCTCCAGGCTCTGAGCTGTCAGCACAGAGCCCAACACAGGGCTCTAACTCATGGACCACGAGATCATGACCTAAGCCAAAGTCGGACACTTAACCGACTGAGCCACCCAGGCACCCCGAGCCCTTATTATGTGCCAGGCATTCTGCTGAGTGTTTTACATGCTTATGCCACCCCATCTTCATGGCATCCTGGGAGCTGGTACTGTTTGTTACCCCCTTTCACAGAGGAGGAAGCTCAGGCTTACCCAGGGAGAAGCACCTTAACCCAGGACAACAATGGGGATGTGCCGGCAAAATCAAGATCTAGAGACCTAGGAGGTGGCTGGGAGGTGCCGGGGGTTCCCCTAGCAAGAGTGGTCCCACTGCTCCAGCTGTGACAACGGTTTTCCTGGTGTCGAATATGGACTCTAGGTTGCAGAGAAGTATGGCCAATGACACTTGGTAATGGGAGGTTATTGCAAGGATGCGTGAGGGCGAGAATGTTGGTCTCCCCAGGCAGACAGTCATTCTGGATCCTGGTTCTTCCAAGGCTGTGATGTAGAGCAGGTCCCAGAGATAATGCCCCCAGACTAGGGCCAAGCAGATCCCTTGTTCACATCCCTCCCGGCTCTCCTTGTGCTCCCTGTCCAGACTTTCAGCACAGGGTCTGTGTCACATCCCTTAGCCCAGTGCCTAACTCCTGATAATGATAGTCATGAGAAATAGTGGTGTAGGTCACAGCGATATATGAAGCCCTATTTCCAAGCACTTTACAAGTCTTATTTAATCCTCACAAAAGCCCAGAAGGTAGATTCTGTTATCATCACCATTTTACAGCACCTTGCCCAAAGTCACATAGTTAGGAATTAAGGAAACTGATATTCAAACTCAGGACTCTCTGACTCTGAAGTCTCTATCCCTAATCTCTCTGCACTACTGCCTTTAAATATAAAATGGGCTCTACTGCCTTCCAGATAGAAGTGAGTAAGCTCTCAGTAAGTTGGTCAACACAAAAGGACCCAGCACAGAGCTGCCCAAAGTAGATATTCAGTCTGTTAGCAGAAGATGATATACATGCTAATTTCCTTTTATGGACATCTTTTGGGTAGTTAAAACAGACAAGGGTCTCCTTGTGATAACTCTAAAAAGCCTTGGACAAATAGTTCCCCCCAGAGAGTTGTATATACATTAGAGTTGCATTTTTGTTTATTTTGAGCTGTCTTGTTAGGGAAGGATTTATATGCTGGCATTGACTTAGGACAGCCATCAGGCATTGTTTTCCACCTTTGACAGTTGGCGTGATAGTTTGCTTCCAGTGAGGTTTGACTCACTATCTGGAAGCTGTCAGAAGTGGGAGCATGAAAAGGTCATGACGGATGGCTATGGATAAGTGGGTAGGGGGAGAGCTGGTTAAAGGAGACAGTTGGCCTCACTTATTTCTGAGGGAAGGGGCTGACCCTGTCCGCTTTGGGCCAGCCCTCATGCTCTCTTCCTCACCTACCACGGCTGGTCAGGTGAAGCCCTGCCAGGCAGCGTTTTGTGAGAGTGGCCCCAGGGTGGCCATAATGTAGCCACGGGAGCCCTTCCCAGCAGCCCAGCCACGTGGGTGCTTGAGAACTGCTAGATGGAAGTAGGTCTTTATGTAGGATTTGCCTTCATGACTATCAGTTACCGGATTCAGCATACTGCCTTCCCCACACCATGAAAGTTGGGAAAGGGTACTGAATTCTGAGTAGAAACCAAGAAAATGTCAGCTCCTAAAATGATGTTTGTTTTTATTTCGGGTGAATTTTTTGTTTTGTAAAAACACAGAAAGGAAAGGACCTAATCCTACTAGCCAGAATTGACACTGTTCCCGTTGGGAACATATCCTTTTGATCTCTTTTCTATAAATATTTTTCCTGCTCTTTTCACTTAGCTTCAGAAGAATTTTTCCAAGTCCAAGCTTTTCTCATACAGAATTTTTCGTGGTTGTGTTGTAGTCCATCGTAGTTGGATTAACTGTTCCTTTGTTGGCCATTTAAGTTGGAGAAATGGAAACTTCACAAAAGCCAACTCCCCTTGTTTTCATAGACATGTGTTTATAATTTGAAATACTTACACATACTGTGTAAGTGACACTTTAAGGAATGCCTCTGCCTTTCCTTCGGTGACTTTACACAAAAACTTTAGCCAAGGAAATTAAAACCACGCTCATTGGTCATAAAGAAGAATATTGCTAGGATTTCATGCTCCAGTTTGTCATGTCTGAACAAAAATAGGTGTGCATTTATTGGCACATTTGAATGTTTATTTTTTCCTTTGTAAAAATTTAAAAAGGACACTGGGGGAGCTCAGTCAGTTAAGAGTCCGACTCTTGATTTCAGCTCAGGTCATGATCTCATAGTTCATGGGTTCAAGCCCCACTTTGGATCCTGTCCTGATGGCATGGAGCCTGCTTGGGTTTCTCTCCCTCTCTCTCTCTCTCCTTCTCTTCCTGTCCATCCCCACTTTAAAAAACAAAAACAAAAACAAAAAAACATTGAAAGAGGATACTAAAGACTAGCTGAGCAGAATTTCTCATTACATCTGGAACTCAACTGAATGCGTCCATGCAGAGCAGTGGGAAGTGCCATACTTAGGAACAAGATCTCTCTGGGCATGAAATGGCTTTTCCACTTAAAAGCTTCCCAACCTTGGACACGTACCTTCACCTCTCCTAGTGCATGTTATAGAAAATACCAAGCATGGTTTTTTGCAGAGTAGCATAGTGGCTGAGAGGACAGATTTTGGGACCAAATTTTCTGACTTTCTCCAAATTCTAGCTTTGCCCCATTTTAGCTGTGTGATCTTGGGCAAGTTACTTAACCGCCCTGGGTTTCCATTTTCTCATCTATAAAATAGGGATAAATACAGTAACCAATTTGATCCCGGAGTCGTGAGATTTGAATTCGTGCACACAGGATTTCTAACCATGCTAACATATATTTGGTGCCAGGTAATGTTCACCCCTCTTTGCCCCTGGCGTGGACTGTGGTGCCAGCCTCCTAACTGGTCTCCTCTCCACCAGGCTGCCTCCTCCTTCCAGCCAAGAAGGAGACCTTGGACCCCCAAGGCAGGGACAGAAGAGGTCTGTGTTTGCTTCCAGGCTAGATTCTGCAGACTGTCCTCAGCAGTGGGTTCTGGGTCTGCCCAGGAGAATGGGCTCCAAGGCTAACCGCCCCAGGGCCTGCCAAACTAGAAGCAGAGGGTTGTCACTTGTCCAGCAAGCACAGATCAGCTCCTGTGGGCTGTGTGCCCTGTGTTAAGAAGCTGAGACTCACACACATCTCAAGTACAGTGAGATTATTTAATGTACAAAAGGATTTTTCCCATCAGGAAAGATCCCCCTACAGGTTCCTTTAAATAGTGACTCCTCCAGGCAGGCGAGTGTTTTACAGATCATTAACTACTTGACTGAAAGCCTGCAGGGCAGAGAAACTTCAGACTAAAGTGTTGGGAGCTCCTGCCAATTACAGATCAATCCAAAATGAATATAAAGTATCTCTGGAACTAGAAGTCAGTGGGAAAATGTGATTTGATTCGGAAAAAATCTGATTTACAGGCAACTTTTTTGGAACACACCAGTTGTTTAAATGGTGTTCCACCTGCCTGCCCATCTTGAACCTAATGCATTCTGTCTCCCACATCTTCATCCCCAAACGCCAGAATTGGGGTTCCCCTCTGCGAACAGTGACTGCACAATAACCCCCAGAAAGGGGGCGTCATTGGGAAAGTGTTTTTGTGGCCATGCAGAGAATAGGCAATTGATGCAGAGATACAGCCCAAAATGGATGAACTATACAGTAACAATTTGCAGATAAAAATAATAGAAGTTAAAGTGTACTTTACATGATAAAAGAAAGATGAAAGAGGACGAGAGTCTGTTACATCTGAGATGGTTACAAAAGTCCTGCTTTGTGAAGTAGGCTCTGTTGAAAAGATTGATGCCATGGGGAGTGACCTTGGCTTGGAGCAGGAGCTGGTGATGTATGTATGAGCATCCCTCTGCTAAATGGACCCAGATTTGTAGCACTAATATACATGGGAGCCCAGAACCAAACTCAGTACGGCAATAAATCAACAGCCACTTTGGGTGTCATTTCTGGTTTATATTCCACTATTGTTCTATCACTTTAATTCATGTCACTATCATCTTTTCATCTGGAACAGTTTTATATAATTTTCCAGTGGAGTTACCTGACAAATCCTATCAAATTAACAAGGTACATTAACAATATTGACTGACTACGGCTTCAGGAGTCGCAGGGCCGTAGAACAAAATTTTAAAGCTGTGTCTCTCTGGTGATGACTCCCCCCCCCCGCCTCTTTCTGGGAAAGGAATGTGGGGCAGGGTTTATTCCACATATGAGATATGCACATTTATTTTGCTCTGCTCAGTTTTGACTGTTATAAATGTCAAAATAAGAAGAAGGAGGAGGAGGGACAAAAAAAAAAAAAAAAACCAAAAAAAAAAAAAAAACAACGCACTTGCTACCAGCAGCCATGGCGTAAGTACTTTTCTTCTCTCAGGGAACTATAGACATGTCCAGATCTTTAACAATTAATGGCCAAATTGGAGGGAAGAGTGTAACTGGGTAGTCGTAATCTATTTTAAGTGAAATGTAATGAAATTGGTCTCCTGATACATTCTCACCCTCCTGAAATCATCTAGACCTGAACGGCCGGAGTCCATTGGACTTATGACATTATGCCTGATTGAAATATGGTATTCCTGAAATATGTCTAATGACAAATTCCAGCGTTCAATTAATAAAAATATACCAGTTCATCTTTTCCAAAGACCACACAGTAATGACCAGGGTTAAGCAACTGTGCCGCATCGTCTCCTGTGAAGACCGCAGACGAGACCGGTGTTGTCTGTATGGTCTCCTGCCTTTGTCTGACCGCTCTTTGGGATTTCTTTAGTCAGAAAATAAAATAGAAATGGAGTGTGTGGCAGACCTCATCACTAGAATGGCTTTTTTAATATATATATATAGTTTTTGTTCGTCTGCTTAATTTTAAATTTGCTCACAGACTATGGTCATTGTGTTTTGGGGGGTTTTTTGTTTGTTTTTTAATTGAGCTGTTTCTTTTATCTGCTTTTCCTTTTGGCCTACTAAGTTTTCTCAACGTCGTACTGAAAAATTTCTGAGGTGATACATGGAACAAAACGTGTTAATTCTGATTGTCTTTTTTGTTACAGCATGTACATTTGATGGCTTTAATTATCTCTTATATCTTTGCTTGATTTTGCTTTTTTTCCACTTTGCCCCTGACCTTTAAACCATGGCCTGAAATATTAGTTACTTTCAAGATTCTATCTGGGGCCCACTCTGGAAGGCATATTGAAGGTTTTTGTCTCACTTCATGAACAGATTCCTCAATTTTCAGCAAAAGAGGAAAAAGAGAGCATCTAGTCTAGATCGTGTGTGTCGGGCCGAGCGTACGCTGTTCAGTGACCCTGGGAGAGCGATTGCTGTGTGTCGCCACAGTTATCCCAGGACACCTTTCATCCCAGGCATCACCTTTGTTCTCCCAACACCTTTGCTCCCAGTGACTGTACAGTATGTTATGTCTTTCACAGCTCTGAAAATGAAGCCCACAGTGCCAGTATTTAACCTGCTGCATTCCTGTTATAAAGTCTTTGTTGCATAAATCTCACACCCAGTGCTGTTTCTCCCTACGCTGGAGAAGCAGTGACCTCCGCAGACTGAAGCAAAGCTCCAAGACTTGAACTTGGAAGGTTTTATCTAAAGGACCTTTGATCCTCCTGTGACTTCTCTCAATCAATATAGCTTGGATAATTATTTAGTGTCAGAGAAGAGCAAAGATAGATTTTTCCTATTTTTAGTGTATTAAAAAAAAAAAAAGACCACTGATCAAAATGTTTTTCTTAACGAACTTTATGTTATGGTTTATTTCATTACCATACGGAGGTATAATGTAGGGTTAACTATGCAGGTGAACCCTGTGTTGTATCTGTGGTGCATGTAGGATGGCATGTTTTTTTAACCTTTCTATATGCTTGGTGGTTTCTCCCCTCAACTCACCCACGCGGGAAACCAGGCTGTGCATCTTCTGTATGCCCTTTGGAGTCTCCTTATGGCTGTCTTAAGCCAGTGGCATTCCCCAAAGCCCTAAGGAAGAGCTCTTGTTCATCTAATTTAAAATATACAAAACAGGTCAAATGATTACACTGAAATCACTTACACCTTCCACTTTTTGTGGCTTCTTTTTTGTCCTTCCCCCACCCTCTTCCCCCCCCCCCCCCCCCCCCCGGCCTCACAGGTATCTCTGGAGACAAAGTAGAGATAGACCCTGTTACGAATCAGAAAGCCAGCACTAAGTTTTGGATTAAGCAGAAACCCATCTCAATCGATTCTGACCTGCTCTGTGCCTGTGACCTTGCTGAAGAAAAAAGCCCCAGTGAGTAGTCCCTTTTATTTATGTCTCCTTTCTCTCTTCCCCCTCTTCCCCTCTGTGTGCTGGGTGCCGGGAGAATATATTGCCACCGTGTCCTTTTTTCCTTGGGTCTGTTTAATTCATTACCAGAAATTTCTTTTAATCAGACAGGATTGTATTATGGTGCCCAGAGCCTGACATGGGCCCCCATCCTGTTCCGTCTTGATGGCAGCAGAGAACCTCACAGCCCTGGCTCCTGACCTCCAGAGCCCCACCCTGGGGACTAGGGGCCTGGGGGCAGGTTCCTGCTGAGAATTGGACTCCCCAGAGCCCTCATTTCACTTTGTGCTCCCTTCCTCTTCCCATTTGGGGGACTTGGGCAGTCGGACCTGGACCTGCCTTCCTTCCAGATCGAGGGAGGCTGGGAGATTTCCTGTGGCAGCCTAAGACTAGATTTAGATATCCATCAAGCCGGAAATGTCAACAGCCTCCAGATTATTGGCAGCTGCATGACCTACCAGCTCGTAATTAAACTCCTGCCTGGTCCTGCAGAAGAGATCACTGCTGGGCTGGCACTCCTCTGCTTAAATTATCAAAGTAGATACAGTCTGGTTGTATAGTTTGGCATATTATATTTTTGCAGTTAAGTAATTGAGTGTAGCATTTAGATTAATCATTTTTAAGACTTCAGTCCCATCGAGAGGCAGAAAGGACACAGATCACGCTGAAATTCCTCCATGGAAGAAAAAAGTTTAAACTAGACAAGAATTTGTTAGCTGCCTGGGAAAGGCTACAAGACAGTTATTGTCAGAGCCTGGTACGTATTGGCATCGCCTGTAGAGCCTGTTTAAAATGCAGTTATCCAAGGGCCCATCCCCAGCGGGTTCTGATTCAGTAACTTTGGAGAATGACATGATTTTTGTTAATCCCTTTACTCCAGTGCCTGCTGAATTGGGGAACAAGTGTTATAAGGAATGACGTACTCAAAAGGAACAATAAGAAATGTAAAGGCCAGCAAGTGTTTATCATATGGTTCAAGTTTTTGAGATAATACTGACTAAACTGGGACCTAAAAAGCAAAAAAAAACCCGAGGGAGGCGTACAGACAGGGCACCTGCCACACTGCCTGCTTTATGGGTGGGGGTTTTTTGGTCAGATCCAGCTATGCTGGGCTACGCAATCTCCTCCTTTCAACCTGTGAGGCTCCAGCTGGGCAAGAAGGGAGAACCTAGTGGTACCGAGGGAAAGGAGGCAGGCCGGGCCCACCCCCCCACCCCCCCACCCGCTTCCCCCCAGCTTCCTGCCATTCCTGTCATCCCAGTGAGGAGATCCTGCAAGATGGCTGCCAGAGGGGCTGGTGAGAAAATTGCTTGCTGCTCTGGGGCCCTTGCCTCTGCCTTTAGATAAACATCTTCCTAATCCCTCTCACTGCAGCTTATCAGCCAATAAAGATGTCATTGTTCTAGCATCTTTCTTCCCAAGAACTCAGGATGCTTTGAAAAGTAACATTTTATAAATTCTCCTTGTCTCTGAGAAATGAAAGGCAATCACATGTTGCATAGAGGGATAAGCTGGAGTAGAAAGGTTAGGGAAAGAACTAGAAACGGGATTCAGATTTCCCTTAACACTCATACCAAGACACTCACTTGCCAAGGAGTGTGCTTCGGGCACCGAAAGGTGAAGGGTGTAGCACAGCCAGTGTGAGAGGGAAGGAAGAAAGGATGCACAGACAGCACCTCCCGGTTGCCTCTGGCCATCAGTCAGTCAGGAAGTGATTAGCACACGTCTGTGACAGTGACCACAAGTTCCAAGCCTGGGGGATGCAGAGCAGACGTGGGGCCCACCTTTGCAGTATTGACAATCCAGCAAGAGAGTCTTTTGTCGTGTTTGCAGACCTACTGGATGGTTCTGTGTAAAAACCGCACATGTGGGTCGTAAAGAGGTTTCCTTCTCTCTCACTCTGGCTCCCGAGGTCTAAAAACTGTGACACTTGCCTGAACAAAGGAGCGCACTGGCCCAGTCAGACACTTCCTATGTCCCTGTGCCCTGTCAGTGCTTTCCAAACCATGTTCCTCAGAGGTCTGGGGATGGGGGAGGGGGCAGGTTTGGGCATAAGGACTCCCCTTCAACCAGTAGAGCTCTACTATTTTCTCTTTGGGGATTCTGCATTTAAAGTCTGTCGGGGGTGGCTCAGTCGGTTAAGCGTCTGACTCTTGATCTCAGCTCAGGTCTTGATCTCAGGGTTGTGAATTCAAGCTCCGTGTTGAGCTCTGCACTAGGTGTGAAGCCTACTTTAAAAAAAAAAAAAAAAAGTCAACCGATAAAAAGGATTTTGCTACTTAAAAAAAATTTTTTTGAAAGTTACAGGCTCACCAAGTAAAATCCAGATTCCTCAGCATAGCCCTTAAAGACATTGACCACTTGAGGTTCATGGCCCATAATTTCCCATCCTGAACTTGAGCTGCAGTCAACCGTGAACTGCTCGCACACGAACACACCTCAAATTCTGTGCTTCTACTGTTCCCATCACCTGGAATACGCCTCCACCCTGATTCTCCCTCTAACTGACAGGCACCTCTGCTTCCTCAGGCCTGGCTCATTCATCTTTCTAGGGTCAGGCTCTCTCCACGACTTTGTCTCCAGGAGCTTGCACATGCCTGTGGTACAGTAGCTCTCACGCTGTGCCATATGTATCGACTTCAAGTCTGTCCCTCTCTCCCACCCCCATCTCCTTGCTGAACTAATTGACCCAGGAACTGCTTTCTGTGTCCTCAGTCTGCAGCACAGTGCCCACAGAGTGGTCCTCAATGAATGTTTGCTATCTTCGAATTGAACTTAATGTGGCCAGAATTTAGAAACGAAAAGTTACTCAGCATAATTTATGTTGTAAAGTGCCCAAACAAAGGTGTATTAACTGAATCAGCTTGATGCTGTGTTATTTTTTTTTTTTTTATGATTTCCAGTATCTTCATCAAATTAATTCAGTGACTTAATCTAAAAAGTTCATCTTCAAGACCATCATCAGACCACAGAATTAATCTATGGGGCTGTTTCTTCCTCTTCTTTTTTTAAAGGATTAATGGTAACCCTTTTTATCTTTTGTGTCTGTTGAATCTTAGAAAAAAGTTATTTTAACAGCACTCAAGAAATGAAAGTCACTATATTTCCCAAGTTTAGCCTGTGATTTTTATCAGCATAGTGATATATGTTTGTAGCTGAGTTTACATCAAAAATTATTCTGGGGGCCTTCTTGAATGAATTATGGCAAAGAGAGAGAGTCTAGAAGTAGATAAGGTTTTTGATTTCTGCAATATATTTCCTTTTTCATGTTTTTATCTCTCGTAACACAAGCGTCCTGCCGAAGACTGGAATGTGTGACCAACTGGAATAATGTAGTTGTGAAAACAGCAGACGTGTTATTAAACAGCCTTCTTTACAAAAAGGCAGTAAGTGTTGGAAGGATAATGAAGTTGTCCTGGTCTGTCTTGAGACATGTTTGTCAGAATTCTGAGCAGAAAAGAAATGGTTTTTAAAACCTTCGAATATGGCCAGTTTGCGGTGTTTATTGAGAAAGCCTCTGTCAAACCATTAATTTGGTCGTCATAAGGAACGCAGCTCAAGTTTAACTGACACCATATCCAAAAAGTATGTGAATAGAGGACTTGGCAAAGGGACTGAGCAACGGAGTGCCCGCAGTGAGACCCGTAATTACACATACCGTGGGTCAGAAAGACCTGGACTCTGCGGCCGTGCTCCATAAATAGCAGTTCTGTGGCTCTCTTTCCTTCTCCTAACTTCTCCGTCTTAGGCTGTGTTCTCAGAGGGAAGATTTATTGCTCTGTCCCTGTGAGTGTTTAAGGATCTGGAACTTAATGACTAAATAGATACATGCCTTAGAAGAAATTTGTACGTATAAATATAGACTCTCACCAGTTAGTTGAGAAAATCTGTGTATCAAAAGCCCAGAGAAATTGAGAATAAATTCTGCCTTTCCAGGTTGGGAGGGGGGAAGAAAGGCTGCACGCTGTCATTATTATTGCAATCAGTGACTTCTTAGTCTGGTTTTGCCACTCCTTAGGATACCTTTTGCTGTTTTGAAGGATGTCACAAACCTCTAAAAGATGAGTTAATTTTAATTCATCGTAAGTGAACAGATACGTATATGGCACATAGGAGGGGAGAATGTCTCCGTATCAGAAACTACCATGGCTAAATTATCTCAGAGAAATAATTCTCCGTCCTTCTACAGGTCCAAACCTAGGCTTTATATGCAGTGGGCTCTCTTTTTAAGTGTCAGCCTCAAACTCCAACGCTGAAACAAAAGCAAGGCACCTTTTTTTTTTAAACTAGCGCCCTTCAGAGACTCTCAGGCTGGATTTAAATGAGGTGCCAGCCTCCACTGTGCCAGGTCTGCGTTTATCATGAGAAGGTTGTGCAGGTTTCCAGGCTTCAAAGGAAGCAGCCTATCATTAAGAAATCAGATTTAAACCTTAATAAAGTAGCTGTCGTCTTTATAGCTGAAAAGAGCGCTGTATCTCAATTAAGTATAGATAATAGAAAATCTTAAGGAAGCAACATAATAGAGGTAACCTGATTATGTTCTCTTGCAATAGTATAATTTAAAGGAAATCTGATTCTGTTGATGCTGGTGGGGGATTGCTTATTTGGCTTTTTTTCTTGTTGTTTTTTGTTTTTGTTTTGTTTTGTTTGTCCAAAACAGTGTGTGGATACAGGATAGGAACTCTTTGTCATGAATTAACCACAACTGCGAGAGACTGTCAAGCCCTTGTGAATAGAACCTGCTGGATGTTTGAGATGAGACTCAGTTAAGGTTATGAGTTAAATTAGCTGGGCTTATTGGTGACCTCCCGCTTAAATGAATCTTTCTTTTCATAAGTACTTGACAAGATCTGTAAAGTAGTGTATTTAATTTACTAATTAAATTAAAGCTACTGAATAATGATTTGTCCACATTGATTTAGCTTAAATAGAAAAGATCAGCATTGTTGTGATCTTCAGCCACCTTAATGACCAGGCCAGTTAGACACAAAGGCCTCTCGTGTTTTATAGGTCCGAAGTACGTAGGTATGCCCAGGCTGTAATTGAATTGCCTGCACCGCACCCTGCAGTTGCAGATTCCCTTTGCCTTCTCGTTCCATTGTTACACTGGGGCTTAAGAGAATGTTAACGCGGTAATAGGCACAGGGCCTTCCCCATTATACGTCTTGCTATCGAGCGGTTCTGCATGACTAGTTAAAGAAGATGGCAAGAAGATTAATGAAAGCAAGGCTAATACAGAAGGGGGTACTTTTGCAAGACTTCTACCGAGGAGATATTAGAGCTGAACCAGAGCTTGGCTTTTTTCTTTATCCTGTGACCTTTGAACCTGCCTTACTGTTGAGAGCTGCCAGGGAAGTCGACATTTTGATTGATGTTGGTACACGAGTCAGTCTTTCCCATTGAATTCCACATCTGCGCGAAAATAGCTTTTCCAGCAGAATTCATACTGGCCAGAAGTGATAGCCAAATTGATGGCTGAAATGCTTTTATGTAGTTTTCATTTAAACCTAAAGGTATTTGATGGTTTAATTCAGTATCCAGTTTTCATAGATTATAAGCATTCGCTTATATGTCCTTAATGGGTTCATCAACTCACAGTGAAACACCAGTATTAAGACTATTCAGAGGTTCGCAAACAGAGCTCCAAGCAGGCTTTATGGAGGAGTAAAAGCAGTCATCAAACAAACCTTCACCATCCTTAAAAAAGAAAAATCAGTCTGAGGGCCCAGGGTTTTGTACATAAAGTAAAGCATCTCACTGTTTCTGGAAAGCTACAGATGGGGAAGTCTGAAATCTCTTGGTACCCCACCTCAGCCCCAGCTCAGAGGCTCTCCTGATCCACCCAAAGGCTGAGTTCCCTGACCTTGCCCTTGGGACACTAGCATTCCTTCGGAAAGGGATTGTTCTGGTCTGCTTGTAAGACGGCCCCGCACAGATACAAACGTCTTCATGTGTCCCCACTAATTCTGTGACCTTGCTTGTGGAGCTGCAGGCCTTTAATGTGTGTGTGTGTGTATCTTTGAATGTGCTTGTGTGTGCATCCCCCACCCCCTGTCCCAACAAAGGAGAGAGAACAGGGAGAGTGACAGAAGGATTCGGGTTTTGTTACTAAAATCCACTTGGGTACACCCCAATCCATATGTTGAATCCTCTGATCCGCTGATTTCTTTTCTTCCTATTTGACAGGGGTAGTCATGCTAGCAGAGAACAAGCATGCACATGCACGCATGCACACATGCGTGCGCACACGCACGCACACACTGATGTGACAGGCATTCCAGTTCCTATGGCAGGAGATACCCAAGGATTTTGTCATTCTTTAGTTGCTCATGAGAATGAAAGAGAAGTGAGGAGGACGTTAGCCACCCCTGGATGAAAGAGCTGCAGCCCCTGGATGAGTGGGTAGATGGCCTTGACCGCACCGCGTGCTGTAGGCCCCAGTAAGTAAGGCACTGGCCTTTATACTCACACGGACCTGTAGCCCAGGAAGGCCACAGGCTGTCCTGAGGCTCTGTTGATTCCCAGGAGGCCCGGGCATTCCAGACATCAGGTGGATGGGCCGTGTAGTGTTTTTACTCTCTGACGAGGGCTTATTTCATAAGTTCCAGATCAAATACGGTAAGTACTGCTAGATTACAGAACACAATGGACTCTAACATAGTAAATGCCCCAGTTATTGAATTGCCTTTTCATAAGAGTACTCTGGAGCACAATCAGGAGCAGGCAGTGCCTCATCCTTTTAACAGATATGTTTCCTAGCCCTATTAAAAGGGGTCTTCATCTATCCTGTCAAAGGGAGTCTGCTGGGGTTTTTTAGTTTAATTACACTATCCAATTAAAACTCCTTGCTGCATTTGGATGCGCCTCTCCTTGGGCCTGAGTGGATATGACATTTACAAGGCTCGCCTTTCAAGCAGACAATAGTGTGATTGATGAGGTGCACGTTCAGTGGAGGAGGCGAGTGCCTGTGGAAGTGCTGCTTAGTGCATTTTGATTTATTTATCATCTCCTTCCAAAACAAGGAAGCTGCTGGGGAGATGGGTTTAGGCAACCAGGGGGACCACCTCCATTTTCCAAGTGCGTGGGAGGAAAGGACCCGAGGTGTGCCAGAGAATAAAGGTGGGGGAAAACTCTTAAGTGTGGGGCCAGCGTGCATCATCTACTGCCAGGCTGTATTCTTAGGTTCTCTGACCCAGTTTGGTTTCCAGTAACCTCAAGCTGTGATCTGCTTTTAAATAGGCCATCACTATACTTCAGGGAACGGTTCTCTGGGGCTGGATAACATTGGCCAGGCCCCTGAGAACTCAGCCAGTGGGAACCAACCCAGCGTGTGTGCCATTGACCTGGTCATTAACTGACACCTGATGTTTGCACTTAAGCGTGCTTGTGTATGCTCCCATCTGCATCCTTTAGAGATCCAGCAGCCGCTGTCCAGGGGCTAATGTCAGTGCTCAATGACTGTCTAACTCCGTCTGGCACCTTAAGCATTTAAAAGTTGCTTCTAGAATTTGGAATCAGCCAAGAGCAAGTGTGGCCATTCAACAAAGAGATATGGAAGCATAACGGAGAACTTCTCAAGGTTGTAGTGAAAAGGCAAACCCAACGTCTTGTTCTTAACCTACTATTGCAGTTTGCCCTCAGCATATGATAGATGGGACCAGTGTGCTTGTCTCTGTAGTTCCGGGAAAAGAGGTGCTTTGGTACAGTGTGTGGTCTCTGGAAGGTCAACGCTCTATGAATTTAGGAGGCAGGAGATTCTGCTCTGAGCCCCAGACAGGTGATAAGAACAACACATCTCCCATATTCATTATCGTGTACCACAGTTGCTCATAGGAGCTGTTGGGGGCGTGTTTGCTAACTACATAATGTGTAAGATTGTGTTTCTGAGGAAAATTGGCTGGTGCTGAGATATCCAGTGGGTTTTCATTATCTTCTTTGTAAACTTACTTCGTTTTTTCCCTAGGACTTATTGATGAACAAAGAATATGTTTGTGTCAATTGGAATATTGATATTTGTTAGAGTAGAAAACAGTGTGGGATATCAACTTTTTTCCCTCCCGGGAAAAGCCTTCCTTTTGCTATTAAGTTTTTGCTTAATTGTTGACTTGGGTGTTATGGACCCGTAAGAACAAAACAGGTATAATAGGAAATTTGCATACATTTACATTTTCCACTTTCCTATATTTTGATTACCATTTCTTCAGATTTTTTCTTTCTTGATTTTTAACATCAGAAGAGTTCCTAATTGAGAAGAGGGTAAGGGTAGAGACTGTTCCCTACTGAAAAACTATGTGAAAGATTTCTCAGCTGGATAAATGATAGGAAAAATCTGTTTCCCTTGCCTCCTGCCAAGCTCCAAATTGTGTTTCATAATAAATAAATGGGGTGCTTAGATTTTAAGTTATTCTCATACACATGGAAAAAGTAAGCCATTCTTTCATTAAAATCAAAGTATGTATGGCATACAAGATTCCCATAGGCAACTTCCAGGATAGGGTGACTGCTACCAGATTAGCCTTTCTATCATAAATGACTGGAAAACTGTACAAAATATAAGAAACTGTTTTCAGACACTGGAAAACAGGCAGTACAGGACTATGAGCCCTGGGAGAAGGGAAACAAATGAGGTGAGACTTACTATCACTTCAGCTTTCTTCAGGGTTTCCCAAGGAGAGTATAACAGGCTCACCACACTTGGAGACAGAAATCAGAGTTGGAGGAGGCTGAAATTTACAATAAATTAAATGTGGAGAGGAGGAAGGTACATTGAGAAAAAGATCCAGAAAGACACCTTGGAATCTTTTGTTGTATACGAAGTTGGGCGTGCCTGTGGTGGGACCTCACAAGCCTGGTAAAGCACGACCACTGGGTGTTATCATCTGGAGTTCTGACCAACGAGAGGGGAGCTTCCAGGACTTGTAGCTTACAGGACTTGAGGCAGTGACTCCAGAAAGACCATGGCTTAGGAGTAAGGCTAAACTACCCCTAGATTAAACACTGCTCTAATCCTTGCCTAATAAAGCTTTTTTTTTTTTTTTTTAGTTTTTATTTTAATTTTATTAAGTTAACACAGTGTTATATTAGTTTCACGTGTACAATATTTAGTGATTGCCCAATAAAGCTTTAAAGGGAGTCCTAAAAGGATGAAAATGATCCACAAGTAAATTAACTAGCTGCTAGAATAAAATCCGGTATTCTCTAAAGGATGATGACAGAATGCAAAAAACCCACAATGTAATGTGTATAGTGTCCAGCATTCAATAAAAAATTACTAGATATGCAAAGAAGCAGGAAAATGTGTCCTGTAACCAGGAGAAAAGTCAATCAATAGAAACAGCAAGAAGTGGCAGGGATCACAGAACTAGCAAGTGAGCACTTTAAAATAGAGTACTTTAAAACAGCTATTAGAAATGTGTTTAAAGATTTAAAGAAAAACAAGAACTCAAAAAGAAATGTAAACTACTTAAAAAGAACCTAATAAAAATTCTAGAGCTGAGAAATACAATACCTGAATCAACACTGATGCAATTAGATTAGGAAATTTGCTTAAAAGGTCCTTGTGTTAGTTGTCTATTGCCGTATAACAAATTGCCCGAAAACTTGGTGGCTTAAAACAACAAGAACGTGTATTACCTCACAGGGTTGTGGTCAGGAATCCGGCACAGCTTAGCTGAGTCCTATTGCTAAGAGTCTCTCACAAGGTTGTAGTCAAGGTGTCAGCCAGGACCACAATCCTCTTAAGATTCAGTTGGGGCAGGATCTGCATCCAAGCTCACTGAGTAGTTGCTGGCAGAGTTCATTTCTTTGTGAACACCTTCAGTTCCTTGCCACATGGTACTCTCCATAGAGGAGCTCACAAGATGGCAGCTGGCTTCATCAAAATAACTAAGAATACAAGAGTACTACTAGCAAGGAAGAAGTCACAATCATTTACAACCTAATCTTAGAAGTGGCTTAGCAATACACTTTTGCTTAAAAAAAAAAAAAAAAAAAAAGGAAATACACTTTTGTTGTATCTTACTCATCAGAAGTAAGTCACACAGTCTAGCCCGCACACAAGACAAGGAGATGACACGATATGAAATGCAGGAGACAGGATCATTGGGGGCCATTTCAGAATCTGCCTCCCACAATCAGTAAACTTTAAGACAGGACAATAAAACTATTCAGCCTAGAACGCGAAGACAAAAAATTGATGAGAAGAACAAACTATGGGATAATATCAAGTGTTCCAACATACAGGTAATTTAGGTCTCGGGAATGAAAGGCAAAACTATTCCAGATTTGATTTAAAATATCATCCACCAATCTTGGAAGACCAGTGAAGGCCACACAGGATAAATACAGAGAAAACCTCATCAAGGCACATCATAATCCAATTGCTGAAAACCAGTGATAAAGAGAAAAATTTTAAGAGCAGCCAGAGAAACCAAGAATGATTGCTGACTTCTCATCAGAACTAATGCAATTCAGAAGACAATGGAGTGACATCTTTTAAAGTGCTAAAAGAAAACCTGTCAATCTAGAATTCTATCTATATTCAGTGAAAGGATCCTTCAGAAATAAAGGTGAAATAAAGACATTTTCAGACACTCAAAAGATGAAGGAATGTGTTGCTGTTAAGCCTTTCCTGCAAGAAAGGTTAAGGCTGGAGTGGGGGAAAATGCCAGATAAAAACTCAGATCTACACAAGTTGCCCTCAAAATGTCATTATTAGCAACTGCATGGAATGAGCCAAGAAAAAGGAAATAAACAAGAGAGACCTGTTTGAGCAGGGATTGGCAAACTATGGCCCAAAGGTAAATCCAGCCTACCACTTGTGAGCTAAGCATGGTTTTTACAGGTGAACATTTGCAATTGATTTGATAGGGAATACTGACTTTGAATTTCCATTTAAGGAAAGTTATTCACCACCCTCAAAAAGTTCTATCCTTCTCTTTGGTAGACTGTATTACACCCCCCAAAAATTTGATTTGATCATTATATTTGATCATTATATTTCACATTTTGACAATAAAAAATTTGGAAATTTTTTTCCTCATTAAGTATCTACAGAATATCCTTAATTTTGCCTCTTGGCCTGAAAAACCTAAAATATTTACTATTTCCTTTTCAGGTAAAGTTTGCTGGTCTTAGAGAATGGAAGTAAAAAAACAGAGGGAAACTACCGTGTAAAGGCAGTGTCCCCATGTACTTTATATGCACTATTTAATGTGTATAACAGCTCTATGAGGTTTTATATACATTTATTATATAATTCGAGCTGATTTTATCCTAGCATCAACACTGTGAAGCTGATATTATTCCCATTTTATAATACTGAGGAAACTGGGGCTCAGAGAATTTATTTAACTTCTCCAAAGTTATATACAGTTGATCCTTGAACACCATGGGGCATTAGGGGCACTGACCCCCACGTAGTCAAAAATCTATGTATAGCTTTTAACTCCCCCATAACTTAACTACTAATAGCTTACAGTTGACCAGAAACGTTACCGATAACATAAACAGTCCATCAACACATTTTGTATGTTGTATGTATTATATACTGTATTCTCGCAATAAAGTAAGCTAGAGAAAAGAAAATGTTAAGAAAATCACAAGGATTGCTTGTGAAAATAGCATTTATAATACTATACTGTATTTGTTGATACCCTAAGTGTATAGATTCACTGAAAAAACTCTAGCCATAAGTGAACCTACACAGTTCAAACCCATGCTGTTGAGTGGTCAACTGTACAAATGGTAATAGAGGTTTATATTCTGATCTCTGCCACTGACACAAAGCCAAGGCACCTAAACTTCTGGGCTGCTTTCGTGGAAGGGTATATCCGTAGCCCCAACTCAGACCCTATATAAAGTCTTATTTTTTAACACATTTCAACCATGCTTGATTTTATGGGTTTTATTCGTAAAGAATATTAAATGCAGAAAATTGGAAGAGGAGGAGAAAGAATGACAACTTAATGAAGACCGTGGGAAGTGAAAACTTACAAGAGTTGACCAAAAATGAAACCAAAGAAAAACTATTAAAAAGCAGCCCAAAAACTCAGTAAGCAGAGTAGTATGGCAGCAGGCTACTATTTTGTGCCAGACTTAGAGCCTTTTGAATCCTGAAAAAATCATAATATTCCATACCTATAAAGATGAACATAACACAGGAATTTATTTTCCCTGTACTCTAATACAGAAGGAAATTTTGTAATGTGGAATTTTAATGCTTAAAATTAGAAAAGGTTTTTTTTGCACAAAGGTCACCCTAGCTGTCTGCTCTAAGGATCCTGGATAGAAGGTATTTCATGTGTTTGTTATAATTTAGCTCCCAAGAGTACTTGGAAACTCAGACTTGTTGCAAACTGTGGAAGAAAGCCCAGATACAAAACTTGTTTCTTGCCTATCTACCTTTCTAAAAGCTAAAGGGTAAAACTCAGCCAGTACTTGATTACTGAAATGCCATATATTTTGTTAGAACAACTTGCACATGAAGAATCAGAAGACTCCATAAATCATTGTTGTGAATTCATTTCCTAACGTACACAAAGGCATTTCTGTTGCATGTGGGAGTAGAATACTTGTTTCAAGGAAAACATTCATACGGTTGTTTGAGTTGCAAGCTGAACTAGCCATTGATCTCACGGAACACCATCTTTACGTGAAAGAAAGACTGACAAACCATGCTCATTCAAATTTGAGTATTTAGCAGACATTTTCCTGAAAATGAAGGAGAGAGGCCCTTCACTTCAAAGAAAGTAAGTGATAATATTTTATTGCAATGATGAAATTCGAGATTTCAGGTGACAATTTCTGACAAAATTCAGAATTTTGGGAAACTTGTATCTGTCACTGGGCTTCGTTTCTCAGAGCGTAAAGACTTTTCTGATGGGATCAGTGGTGAATGTGAAAGACTGGAATTTTCTTGTGATACTTTTTGTATAATGAAACATGTCAACATTTGGAATACCTGCATAACTCCATGAACCAGTATTTTCCAGAAAGTGCCAGACCAAAAACCAAAGTGTCAGACCAGTGGATTTTAATGTAAGAGAATACAGGCTTATTAATGTGGTTTTAAATTCCACATTGCGGCCACTCTAAGAAACTACCATTTATCAAATTTGGTATAGTATCAAAGAAGAATATTTGCAAAGAAGAATATTAAAATATTGCAAAAAAGAATATTTTTATATTTTCCAAAAACATATCTGTGTGAGGCTGGCTTTTTTTCACATGCTTCAACCAAAACAGTATATCACAGCAGACAAAATGCAGGAGCAGATAGGATAATCCCACTGTTTGCTGTTAATATTAAAAAGACTTCAAAACTATAAACTAATGCCACTCATTAGAATTTTTTTGTTTGGGGAAACACCAGGGTTTTTGCATTTAAAAAAATACATTGTTTATATTAACTTGTAATGGGTTTGTTATTTTTAATGAATTAAATATTTTTTAAATTTCTTGGTTTGAATTTCAAATGCAATAAATATTGACGTAATTCACACAAACAAAGCTTTTTGGGTTCCTCGATAATGTTTATGACGTAAAGGGATTCTGAGACCAAAGTTTGAGAACTGCCGATCTAGGGTCTTGAAAATCATCTTAAGTTTGGACTTCACTGTAAGGACAACAGGAAATGCAGCTGCGCAGTGTTTTAGGGCCGTTATGTGTGTTACAAAAGGATGACTCCTGTGGCTGGGTGTTTGAATCTGAAGAAGACATGATCGAAAGTACAAAAACCAGAGGGGAGGCAACTGATGGTCAGGACCTGGGTGAAGACTGATGACCACAGGATGGAAGGGGGTGGAAGGTGACTATGTGAGAGAGCTATTTAGGAGACCGGATGCCTGGAACGGTTTTTGGTTTAAAGGGAAATGTTGACATTGATTCAGGACATGCTGCACTGTAGGCCATGGGAAGGCGACAGCTCTCCTCGCCAGCTGACTCTGAAACTCTGGAGAAAAGTCTGGGTCATATTTCTGCTTCAAGATCATCAACATGAGTAGTAATTAAAACCTAAGGAGTAAACCTGGAAGAGGAGAAATGCAGAGTCAGAAGGAACGAGGGTCAAGCATAGGACTGGGAAGACTACCATTTAAAGGACAGATGAAGGACAAGATCACAAAATAAGAATGAAGAAGATTGGCTGGAGAAGGCTACTGAAGAATCTGCTGACCGTGGTTCCATGGAAGCCCAGGGAAGAGAGGAGTTCAGGGAGAAGTATCAAATACAGCTGAGAAGTATCTACTGGACCTCGCAACATAAAGGTCACAGTGACCTTAGCAAGAGTGTTTTCAATAAATTAGAGGAAGGAGGGGAATCACATTGCCATGGGAGTTTTTATAATCAGAGAGCTTTAATTATGTTTATAGGAAGGAGCCAAAGAGAGAGAAGGTTTGAAAGGTGCGGGCAGAAGTGTAAGTAGGTCAGACAAGGTCCCTGCTCTAGAGGCCAAAGAGGTCATTATAGTCCCTGGTCCTCTGCCACTGTAGGAGTGCTGGGGAAGAGGCACCAGGCTTTGCCAGTTGAATTACATTGACCCGAAGTTCCCACAAGCCGCTCAGAACAGCTGCTTACAGTGGAGCCTGGATCCAGAGGGGGTTTGCACCCAGAAACCAAAGAATCCCAGCCCATCCTTTCCCCCAGGATCTATAGAGAGGTACAGCTTTACCTAAAAGAACGGTGTGTTCCCATTTGTTCCTCCCCAAGAAATCCAGTAAGAGCTTCCTACTTCCTTCCAGGCCAGATGAACCAGAAACGAGCAGACCCTGGAAACCCAGTTTTGAAAAGTATCCATGCTGCAGCAGCTGTTACAATTTATAAATGTTTGTCTTCCTTCTCTGGGTCCACAGGTGGGGAGAATAAATTTTGGCTAGGATGCACTGATTTGCAAGGAGGCCTTTTAGAATTATAAAGACAGCAAGGGGTTGGGACCCCACCCCGTAGATTTTTGAATGCTATTTCTGCCACTTACATATTGGATAATCTTGGGCAATACAAATTACAAATGCCTTAAAACTCAGTTTCCTCAAAAACAATCCAATTCAAAAGTGAGCTAAGGACTCAAATAGACATTTCTCCAAAGAAGGTATACAGATGGCCAATAAGCACATGAAAAGATGTTTAACATCATTAGTCGCTACCCATTGGGATGGCCGATATTAAAGAAAAAAAGAACAAATGTGAGGATGTGGAGAAATTAGAACCTTTGTGCAATCCTGGGGGGAATGTAAAATGGTGCAGCACAAAACGGTTTGGCTCAGAAAGTTGAACACAGAGTTACCATATGATCCACCAGTCCCACTTCTATGTATAGACCCAGAAGAATTGAAAGCAGAGGCTCAAATAGGTACACATCAGTGTTCATCGCAGCTTCAGCTATTATTCACAGTAGCTGAAGGGTAGAAACAATGCGAATGTCCCATCTCCAGGTAAATGGAGAAAAATGTGGTGTGTACATAAACTGGAATATTACTCAGCCTTGAAAAGAATGAAACTCTGATACATGGTACACAACATGGATGAACCTTGAAAACTGCTAAATAAGCCAAACCAAAAGGACAAATACTGTATGATTCCCCCGCTCTGTGTCACCTAGGATAAGCAATCTCTTAAGATGCGGAAAGTAGAATAGAGAATAGAGGTTACCAGGAGATGGTGAGAAGGGAGAAAGGATGTTACTATTTAGTAAGTACAGTGTGTCTATTGGGGATGATGAAAAATTTCTGGAAATGGATAGTGGTGGTTGCAGAACATTGTAAATGTGCTTAATACAATTTAATTTTACACTTAAAAGTGGTTGAATGGTAAATTTTACCACAATTTAAAAAAGAAACTTTTCTTCTGAGTAAAATTAGAATTATCTATCCTCTTAAAAAAAAAAAAAAAAATCCATGCCTGATGGAAAGGAATGGAGAAAGAATCCAAATCCTCAAAGTGTTGTTTATAATACTGGCAATTTTATAAGTATCTTAAATGCCCATGAGAGAGAGCATGAACCCTGATACACATCTACCTGTGGCAATAAAATGCAGCTATTGAGAAACATAGTTGTAGAGACTATGTAGCAGCAGGGAAAGGGCTATGGTAAAATGTTAACTAAAAAATTTAAAAAAAATTTTAAAAAGATCCCAAATTGTGGGATCCTGTCAGATTACAGCTCTGTGAAAACAGACATGTGGGAATGATTAAAAAAAAAAAAAAAAAAAGACCATAGACATCCCGCTGGGTATTGGTATTAATGGGGGGCAGATTGTGGAGGTTTTTCCTCTCTCCTAAATTTTTAGTAGTTTTTTTTATATGTAATTTATTGTCAAATTGGTTTCCATAGAGCACCCAGTGCTCATCCCAACAGGTGCCCTCAATGCCAATCACCCTAAATTTTTAATAGTTTTAAAATACACTTTATATGTTTTCAATTGAAAAGGAGAAGAAGGAATGTTTGTTTTTGGCTTTCCTGACCATTGGTGACACCTGGGGTGTTTTACACAAAGGTGGACTGCAGGCTCAGATTGAAAAGGCAGCTCTGCCCAGTTATTGCCAACCACAGTCCATGCCAGCAGGTTATGTTAGAAGGGGGCTCCTTTCAAACAGTAATCTCCATCCCATTTGCAGAGGAAATCTGGGAGAGCTTCTGGCAGACTATAGAAGCTCCTGTCCCTCTGCCCTTACACCAACCTGACCTTCGTGTGACATCAGCTTTTTGGGAATGATTTCTGGTCATTACCCTCTGAACGACCAGAGGAACCTGTTTTTCTGGCACCGCCTCTTGTTTAAGTTAAAATTCATAACACAGAAGGGAAATTAGAGCACGAAATCTCCAGCTTTTCCACTTCTGACATTTGTGCTGCTAATTAGTTTCTGTTTGGCGTTCCATTCCATCTTCTCTGTTTTACTTGGGAAAAAATGTATAATGTAAATACATTTTTACATATCCAGATTTCCCTTTCAGTGTTCAGAAGCATGTGTATAGTTTCAGTGTCTGCCCTGAGCATGTGACCATAGCTTAGGTGCCCATTTTATGCCCCATTATATTTCATTTTCTTTCTACAACACTAAAAGCAAATCTCAGAGGCGGCCCAATTAAAAACACAGTCTTCAAAATAATGAGGATTTTCTCTTCAGATATCGGTTCCATCACATTTGGAAGAACAGTCGCCACCGCCCACGGAGCCCCACTGTATCCGGGCGCCACGTGAGATGCCTCAGGGCAGACCTGGGCACCTGGAGGGATGGTGCCTTGCCCCGGTCCTGCCGCTGGAACTCCCTCGTCCGGCTGAATCCAGAGCTCACACTTTCCCGTCTGTGTCCCAGGCTTTTTGTCATGCCTTAGCTTCCAAACAGAATTTAGCAATCCAAGCAAAATAATTCAGACTGATTGAAGTATTAGATTTTGCATTTTCTTTTCAATCATGCTGATAGATAATTTTTTCTCAGCTGACATTTTTACAAAGACTGTTTGCCCCTCTGGCTTACCGCCCGCCCGCCCGCCCCCCCCCCCGCCAATGAAAGCGGATGCTCTTTGAGTTTTCAAGGATGTGGATGACCTACCCAGCTCAGATTCCCACCAACATCCCAGGACAGATGCCCCGGTAGGCTGCAGCTCAGGAGGTCATCCGCCCCCTTCCTCCCTTACCTGAGGTGAGCCTGGAGGTGCCTGAGGCTGATAAAGATTTGATAACAGACTTTTCTTATTCTGTTTTTAATTGAACACCTGTTCAATTGGTATTGAAATGCCAGTGATTCCTTCTTCCCTTCTGCCTCTGGTGGAAATTTACCATGTAGTATGTATAACTCATGTCTATTGATGGATTTGTTTCCAGCAAGAGGTCAACGAACTTGTTATACCTTAATATATAGGTTTTGGACTCCATGAAATTACACAAGTGTGAATCCTGCTTATTAACTGTTACTCTGTCATAAAACAATCCCCAAATCCTGCCAGTGTTATCTTCTCTACAGTTCTCAAGTGAGTCCCTTTCTCGGCATCCTTTTTGCCCCCTGTGCAGCTCAAAACCGCATACACTCCTACCTGGGTGACTGGCTGCTGGTCTCCCTGCCTCCTGGCCCTGGGAGCCAGGGTGAACACCCAAAAGCACAGTTTGACCATTTACTTCACTGCCCAGCTTTGCAACCCACTAGGGGCTCCCTGAGCTGGCCAATCCAGCATTTCCAGCACTTTGTGTCTGCCGTGTGTCATCTCTTGCCTGCCCCGCTGCTTGTGAGCTTGCTCGGGTCTCCCGGAGGTGTACTGCCTCTGGCCCCCGTACCTCTGTCCTGACCCTGGTGCTTCTTTCTCCACCCCTGCCTTTACCCAGCTGACTCCCCATCTTCCTTTAAGACTGCTCCAGTATCAGCTCCTCCAAGAAACTCTGATGACCCTTCCCTGCCTGGGCCACCCACCTCCATCTGGGGTCTCCACAGCAGCAACCTGCACTCAGCACCCTCTTGGCGCTCATTATTCTCGGCTCTCTGTTCATTCCTCTGGCTCTTGGACAAGTCTGTGCTGCTGGCAGGTCCTGAACTGAGTAAAACTGGCCACCAAACAAAACAGTCCTCACAGCAAAAACTCTCACTTGGATTGAGCTGACCCCGTAGCCCATGGCTCCGGTATAAGTGAAACCATGGCTGCTGATTTTAACCTGAGCTTATACACTAGAGCTGTCCCTCAGGATTTCTCCCACAGAGTAAGAAGGGGCTGTGCTGTCACCGTCTCCCCACACCTCATCCCAGTTATTGACATCTGTGGCTCTGTAATAATCATAAAAAGGGCTGATTCGTTGAAATTCAAATACAAGTACTCTAGATAACATTCTCAGTGTTCTCTTCTCTCTGTGATGTGAATGCTTTCCCTGGAAAGGACAAATAAATCAGAGGCTTCAGAGAGGCGGTGAGTGGCGGACTCTTCATCATTCCTGTCGGCTTCACTTTTCCTTGGAGCTCTGGAATGAGCACCGGGAACAAGCAGGGAACACACGCAGCCCCCCAGTACAGCAAAATACAGGTGTTAGTGTGCTTGTGTTCACCTGGCCCAAATACGCAGCCTTTCAGGAGACTTGGGATGTTTTCTTTTTGTTTTTCATGTGACCGTTGTACAGATGAGCTGCAGTCGATACGCTCCACAGGCAGTGTGATCCCAAGAGGACAGTGTCCGGGTTTCTAGAGGCTCCCGCAGGCCGGTGCAGACTGCATATCACATATTGCCATGTATAGATTTGGCTCTCCCTAAACAGTGCAGAAAAGGTTTTTATAGCGTTTCAGTTTTGGGGCAAAACATGGTCTGGCATCTTGAGGTTTGGTTTTGTTTTGCCAGTGATGAGTGGGAGCAGGTGGTGTAGACCGTCCATGAGATCCCTTATCAAAGTGGTCAGTGAACCCTGAAGCTTCAGGTCTACAGGCCTCCCCAAGACCTTCTGGTCCTTTTTAGCCCCAGGCCCTGGTGTCTGTGTCTGTCATGGCCAGGTGTCAGCGGTAAGGCCTCCTGGAGGGCGTGTCTCTGTTTGTCCTTCACAGCCCTGTGACCTTCATGGATGTCCCTACTTGATCACAGCATGGCCAACGGTTAACTGCATTGTTCTTCCACACAGTGATATCACCATCAAGACTACTCTTCCAAAGCGGGTCCTGTGAAGACAAAGGAACACACACCATACATACAGATACATCTTTTTATGTGAGATTCACTTTCTTATCAGAAACAAGTCATTTACATATTAACGGAATGATTAGCTTCTGGCTAGGAATTCTAACATTTTAGTACCATGATTTAGAATCAGGCTAAATTTGTCAAGTGACTGAAAGTGAGGTTTTTCAGAAATTATTAGCTAATTTTTTCAATATAGAATTTATAGTCACAATTAGTATATCATAATGATGTTTCCAGGATAAAATACCAGCAGCTCAACTTTCCTGGCCACAAATGTACAACATATATCAGTTTATTTTTGGAGATCTGAAGAATTAGCTACTGTAAATAAAGTCCCCAAGAAGATTTCTCCGGGAAAGAAGTGAACTTACAGTAATGTGGGTGATATATTATTAATTAATAACTATGACCAGGGCTGTTTCAATTAAAAGCAAAATGGATGAGAAGGCCTATTAGAAAGGATATGCTTAATCTCACCAGCACTGAGGTCTACAGAGCAGACCAGGGAAGGTTGTTTCTGAGGCTGTCTGCAGGAGGAGGACACCGGCCGCTCCTGAGTCTGGGAACTTTGCTGAGCACTGACTGCATGTCTCTCGGAAGCAATGCTCATTGGGTTGCCAGTAATGGAAACCGACTTCAAAATAGCTTAAGGAGCCAGAGGACTTTCTTAGAGTGCCACAGGGTCTCCCACAACTCAAGGACAGCACGTGCTGATGGGCCAGGGAGGGCTTCGCTTGGGACTGAAACAGGCTGGCATCCCTGTTTAGAGGAGGGAATGTGGCGCATCTGGCCCGAAGGACAGGCACATGACCCCTGTCTGCAGGTGTCATGGACAATACAGGCCGCATGTATTATAGGAGGCCTGCATGAGAAGGGTATCTAGGAGTATAGCTAAGAAGACCCGCCCCAGGAGGGCGCAGGTGAGCCGTGTGACCCAGGGTCAGCAGGTCTTTTCCGGACTGGTCAGTGAGAGACGATGCCCCAGGCCTCGGCTGGTGGGCATGTGCAGTGCCACGGGGGCTGGCCTGTGCACAGGAGGGCAGCATGAGGGGAGGCTGGACAGGAAGCAGTCCCAGAAATGACAAGGTTATCCTGAAGGTGGTAGGAAAGGAGCGTGCAGGAACTTGATTTTGGGAAAGAGTTGTGTGTTCAGAGGGTCTGGCCCCCCAAGGTCGGACAGCTGGGTGAAGTGCCGTCCTTCTAGGATAGAAGTGCCCAGAGGTCCAGGAGCAGCTTCCACTCAGGGTCGCAAGACCAGGACTGCCCTTCCCTGCTGTAGCCGGAGCCACAGAAAAGCCTTGCGATGGCATTGCCGGCAGCCTCTGTCCTTCCTGTGGCTCGTTTGGCTTTAAGCACAGTTTTATTTTCACGGTAATCGTTTGGGGTTAACTGGTCGTCTACCTTAGAACTGCCACCTGTTCCATGTACTCACCGTGTAGACGTAGTTCTGCACAGCCTTCCTAATGTGGCATGCCCTGAACACGCTCCAGAGTGGAAGGAGACCTAACTAGCCATTTGATTTCTTTTTTTTTTAACTGTCCATTTTCTCCCTGGCCTGTGATGAGAAAAATGAACTGCTCCTGGGAGCATTCGGCCTCACCGCCTTCACTTGCTCTTGCTTGAACTGGAATGACAAGGGGAGAATATGTGAGGGCCTCCCCAAAGGGAAGTCGCCAGAACCCCCTCATTGCCTTTTCTCTCTCTCTCTCCAGGTCATGCAATATTTAAACTCACGTATCTAAGCAATCATGACTATAAACACCTCTACTTTGAATCTGACGCTGCTACCGTCAACGAAATCGTACTCAAGGTGAGTGTTCCTCCTCCGCCCGTGTGCGGGGTGGGCTTCTGCACGGCCGGTTCTCAGGCCAGCGGCAGCCCCCTCCTCCCCGCACTGGACAGGGCTCCACACCCACATCAGCCAAAGCGGAGCCCCTGGGGCTTCCTCCTCCAGTAATCCTGCTTCTTCGTGTATTTATCCTTTTTATGCACCATTTTTCTCCTCCTATCCATTGTCAGGAGCTCCTTGAGGCTCCAGGAACGGGCTCCAAGGAGATTGTTGTTTTTGTGTGGAGACACTTAATGTATTCAAGGTAATTTTAGCAACCTGTCATAAACATGTTCAACTTGACGGTACAATCCTATGTTACTGGACCTCAGCCGTGCCCACTGAGCACTTTCTGTGTGCCAGGCTAGCACTCAGGATGCTGCGGTGACGGACCCCGCCCTGCCCCCAGAAAGCTCTTCCTCTGTCAGAGCAGACACACGTTAAACATTAAATTACACAGATTGTTAAACAGTCACAAAGGTACCACGTGGATGTGGAAAAGGTAAACTGACAGGGGTAGAGGGGACGGGTGGAGAGCTGAACCCTGACGGCTAGATGAAAGGCACAGATTTTACCAGGTGGGGAGAGAGAAAACGCATCTCCGGGAGCAGCCTGTGGAGGGCAGAGAAGCAGGGCAAGCGTGTGAGGCTGGGGGGTGGCACCCAGGCCCATATGGCTGGAGCAGAGCGGGGCAGAAAGGTCAGGTCACGCAGAACCTTGCAAAATGGAGACGGGCTGAGAAGAGCTCCCCTGGGGTCTTGGGAGGGCTGGGGTAGGGCCCGAGACAGTGCATCTCTAAGAGGTTCCCAGGTCCTGCCCAGGCTGTCGGTCTGTGCACCACACTCTGAGTCGCCCTGGACTAGTGGTTTTCAGACTTCTCGAAACCAAAAGTGCTTTCTTCAAGCCGAATCTTCCACAGACGGAACAGATAGCAACAACAGAGCTGCTTAGTTCGGGTGGAGCAGGGCTTACAGCCAGAGGGTGACTCTGGTAACTCTGTGTGACTCTGGCTGGTCACATCACCTCTCAGGGCCTCAGTTTCTCTGCCTGTAAAATGAAGATAATGGTAGGTACCCTGCCCCACCGCACCAAAGGGCTCCTGGAACAGGGGTCAAATGAGGTCGTGTAAACCTACCTAAGTTAGTGTTCATTCTCCTCTTGAGAGTGAAAGCCGTCGAGTAATAATAATAAAAGTAGCTAAGCTGTACTTGAGGGCTTGCAGAATACAGGACCTGAGCTCAGCACTGTCTACCTTCTTTCACAGAATCTCCATGGTTCTGCAAGACGATACTGTAAAAATCTTTCCCACTTCATCCCATTTCCTAGATGAAAACTGAGACTCAGAAACAGATCTTAGCCAGGACGATGAATGGCAGAACTGGACCTGACCGCAGGTTTGGCAGCTTCCAGAACTTGGGCTCCTGGGCTCCTGACCCGACCCCCCCCCCCCCCCGGTTGTGTGCACCCTTGAGGAGTTGAAAGAGAGGTTTCCATGAAATGGCATTGTTTTGCAGAGACATTTCGAGGCCACGTCCTCATGGCTGCCAAAGATTTCCAAAAGTTGTAGGTGGACATGGAAGGATAAAGCTGGTGGGGGGGGACAGTCGGGACCAGGGCCCACCTCGGACCAGGTGGTGGGGACACGGGGCGTGCTGCGGTGCCTGAAACCAGCAAGCTAATAGTTAACTTGCCAGATTGTCACCAGACAGCACAGGGAACTTGTGCAGTGTTCGGGGACCAGGTAAAGAAATATTCCATTACCCCATCAGGGGCTGGCCTTTTTTTATAGCCAGCATTAAAATATTCAAGACTTGAGAAGGATTCTAGTAAAATTATAATCCTGTGTTTGACATCAAAATAATTTTCACAACAGCAGATTGATGACAGAAACACGGGTTTATGACTTCAGTCCGAGGCTCTGCGAGAGCAAGTGCAGAGAAATCATTTTCCAGGACCAAATGCTCCCTCGAAGCAGATGCTTTTCTGCAAAATCCCTGAGGCCTGTCGCCTCTCCTGAAATGTCTGTTTTCATATGAAAATGTTTGCAGAAATATTGCATCACGCCCGAGACTCCAGGAGAGTCACAGCGAGCCCAGACCTGATTTACTTAGAGAGCTAATGGTCATGATCCTGATGGAAGATTAAATTTCATGTTTTCTGTCTCTGATTTTTATAGCAATTTAAATACTTAGCCTTCTCTGCCATCCCCACAGTGACTGCGGGCTTTGCACCGGCACCGAGTGACTGAGGCCCCGGCCCCGCATCCCAGAATTTGCCAGAAATGTTTCCATCGGAGGCTCTTCCAGGTGTCAGGCCTAGACTCAAGTACTGCATGTGGTGGTTCTAGAATTCAGAAGTTTTGCATAAAATGAGAGCTTTTGATGGAAACTGAAGGGAGGAGATATGGGCCAAAGGCCAATGTGAAAGAAGATGTTACGAACAGGCAGTCTCCATCCAGTGATTTTATCCCGTCATGTTCTTCTCTCGTGTGGAAACATTAATGTCTCTCATTTCTTGAACGCCAACGGCATACAAGACATTGTATGTAATTATTTAATCTTCACGACTGCCCTGCAGAGTGTAGACATTATCATCCCCATTTTGTAGATGAGGAAATAGAGGCCCAAAGCCAGAGAATGTGCTAAGGTTGGAGCCTCTGCTTGAACCCCAGCCCGAAGGAGTCCCAGGCCTGTCCCTTCAACCCCGAGCTGTAACTGAGCTAAGCCATGTGTGGTCCCTAATTCTGCAGGCTTCGAGATGAACCTCAGAGGAATCATTGGTCTCTTCAAATTGGGTTCTTCTCGTGATCGAGTGATGGAGGCTGTGGCTTTATTGACCATGAAAACTCCCTATATTTTTATGCCGTAAGCTGTAAAATGCATTGAAAGTGAAACACTCTATAGTGCATAAAATTGTGCCAGTTTTAAGCCACAGCATATTAACCAACTAATGGCAGACCAAAGGGCGTTTTTATCTTTTGATTATTACATTAATCTTCCATTAAAATTATCTATGTGATTATCACAAAGCACTGAAGATAATAAATTTAGGAGATAGTTGGCTAGTTAAGGATCATTTTTAAATGCTTTTGTCAAGTTATGTGTGCCAAAAATACACTGAAAACACTAGGTTGGCTGAGTGTGCAAACAGTATAATCCAAAGATTGCTCTTATTAAGAATGATAAAACCTCTTATTTCCATGCATTGTAGTGTCCCACATCGTCAGCCCGGCCCCGCGGTCCTCATGATTTATTGCTCTCAGCTGGTAGCTCAGCGAGGCAGTGGGCCAAGCATGTCAGGCCTTCTGTACTCACACACCAGTCCTTAACGCCTGCTGCTGCTGGCGACTGTCAGAGCAGGAAGTTTGGAGGGGGACACCGTGTCTGTGAGGCATCCATCCCGCACCGCTTCCCCACGACACCCCCGACTCCTTTCTCACAGTCAGCGCGGCCCTCGCCCGCTTAGGGTGTGGGACGTGGGGCCCTCAGAGGGGAATCAACGGAAGTGGTGGCTGGTCGATGGAGTCAAAATACTTGGGTTTCCTAGCATAACTTTTAGATACTTGAGAGTGAAGAGAAAGGTGTTTGTTCAAAAAAAGTCCCAGCCAGAGGGCGGCAGGGGCAGTGGGAGGAATGGTATCTGGGCGGGGTAGGGGGGGCACGCCTCTCTGGAGGCCAGGGGCCTGGGAGACTAGAAGCATGTTAATCAAGGGCACTCCCGGCGCAGACACTTGCTGGCTTTGTGGCCTTGAGTAAACGCACCACCATTCTGTGCCTTGATTTTCTCATCTGCACAAGGGGATGATGACGGCATCGATGTCATGGGCTTTTGTGAAGGTTCCATGAGTTGGTCCTTGCAGAGCACCCCAGCAGCGCCACCACCACGCTGCCCAGCCTGGAGTTCACGGTCCACACTGTGGCACAGGCCTGATCCCGGCACCACTGCCCTCCCTGGCTCCTCCCAGCCCACCTGGACCGGCCGCTAAGCTGTTCGGTTCCACAGATCCCTCGCTGTCTTCCGCTGCTGCGCTGGGACGCGTGCCGGTTCTCCCCTGCCCCTCGTACACCCCAGACCCCTATTTCTCTCTCAGAACCCAGCTGGCTCATTCCCTCTGCAAGACGTCCCTGCCCCACGTCTCCCTGATCATTACCCCATTCTTTCGTGCTCCTTCTGTCTCGGGTGTCACACTTGTCATGCTCTTGGGTACTCACCAGGCTGTGAGTGCCTCAGAGCAGGGACCATGTCTTACTTTTCCCCAGTCTCTTGAACCAAGCATGGGCCCAGGTTCAGACACGGAGGTGCTTGGGTGCCGGAGGTGCTGCAGACATTGACGGTGTGCAGCCGCCACCTGGGTGTGTCCCAGCTGTGTGCTCCCCACAGAGGACCCTCCCAGCTCTGACCCTTGCCTCTGGGTGATCCTGGTCAGCGAGGTGCCCTTCCCTGAGGCTCACTCCTTTTTATCAGATGAGTCCAGATGGTCAGGGTGCTCGTGGGCAGTAGAGGAAATCCCGTAAGTAGAAGCTCTGTACCTTTGGGGGCGGGGAGGGGGAGGCTGCGTTCAGAGCCTCGGTTCAGTTGGTTTCTCATCCCTGCAATGTTCTCGTCTTCCAGACGAGGAAAGCAGGGCTCAAGGAAGCCCTGTGCAGGCCCAGGACTGCACAGCAGGCGAACAGAACCAGGAAGCCTGGCGCACAGCCTTCCGGAAGGCAGCATGTGCTGAGGAGGGAGCACAGGCTCTGCCATCAGAAAAGGTCCACCACTGGTGGCTGAAAGGCCCGCAGCAGCCACTTGTCCCCTCCAGGCCTCCATCTTCCGGCTTAAAGCGGGCTCCGTCCCAGCCTGCCAGGTTGCTGTGGTGACTCGGCTCCGGGCACAAGAGAGCACCTGGGCTCCCAGCCTGGGTCAGGGCCCTTCCCTTCTTCGCCCTGGGCGAACGGGGAGGCTGCCGAGTGACTGGACTATGTCCTCTTGCTTTCTAGGTGAACTACATCCTGGAATCACGAGCAAGCACTGCCCGGGCTGACTATTTTGCTCAAAAACAAAGAAAACTGAACAGACGTACAAGCTTCAGCTTCCAGAAGGAGAAGAAATCAGGGCAGCAATGACACCGGCCTCCAACCCCAATCTGTCGCCGTAGCTCAGAGCCTGCCTGCCGGGGCCAGGTGGCCCTAGAGCCCACCCCGTGTCCCGCAGTCCTCAGGGGCAGGCCAGCCCCTGGCTCACGGCCACAAGGCTGGGGGGCTCTTGGGGAACGGAGCCGGGGACATCTCCACGGGACCGAAGCCTGAGTGGCAGTGGCTTTGATGAGCAGTGCCAGGGGCCAGAACACAGGCACCCCGCCCAGCCGTCTTCACTGCCCGACGGCCCTGCTGAGGATGTACATAGCCATGCCCAGACATTTCCTTGCAACTTGATCAAATTTCTTAAAACAAACGAAGAACAAAAGTGTACATTTCTTTTTTTTTTTTTTTTTCCTTTTAATAAACAGGTGTGCTCTTTACCACGGTTGGTATGACGGGCCATTCTTTGGGGCAGAGGATTGATCATGTCATTCTCTTTAAAATCTGTTCCCATATTGAACAAGCAGATTGGAAAAGCTATGGCTCGATTTCTCAGAAGAAATGTTTAGGGCTTAGTCAATAGTTTTAACTATGCCATTTGTTTAAATGAGTGCATTGCTTTGAGGATAGTATCTTACTAAAGTTAGGAAGGGGAGCCGGCGATGTGTGTCCCAGGCTGTGCCCCTTCAGGAGTCACCTCTCGTCTGCTCATCCCCGAACCTCTTGGTTTTGGAGACACGGGACTGCGTGCAGTTTATGCCCGGGGCGCCAGGGGAATGGGGTGACGGCTGGTCTTCGGGTCACGCTGAGCTCCCGGCACAAGCGGGCTTTTCCATTTCTTAAATAGCCAAGTGTCTGTTTCAGCTAGCAATTAGACCTGCATGTGGACTTCTCCTGGAACTGGGAGAGTCTCTGCTCTACTGACTCAGAAGGGCCCCCGCTCCCCTTCCTCCTGTCCACACAGTGCCTGCCTCCTTGTCTGAGCAGGCGGGACGCTGCTTTGTCTCACTCTGTCAGGGCGCGGTGAGCAGAGATGGCAGGGCAGAGGGACGCCTGCTCCCCCGGGTCCGACTGCGTGGGTGGGGGCGGGCAAGGATCGAGCATCGCTGACACCACACCTCTGGCCACACCAGATGCCTCTGCGGTCCTCACCAGCCACTCCAGGGTCCCTCCCAGGGTGACGTCCTTTCGCACGGTCCCCGGCCAGGGTTGAGGACCGGATGTTTCACTGAGGACCCACGTTTCAAACAGTTTTTTAAATTGTTGTACAGGAAGAGATGTGACGAAAACAGCATCTCGAAGTCGAGTGTGTTTCTTTGCACTGGGGGCATTTTAATGAATTCCTCTTTCATTCTGATCTTTGTTCAGCCAACAGAAGCATCCTTTTCTAACGTCTTCCATTCCTACCCAGCCCAGAAACAAAAGAAATATTATTTGTAGCTTGCTATCTGTATTTGGATTTTTAGCAATTTTATATTTAGATACCTTTGAAAAATGTAAATGACTAATTTGGTCATTAAATCTTGTGACATATTCAATATTAAAACGATATTAAAATAAAAGTCCTATAAACACCATCTTTTGCGTATTGCTTTGAATTCTCGAAGTCTCGAGCACATTATCCTGACTTGCGGGCCTCCTCACATACTGAGCAAGACAGGATGACCCTCTTCACTCGGGGGCGACATCGAGATCTTGACCTCCCTCCAGTACGAGACCCACCCCGTTCTCGTATCGCGAAGTATGGCACGCGCGCAGTTTACGTAAAGCTCATCCGTCCAGCTGACGCAAGAATTGAAGGGGGAGCACCGTAAAACCACCCAGGCCGACCAGATCTCAGGACCGTTTAAATTCAGTTTTTCCTCGGCCCCTCTCTCACACCCCACACCTGGATTTTAAGAGAGGACCAGGAGCTCCTCGGGGATACACCTGACAAAGCAGGAGCTCGGCAGAGCCGAGGTAAGGTCCCCCCGGGCCCCACTTGCTCTCCCAGCAGCACCCTGACCTGGCTCCGGGGCGGCCCCGCCCCCACCGCACATGACAGTGCGGGCAGCCCCCGCTCCCTGGAGCCCCGGCCTCAGCTGGCCGCTGGGAACCGCACCCCCCCGCCCCCCACCCCAGCCTGTTGGCCTACAGCACACCGGGCGGGCTGTGTGCTGGGCCCCGACCCATAAGCCTGGGCCCCTGTAACTCCCACAGCCGACTTGTGGCAGGTCCTGGCATTACCTCCGTTTCAGAGGTGAGGACTTGGGGCGTGGGAGGGTCTCACCTCTGATTGGGACACACCACGACCGACACCCGCAGCCACAGCTGGTGGCTTTGTGGCCTTGAGGTGGGCACTGCCTCCGCGGGGCCTCGGTTTCCTCATCCGTAAATAGAGATGCTGGAGTAGGTGACCTCTGCGGAGCTTTCTAGAGAGCGTCTTACATGTCTCGGAATCAGTGAGCCCAGCCTTCTTTCCGGCGGCTTCTGTTTGCCAAAACTTGCAGGAGCCTTTCTGCTTCTGAACAAGAATTCCGAGAAAGACTCACGGCCGTTTAGTCCATCCTCCTCTCTTGGGGCGCCAAGTGCGTGTGCCCTCCCAGTCTTTGAGCCCCTGCTTGCACACCTCCGCCAGTGGAGCACGCGCCCCCGTGCGGCTCAGTGCTTTTCCTGGTTGGCCCATTTGGTCACCCTAGGCTGACCTTCTCTAGTGGCCTGCCAGAACCACCCAGCGCGCCTCAGCCTCTGCACTTCAGATGCCTCTTTTCCACCCTGAGCGGCAGCTGCCTCCCAGCACCCCCTACCGCGGCCCCAGGACCGGTGTCCACACTGACCCCCACCCTGAGTCTTCTCTTCATGGTGAAGAAGCTTACCCCCACCCCTGTTGTGCCCCTGAAAACCCGCCAGCTGCCTCCGTTCCCCGGGTCAGGTTGCCAAACATCAGCGGTGGGGAGGGGAGCGAGGTTCTGACGAAGCGGTCAAGGCGCTCACGGTCTGGTGAGGCGAGGAGATGGACAAGTGACCCCCAGGCTACCCCGGAGTGGCTGCCATGGAAACTCTGGGGGGACCAGCGGGGGCCTGGAGGCCTGAGGTATGTGGTGCAGCGGCCAGCTCCAGGTGTCACGGGTGTCCTGGGGCTCCCTGAGGGGTAGGTTACACAGCGTGCAGGAGTGTGTCAGGAAGCTGGAACCGTTCCGCACCAACCGGGCTGGGAAGGGCCCCGCGTGATGGCCCCCGGCCCCCTAATCCTCCTTCTGCAGATGCGCTAGCAGGAAGAGTAGCAGAGTCCCTCCCCTGGGAAGTGGCCTCCAGCCTCCCGACCGGCCTCCGTCTTGGCCCCCGATGGCCGATGAGGCCTAAACGCCCCACATCCTGCAGGCACCCCCAAGGCCCCACGGGGAGGGCCCTGCTGTTCACAGAGCAGCCCAGGAGGGGGAAAGAGTTAAGCCTGTCATGTTCTGTTCCCACCAAACACCTCTGCTTAAATGCAAAGTCCCAACAGGGTGGTGTTTGCTATAAAAGCCCTAAGAGTGATTTGTGAAGTCTCGAAGCCCTGTAATCTCGTCAGCGTAATGGGATTATATTTCAAATCACCACAGCCTGTTCATTACCCATTTAAACTCCTCTGACAGAGGAAAACTTAACATGAAACGTGCACGGCAGCCCTTGCCGACTTCCCCACTCTCCTTCCTGATTAGACAAACAGATGCTGAGGTCTGGAATGAAAAAATAATGTGCCCATTTATTCATTTTTCTGACAAGTCACAATAGATTTTTAACTGCCAATGAGTGACCTCCCGGAGGTGCGGCGGCTGGGGAGGCGCCCGCCAGGCAGCGAGTGGTCATTTCTGCCCGTGCCGGCCCCTGTCCTGGCCGGGATTCCTCCTGGGACCAGAGCTGGCTGCCAGTCTGAGCCGCCCTCCCCACCCCGTCCTGGCCGACTGCAGGTGCCCTCAGCCAGGGTGGGGAGGGCTGTCTGCTGGGCCTTTCCGCTGTCACCAACCCCAGGGGTTCAGGGGCCTCCTCCAGGACACAGTCGTGGCCTAAAGTCAAAGCCCCAGGTAGGAAGCCCCGGCCTGCCCTCGTCCAGCCAGGTGATTGAGGAGCCTCAGTTTCCCCATCTGTAAAATGGAGAAAGTAGAACTCTCAGGGGTGCCTGGGTGGCTCGGTCAGATAAGTGTCTGACTCTGGATTTTGGCTCAGGTCATGACCTCACGGTTCATGAGATCGAGCCCCGAGTCGGGGTCTGTGCTGACAGTGCAGAGCCTGCTTGAGATTCTCTCCCTCTCTCTCTCTGCCCCTCACCCACACGCATGTGTGCTCTCTTTCCCTCTCTCTCAAAATAAATAAACTTAAAAAAAAATTTTTTTTTTAAATAAACTGCTTAGAGAGAGCTCATCTCAGTGATAAGGGGTCAGTGACCCAGCCTGGGCTGGTATGCACTCAGCTCCCACTCTGGGCTGCCTAGGACAACCGTCCCCAGTCAGCGCCCCCCAGGCTGTGACAAGGACTGAATGGGCCACCAAGTGCGGGGCCTTCCCTTGACCATGACCTCTAGTGTAATAGGCCTTTGGGGACCCTTGCTGGGTCACAGGGTCCCAGAGCAGGTGGGCAGAGGAGCCCCTCTGGCTCTCTGCCCTGTGACGATACCTGGAGCAAGGGTGGGCTGGGGAGAGGCAGCTGTGTCAGGGACCCAGCTCTGCCCGTCCCTGGGGCTCCCCCCTCCTAATTCAGAAGCAGGACACTGCTCCTGAGCTGCGCCACCGGCTGGAGGGAGCCCTATGGCAGTTGCATGAGGCATAAATAAGATAATGTCGCAGGCCTGGTGCACAGTGGGGGATGGGCAGCCATGAGACAAGGGTGCCCAGGTCACATACTCACTGGGAACACCCTGGCCAAGGTCTTCCCGGCCAGCAGGACTTCAGGCCTCAGGGCATGAACCCAGGCCCCTAGGGAAGGTCTCTGAGCCCCCCTCCCCACCCCCCTCTCAGTGCCCACCCGCCCCCTTCCACCCCACGCCCCCCCCCCCCCCCCCCGGCCTGCCTCTGCAGAGAAACTCCAGACAGAGCTCCCATCTGTATGCATTCCCTCCATGAATACGTAAGAAATACTGTGAGGCTAATTCTTTTTAAAATGATAAAATTCGTCTGTGTTATAGCATTCCAGCCCCCAGCTTCCTGAAAGCTAAAAATATTTTAATGTCATATTCCCATGTAAATTTTAGTTTAGAATTTAATACCCTTTTAACATACATTAAATTTTTAGCATTCTTCAAGCCCTTGACTCTTTTAAGGGTTTAGCTGATATACATTGGAGAAAAAGGATGGCGGAGGCTGTAAATTAGGAGAGAAGGAAAGTTCTAGATCAAGGTGGCCCCCAAACCTCTGCACCCACCTCATCTTGGGAGTTACTCCTCTGGCCTGGGGAGCATCTGAGCCAAACCCTGGGATCCTGGGGAGGTGTCAGAAGTCTCGTTTCCTTACTGGAAAGTCACAGCTGCTTTGTGGCTATGGGGAGAATTCACTAGAGCAGCCCCGGTCTGGGGAGCCAGGATGGCCCGGGGCCAAGGGCATGGGCGCTGCGGTCAGGATGGGGTCAAGCGCTAGTTCTGCCACTTGCCAGCGGGTGACTTTGGTGTGCTTTCTGTGCCTGTTTCCTGGCCCCCAAACAGGGCCAAGGTCAGCTTGTGCACAGGTGATGTTTGAGAGAATACACATGAAAGGGGGCTGTCATCGGCTCCACAGAGTAGGTGACCTCCAGGGTGAACTGGCTGGCCTTGCTGAGGGGTCCACGATGATGACATGTGTGCAAACTCGAGTAGATCGTTTTGGTTGATCTGTACCTGGCTCCAGCCCCTAGAGTGAGTCCTCAATCACCCCACAATGCAGGGCCCCCCAAAGCTGTCTTTGCGAAGCCTCATGATTGGCCCACGGCCCATGCGGCCTCCTAGGACTCCCCCTCCTGGGGGGCAGGCCTTGAAGAGCCAGGGGAAGGCTCTGATAATGGCGGGGAGGGGGGGTCCACAGTTGCCTTTAGGGGCAAATAGGGTGGGGGCTTCATGGCCCCGGGGCATCCAAGGTCAGGGCCTGGGGCCTGCATGAGCACTCTCCCCACAGCTGGCACTCTGGGGTCGGGGGCTGCACTGACCGGGGCCCACGCCCTCCTGCCGGAGTCACCGTGCCAGGGTCTTGGAGTGAATCCTTCCATCTGCCTGACGGCCCATCTGTGAGACGCAGGCAGAAATAATAAGACGTCCCTCATGGGCTGCTGAGGGGATCCGGTGAGGTCACGCCCAGGGAGGCCCCGGGGCCGTAGGAGCCGCCATGATCGAGGCAATGTGGAGGAAAGGCCTCTGTCCAAGCAATCGTTAACCAGAATTACAAATTTAGCGCGGAGACCTGAAATCCGGTGAGAGGGCAGCTCTGCTTTCTAATGGCTTTCAGGGAAAGATAGAATGCCTTGACTGACAGAGACAAGCCACAGTTTAGACTCCAACCAGGGTCTGCGACTAAAGCAGCCACCGTGTTAACTTAGATTTACAAAGAGTGTCTCCATCCTGGCAAGAGGAAGGCATGGGGAGAGGGAGCTGCTGCCATTGTGGGAGGCTGGAGGACCCGGGAGCCAGGTAGGGATCCCCGTCTAACCCACCCCAGAAGAAACCCAAGGGATCCTTCCAAGGCAGCTACTATAAGGTGAGAGCAGTTTCCTGATGAGGAGTGAGTTCCTCAACTCTGGAAGAATGTAAGCATTCAGCATTCCTTCAGCAAGCATCCACCAATGCCTACCTTGGAGTCTGCCCAAACAGGCCCTGAATGTATGGAAATGATCTGATGTAGAGCCTGTCCTTGGGAACTCCTGGTCCATGAGGCCATGACCCTGTCTCTAAGTGCTCAGGTGGCCAGATGTCTGTAACAGAAGCTGCTGGGCCTGGGGAGTCGAAGCAGACACAGCCCTCTTCTGTTCGCGGCCAGGGGCTCCTGGCAAAGGCGCCGGGTGGCTCAGAATGATCTAGTTGGAGGACAAGCGGTGAATGCCGGGGGAGGACAGATTCCAAGGCAGACAACTGCAAGAGGAACTCTCCAAGGAGGAGAAAGGCCAGTGCCTTTCAAGTCCAGCCCGTCCGTGGGGAGAGCTGTTAGCAAGAGGTGACTCCTCGGCCTCCCTCTGAGCTCAGGCAGCCTTGCTGTGGGACCCACGGCCGCGGTGCCACAGGGGCCTAGAGCTCACAGATGGTTGTCTTCATGCTTAGCCAAGAAATCCTCCACTTCTATGGAGAGCAGGCCTCCCGGCGGCTACTCCCGGATGGGGTTTCTCCCATGCCGGAAAAGGAGACCTTTGGGTTCAGGGGAGGGACTTATCTCCCTGGGGACCAGACGTCCTTCCTAGGCTGCCACAGAACCCCTCCCAGCTGACACTCGCACCTCCCAACGCGGGAGACCAGCCTTTCGTCCATGTAAGCGTCACCAGTGCCCTGTGTCACCTTGATGCCCCTCAGCTCTACTGTCCCGTTTCTGGGCCTCATTTTCTCTTCCTGAGAAGGGCATCCTTGGGGCACCTGGCTGGCTCAGTTGGTAGAGCATGCAACCCTTGATCTCAGGGTTATGAGTTCAAGCCCCACCCTGGGTGTAGACATTACTTAAATAAATGAATAAATAAACTTAAAAGAAGAAGAAGAAGAAGAAGAAGAAGAAGAAGAAGAAGAAGAAGAAGAAGAAGAAAGAAGAAAGAAGGCATCCTCCACATGGCAAGAATGACCTAGACAAGATTTCCAAGCCTCAGAAGGATCTCTCTCCCAAATACCATGTACACATCCCAGGCTAGGTCTCTGATTGGTCCCACAGGGATCACCTGTCCATCCCTGGGCCAATCCCTGGGGCTAGGGGCTGAGCTACCATGATGGGCAGCAGGTCCATGACTTTGGGGCTCGGGGGAAGGGGCCCCATTTACCAGAGCAGGGGAGGGGGCAGGTAAAATCTGGCACCTCTTTAGCAGTTATTATGTGCCAACCACTCTGCTAAATACCTTTTTTTTTTTAATTTTCTCAAACTCAGCGAGAAGTGGGGGTCCACGGCATCCTTCCGCAATAACAAGGCTAAAGGGTGAAGGAGTTTGTCCAGCAAGGAAGGGGCGTTCGTGGGACCTGGACCTGCCTCTGACTCCAGTCCCGAATGTCCCCACCTGTAGGGCTCCCTCCTCCATACGGGCACAGTGGAGGTGGAATCCTCACTTCGACCACAGCGCCCCCGGGGAATAGTGGTGTGTGCGTGTGTGTGTGTGTGTGTGTGTGTGTGTGTGAGCTTCATCCACCAGCAGCCCGCTAACCTTCCCTCCCCTCCCAGGCAGGGGTGCCCACCCTCACACACCTGTGCCCCCGGGCACAGCCAAAGCCGACGGCCGTCTGCTCTCCGAGGAGGCCGAACACGTCCCCAAGCAGCCCCTTCCCCACAGCCGAACAGCTGGCCACCATCTTGGCACACATTTCCCTGTCACATCTGATTTGCAAAGTCATGTCTGGAACAGACCCACAGGAGCGTCCAGTTGGGGGCTTTTTCAGGTCAAGGAGTACTTTCCAGAGAGTCTCTGGTTCTTCGGAGGAGAAAAAGAATGTGAAGACAAGGAAAAGAACCCTGTCTCTGTTGCGGGGCCAACACTCCCACCAGTGGAATCTTCCTCTGGGCCACTCTGGGCTACGGCCTTAAAGATCACCTTGAGGCTCTGTCATTATCCCATTTGACAGATGAGGAAGTCGAGGCTCACAGGAGTCCTGTCGCTTTCCCAAGGTCACACAGCTGCTGAGGGTGGAACTGGGATTTGAACAGGGCCGTTCCAGCTGCCCAAGCCCTTGCTCCTCACCGTCTTATCCACAGCCTTCCAGCAGATGCCTGAACTGGGCTGTCCGGCTGGCCTGACTCCAACACCTCCTCCTCCTCTAGGAAGCCTGCTTGAGCTGGCAAGGCCCGCCTCTGCTGCTCTGCTCTTTCCGCTGCTGACTGGAGTTTCTGGTTTCCAGGGCATCCAGGGAGGGCCCCGCCAGAGCTGGGTGGCTTTGACCCCCCGAAGTCATCCTCTTAGCCAAGGCATTTTGACTGCAAGGAACAGAAGCCCACGAGAACGCAGGCAACGGGAGCCCCATAAAAACCCACAGGCCTGAGCACAGCCAGGCACTGTGGGAACCAAGCGGGGCCCTCGAGGACCGGGCCACACTCCCCTTCTCAGAGGCCTGGGCTGTGGGTCACCTCTCCCTCTCTCTGGCTCCTTTTGGGCATCCTGGTGGTGAAGATACCCATAAGCACCAGCCCCCAAGACCGCATGCTCCCCATCTGCACGGCCACCACCCTGTCACTCCTTCACCTCTGAGCACCAACTCCCAGGGGGAGACTGTGGGGGCGTCCGAGGGCCCCGGTGGGACCAGCAGCTGGGCCAAGGAGGGGGTCGTGCAGGCAGGTATCTGTCCACAGGAACTCAGGAATGTGCAGGTGGGTGACAATTTCTATACCCTCCTCCTGCCCAGGTGCACTGTCTTAGGGTGAAGCCCTGGGGAAGTGACTTACACTAACTGTCTGCAACCTGGGGGCGGGGACTACAGGGGTCAGTGCCTGGCATGTAGTATGTGCCCAACAAAGGTTTGTGAATGAATGGAACGAAGCCAGAAGGCGTCCCGGCCCCAGAAAGGGTTCCATGGACATAGATGGGAAATGCTGTGTTGTACCTGCTCAGCAGGCTCTTCTCCTGCAGGACTTCTCAGAGCCTTTAACTAACCACCGTTTACTGTGCCCTGGGAAGGGGCTGACGTAGGCAGCATTTCCCAAGCATCCTTTTGCCAAAGCATGTGTCCATGTTTCTAGAACTGGGGTAAGTCAGAACTGAGGCTGGTAATGCTCTTTCAGGCAATCCAAGGGAAACCATGTCAGGGACCAGCTGAGAGTGTGGCCTCCAGAGTCAGGCAAACCAGCTGTGTCGCCTACTAACTGTGTGACCTCGGGCAAATCACTTTGCCTCTCTGAGCCTCAGTTATCCCATAGGCTTCCATGGGGATCATCACTCCATCTTTGTCCAGACTCCCATCTTCACCATTCTGTACCACACAGCAGTGGCCTCCTCCCTGGCTTCTTTGGCTCCCATCTGCCTCTCAGCCTTGGATATGATTTCTGAGTCTGGGGGACTCAAGTCCTCTTGGTCCCCATTCACTGTATTCCCAGCACCTAGCAGAGCAGGCCCTCCACACAATAACATTTGTGGAATGAATGAATCAACGAATGAATCAATGAATCAATGAACGATATTCCTATGTGAACACTCTGGGTTTAGTTTGGGGCGGGCATGGCCACCCCCCTCTCTGATCCTCCTCCTACCCTTCTTTTGCGCCTCAGTCTGGCTTGAACCTAAAGGAGGTCTATGGCCCACTCAGCAAACATTTATTCAATTGGAATAATTATACCCTTTTGGGAGCTGGTTGACCGAAAGATGACTGGGAGAAAGCCCATACACAGATATTCATGAATAAACCACGGCCTCCACCTCTAGAGGGCAGTAGAGGCTCCAGGCCTGGGCTCCACACTCTGGGTGCATAAGCCTCTGGACTCCACAGCACACACAGCAGGGGGAGGGGGGTGGGGCAGAACTATAGCACTGTGCCCATTAGACAGATGAAGAGAGTGAGGTTCAGAGTGCTCAGTGACTCGCCCAAGATCAATCACACAGCTAGGAGGAAGCAGGGCAGCAATTTCGACCCAGGTTTCATCTGACTCCAGACCCAGCAGTCTTAACCCTCCATTGTTCTTGACCGAAAGGCATGGACACAAGGAAGAACACAGTTCTGGAGTCTGGATTGAAATCCTACCTCTCTGCTTTATCCCCTATTTGTGTGGCACTAAGCCAATCATTTCACCTCTCGGAGCCTCAGTTTCCTTATCTGTAACATAGGGCTAATAATCCCTCTTCTTACAGGGTCGTGAGGATTAAATGAGCTAGTAGATGGGAGAGAGATTTCTGAGGTAGCACCAATTTTGTGGCCAGAGGACAGGGAAACCTAGGAAATGCCTGCCTCCCAAAGGAAGCCCTCAGCTGAGCCTGAGGCAGCAGGGCCCACAGGGTGGCTGGCATATAACAGCTCTCCATAAACTGATGCAGAATGAATTATCATCTTCTGCTGGTGCTGCAGATTGTCCCAGAACACAGAGACACAGAGGCACAGAGTTTGAACCGGGGTTCCCCTTGGACAGACAATGGGAAAACAGGGGATACAGCAGAGCAGTGAGTTTGAGGCCAGGCACAGCCTAGACCCACACTGCAGCCTCAGGACCCTGAATGTGGTGCGCATGAGCCAAGAGGACCGCCACATAGGCCAAGGCGCCGCCTCTTCAGTCAAAATGGCCACCACGTTTGTCAAGATGGCCGCCACACGGCTGCCACATCTGCCCCCCAAAAGCTGAGCCCCGCTGAGACTGGACTTGAAACGGAACACATTAATTGTTAAACTGTGACCAGACTCCAAATGGAGTGAGTCAAAACCCAGGGCAGCCTACACATTCCAAGGAATAAGAAGAAACCCGTTAGCCCTTCCCTATGCCCCTGAGAATGCTGGGTAATTACTTTTTCCCCTTTGTCTTTTTGTTTTCTTTTAGCAGAACCACCAGGAAGCGGCCGCAAAAATCAGTTAAAGCTTCCAAAGTGCTTCTTCCCCCAGAAATCTTTTATAAAAGGTGAAAGATTTACAAGACCCGAAGAGCAAACCAAGCAGGATAATTGTTTTTGGAATGACCCCAATATTTTCACCCCAGCGACCCCGGCTGGGCATCTTGCCCCATATTTATGATTCCTGGTCCTCTGCACGCCGCCAGGCGACCTTTCTGAGCCCCCTCTGTGAGCCCCCAGTCCCTTATCGGGCCTGTAACTCACCCTGACGTTATCTCTCGGGAGGGTTTTATGCACTTTAATTTAACTCCCCCCATCATTATTTCCCGGACTTCAAGGTTTTCTCTTTCGAGCTGCCCTTCCCGGGACAAGCATAATCTGTTTGCCATCAAGCCCAATAAATATGTTTGTGCGGGAGACGGAACCATTTGGGGAGGGTGGCCCAGGCCTGGGAAGCAGCCTCCGGCTCTCACCGGGGTCTGGGCAGCAGGACTGGCCCGTGTGTCCTTGAGCTGCTGTCCTGCTGGGAGCCTCTCTGCCTCAGGTCTCAGGCCGGTGGCCAGATCCAGATCGAGCAAACGAAAATGCAGGCCAGCCGGTTACATTTGAATTTCAGGTGAACGATGACTTTTTTTTACTTTTAGTGTAAGTGTATCCCACTCAATTCATGCTAAAAAAAAAAAAAAAAAAAGTGTTTGTTGTTTATCTGTGATTCTAATTGGACTATCTTATGTTTCATCTGGTCTCGGCTCCTGGGGGCCACCTGCTCCCTCCCCTGAGTGTAGGTTAATACACTGGAGAGTGGATTCCTTGATGAGGGCTCCCATAACACTGTACCACAGGCTTAAACAAAAGAAATTTGCTTTCTTACAGTACTTTTTTTTATATATATATGTTTAATTTTGAGAGACAGAGCACGACCGGGGAACGGACGGAGAGAGGGAGACACAGAATCTGAAGTAGGCTCCAGGCACTGAGCTGTCAGCACAGAGCCTGACGTGAGGCTTGAACTCACAAACTGTGAGATCATGACCTGAGCCGAACGAAGCAGGCTCCAGGCTCCAAGCTGTCAGCACAGAGCCTGACACGGGGCTCAAATTCACAAACCATGAGATCGTGACCTCAGCCAAAGTCAGATGCTTAACCGACTGAGCCCCCCAGGCACCCGGCTTTCTTGCAGTTCTGAAAGCCGGAAGTGTAAGATCGGCAGGGTTGGTTTCTCCCGAAGTCTCTCTCCTTGGCTTGCAGATGGCTGACTTCTCCCTGGATCCCTCTGTGTCCTAATTTCCTCTTTTCATAAGGACACCAGTCATACTGGATCAGAACTCACCCTCATGACTTCATTTCAACCTCATTAATTCCCCGAAGACCCCATCTCCAAATACTGTCTCTTTCTGAGGTACAGGGGTTAGGACTTCAACATACAAATGTGGGAGGGGACACGTTGAAGCTCCCAACAAGAGGTCCCAGAGAGTGAAGGGGGCAGGGCAGTTCTGTGCTGAATAAATAGTCCTGCCTGGAGCACAGCTGTTTACTCCTGACCCACCCAGCCCCCCACTCTCAAAGTCCGGGAATACCATGGTGAGAAACTTCTGTCCTCGTGGCCTGACGCGGGCCTCACCCTGCTGGCGTGGGGTGGGGGGAATGGTCCTCCCCTGGCGCCTGGCTATCCCCACGAGGCCCCGAGGGGCACGGAGCTGATCCCCGTGGAGCTGGTCCTTTAGGGCAGCACCTTGACGGCCCGGCCTTGGAAGACACTCTCATCCAGCTCCACGGCGGCCTAGGCTGAGCTCTCGGAGGCAAACTCCATGTAGGCATAGCCCTCGGGGTGTCCGGGGAACTTGTCACACAGCCTGGTGACCCAGTGGGCGTCCCCACAGGAAATGAAGTAGGCCTCCAGCTCCTGGGCCCTGCCCCCTTGTCCACGTTGTCCACGTAGACTGGTCTTCGGTCCTACTCCACCTTCTCCGTGGGGGTCCCAGGGCTCATCCCTGGCCCTCGAGGTCCCTGTGCCCTCCTCCTCCCCGGCCTGGCCCTGCGCCCTGGGCTGCTTCAGCCCCTGGGCCCGCTCCCTGGCCCACAGCTTCGGTTCGATGGCCTCCAGCTCCCGGTACCCGGCCAGGCCCTCCCCTTGCAAGATATGGATCTAACCACCTCCCGAGGCAAGTCAGAGTCAAAGGCGTACTGACCAGCCACCCCGTGAAGACATGAACCCTGCGTGTCTGGCCACCGCTGGCTCCCCAGCACCCGCACCTGGCTCAGAGCAGGGCCGCAGGGAATGTGATCGGGACCCCGTCAGATGTCCTCCGCACTGTCACCTGACCTCGCCATTGTGCGTGGAGATGCTGAGCGGTCCCCAAGGGCCCCGCGGGGCAGGTATGACTGGTCAAGGAGTGCAGGAGTTCCTGGGCAGCTTTAGATCAAGTAACGATCTCACCTTTTGCGGGTTTGAGGCCTGCGTCAGGCTCTGTGCTGACAGCTCAGAGCCTGGAGCCTGTTTCAGATTCTGTGTCTCCCTCTCTCTCTGACCCTCCCCCGTTCATGCTCTGTCTCTCTCTGTCTCAAAAATAAACGTTAAAAAAATTTTTTTTAAGTTAGGGGAAATAAACATAATGTTAAATGCATCTGAGTCATACAAACTGCATGGAAACACAGAAATGAAATCATGTAAAATCTGGAGAAATTTGTGTTAGGCTGTGTTTCTTTTTTTTTTTTTTCCTTAATAACCTTTTTTAATGTTTATTTTTGAGAGAGCGCAAGTGGAGGAGGGGCCGAGAGAGAGGGAGACACTGAACCCAAAGTGGGTTCTGCGCTGAAAGCAGCGAGCCCGATGCGGGGCTCGAACTCACGAACTGTGAGATCACGACCTGAGCCGAATTTGGATGCTTCACTGACTGAGCCACCCAGGCATCCCGACGCTGTGTTTCCTTAGCAGAATTATACCATTGATTTTCCTGGTTTCTTTTTTTTTTTCTAATGTTTATTTATTTTTGAGACAGTGAGAGAGAGAGAGTGCAAGCAGCACAGGGGCAGACACAGAACATGAAATGGGCTCCAGGCCCTGAGCTGTCAGCCCAGAGCCCAACACGGGGCTCAAACTCACAAACCGTGAGATCATGACCTGAGCCGAAGTCAAGACAACCAACTGAGCCACTCAGGCGGCGCCCCTGATTTTCCTGGTTTTGGTAACGTCTCATAGCTCTGCAAGATACTACCTTTGCGGGAAGCTGGGGGAAGGGTATCCTGGACTCTCATGACTATTTTTGCAACTTTCGTTAAGTCTACATAATTAACGATAAAATAAAAAGTTAAAAAAAAATTTAATGTTTATTTTTGAGAGAGAGAGACAGAGTTATGAGCAGGGGAGGGGCAGAGAGGGAGACACACAATCTAAAGCAGACTCCAGGCTCTGAAGTGTCAGCACAGAGCCCAACACAGGACTTGCACCCACGAACTGTGAGATCATGACCTGAGCCAAAGTCGGGCACTTAACCGAGCCACCCAGGTGTCCCTAAAAAGTATTTTAGAAAATTTAAAAACATGAGCGCTTGAGTGGCTCAGTCGTTAAGCATCTGCTTCGGTTCAGGTCATGCTTTCCCAGTTCATGAGTTCAAGTCCCACATCGGGTGAGCTCGAGCCCTGCTTTGTGTGAGCCCCGCTTCTCTCTCTCCCTCAATCTCTCTCTCTCTCTCTCTCTGTCCCTCACTCACTTGCGCCCTCTCTCTCAAAAAAAAAAAATGGAAAATTTAAAAATGAGAAATGTATTGAAATCAGAACCAAATTTTTATTTACATAACATTTATGAAGCCCTAGGGAGAATTAAAAACAGTCTAGTGAGCCCGGGTTGAGCTATGAAAGATATGATAGATATGACTTATAAGCACAAAGAATTTTGTGTGGGAAAGTTTATTAATACATAACAAAGCTTGGCTGATACTAGCGTAAAGAGGCACACTAAAAAGAATGATAGTAAAAAATTCATAAACATTGGATGAAGTAGAACTCTAGTATCTTAATGCTGTCTGATTTTCTCTCCTGACCCCAAGGTTATTGGATTTTTTGTGATCATTATCCAATCATGTGCCCCTTTGATGCGAAGATTTGCTTTTACTCATCTTTGGAAGACTCTATCAACTCCTAATACTTCTAAATATTATTAATATCTTGGCTTCTGTCCTTAATAGCCCATATGAAATAAAAAAAAACAAACCAAGAAAAAGAATACGCCTGAGTCAGAGAAAATGGCACACGAGGAGGAAAGTGTAATCAGATAATACAGTAAAACAAAGGCTTTACTCCAGGAAAGGCCATTACTACAGACGGCAGGAACCTGTCTGTCTCGTCACTTCTTATTCCCGGAGTCTGGCACAGAGAAGGCCCCCGATAAATATTTGCTGAGTGAGTGAGTGATGCCTCAGTTGGACTTTGCCCCCAGCCTCACTGGCGGATGAGCTTCCTTGAGTTGGTACCCAGAACACGAAATGCTGCCATTGGAGGCCCAGAGGTCCATAGAGGCCTGGGTCTGTGCACTGGAGCCGGAGGCGGCCACTGCCCGTCCCTTCCCTGGTGCCCTGGGACCCGAGAATCCACCTTCCGGGGTCCTTGGCACTGTGGCGTGCAGAAAGGGGAAGACACTCGGGAGATGGGGGGGAGCATGTGCTCCACTCAGGAGGCCTGGCCCAGCGGTCTGGGGAGGCCTCGGATCTGTAGAGACATGGTGCTTCTGGGAGGGTCTCCTGATACAATAAAAGATTATCAGCTAAATAAAACAAGAAGTGACTGGGGCCACTATGCCCTGTTGGATTGAAATCGTGTGAGCAAAGTGGTTTTCTCTGAGAGATTTATTTCCTGTGCTGGCTTCAGGCAGCCAGCCCAGCCGGAAAGAACGGGGCTGGTCTCCCTCCATGTGGGGGGCAGGGGTGGGGGGAGGGTGGCGCGGGTTTTTATTTAATCTTCCAATGAGCTGGAACAGTGAAGATGGCGTGAATGGACATTAATTCTGAAACAAATTATTAAAGCGCGATCTGGGATTCCGGGAAAGCCATCTACCCCCTGCCTTTCTGCCACTTCCCCTCACCAAGGCCATAAAATCCCTCCTCTCCACTCAAAACCCAACATCAAGCCAACTGGGTCTCCCGTTCAGGCTGAGGAGAGAGGCCTGGAATTGACCTCAGCCCAGGGCCAATGGAGCAGCAGGACTGTCTATGCCTCCAGACCTAGGCCACCTGCCTGCCTGGGCCTTGGCCCCTGACAAAGATCCCCACATTTCTTGCTCCCTCGTACCTGTATTTGCGTTCAAGGGGGCCACAAGCAAGATGGCCACCACCTCTCTCGCTCATGTGGGCTCAACCTCCGTCTCCTCCATCATAGGTACGTCAGCTCTTCTTGGGCCTTCCGGCCCCCTTCCTCACACCTAGCCCAGCCCAGGCCAATGTGGATCCTGGATCCTGCCCTCTTCAGCTGACATCCCACAACTCACTGCCAGGCCCTGCCCAGGCCTCCCAATGCTGAGCCCAGAGGGTTCATTCAGCATCTGAGGGTAGAGAGAGCCAGAGTTCAAGTAAGGAGCCAGAAAGCATGGTATGGGGGTTTCTGGGGCCTCTGGCTGGGCCCTGGAGACACAGAGAAAAGTCAGACCCAGCACCCCTGGTGGCCAGTCTAGGAGAGGAGAGACAGCCATTGGTGAGCCAGTGCCGTGAAGAGGGTACACCAGGCATAGGGCGGTACACAGACCAATGAATCAAGTCGGCTGGGTGCCGGGGTGAGCCTGGAGGGGCTTCCAAGATAAGATCCCTGACGTGGACACTGAGTAAACCAACGGGACCAGGACATTCTGAGGGGGGAAAACAGCATTTGCAAAGGTCTGGAAGTAGAATATTTACCGTTGTGTGCAAGTCTATAATAATAGTAATAATAATAATACCAACAAAAACACTTAAAATTTATTGAGAATTTACTATGTGCTGAGCTATTTCATGCATGTTCCCTAATTTTAGCCTTTCCAACAAGCCTATAAGGAGGTAGGAATTATCATTATTTCCATTCACAGATGGGGAATGGAGGCTCAGAGAGGCCCCGTTGCCCAACATCAAGCCAGTATGTGGGAGAGCCAGAATTTGAACCCAGGTCTGTCTGACTCCAGGGACAGTGCTCGTTGCCCCCACCATTCACTACCCCACCCCACCCCCCAACGAGATCCAGGCTTCTCCTGCTGGCCCAGCTGTGGAGGACCAGCAGGCTTTGCATCCAGGTCCATTCCCCTGAGTAAGACACTAGGGAGCCCAGGGCCCCTTCTGGTGGAGCCGAGCAGCTCACCATGCCCATGGCCATGGGCCCACTTGTCCAGGACTCACATTCTTCAATGATCAGGAAACATCTGGAGGCCATATGGCTTGACATCCAATGTAGACAGGCCACTCAGGGCTCCTGAGTCCCAGAGCCTGGCATGGATCAGAGCCAAAGGCTCGCCAGGGCTCCCATCAGGCCTGGCTGGGAGTCCCTGACCTGCTCCTTCTCCTGGCCATGGCACCTCTATCCACTAGGCTGCACGAGCCAGAAACCTGGGAGGGCCCTCCTGTCTCCTGCCTATCACTCCCCACCCCATCCCTCAGCAAGTGCCGATACCCCCATCACAAAGCACATCCCCAAACCAACCACTCCTTCCTGCCCACCTCGCCCCCTCCCTTGGCTCAGCACCCCCATCCCTCCCCCTCCCCTCCACGACTCCCACCCATCCTCCCCTCCACAGACTAAGGAAGATCCTTTAGAAACCCAGATCCAGTCGGGCCCCTCCACCTTCCCACCTCATTTTGTTTTAAAACGCCTCAACGGGTGTCAGTTAGGCACCCGACTTCAGCTCAGGTCACGATCTCGCTGTTCATGGGCTCCAGCCCTGCGTGGGGCTCTGTGCTGACAGCTCAGAGCCTGGAGCCTGCTTCGGATTCTGTGTCTCCCTCTCTCTCTGCCCCTCCCCTGCTTGCGCGCTCTCTCTCTCTCTCAAAAATAAATATTAAAAAAAATAAAATAAGAAAATAAAACCCTCCAGTGGCTGCTCCCCATAGGCTTTGGACCGTGCCCAGGGTCTTTGCCACGTCTGGGTTCCGATGTGCTTGTCTTCCACAGGCCTCACCTACCTCAGCCCTCACTACTCACCCCCTCTCAGAGCCCTGGCTCCATGGCTTGCCTTCCTGTCCTCAAAAAATGCCGTCCCTCCTGCTTCAGGACCTGCACCTGGCTGGCTGGCCCCTCCTTCCAAACTTGCCCTTTGGGCCCCTCATTCTGTCACCTTTGAGGTCCCAGCTCCCACCACCCCCAGTAGAGACCAAGCCCTGCTATGAGTTCGTGTCCTCCTTGAAATCAAATAACATATAATTAGTGTCCAGCCCTTGATAGACCTGGAACCCAGGGAGGCAGGGCTCTCGATGCTCAGCATGGACTCTGGCAAACAGTAGGTGCTCAATAAATGAGTACTGTTTCGTAAAGAAAAGCACCAACCCCCAGCCCTTCAGCATCCCTCAAACCCTCCCCAGTGCCCAGCCCTGCTGGGGGAGGAGGGCTGGGGGAAGAGGCAGATGGACCTGCCCCTAAGGAGTCCAGATCTCATGGAGGGTGGGGTGAAGCAGGCGGGAAAGAGGGGAAGGCTCGGGAAGGGGGCGGGGCTCATGCCCCTCCCTCCACGTGCCTCCGTAACTTCCCAGAAGCAGGAACACCTGACAGTTGTCCATGTCGGGATCACAGACAGGGGGACGCAAAACCAGTGCATGGTAAAAAGAAGTCGTCATCCTCTGAGTTCTCTGATGGCGGGGAAAGAGTACATTTTTCATCAGCCTAGACAACAACAAGCAAAACCAGGCATTTGGAAAGAACTTAGTTGGCCATGGCCCTTGAAGTGTGTCACCTTTCCAGCTAGTGATGCGCTCAGCACCCTGCCTCAAGTTTCGCCTCGCTCAGGACACAACGTGGAGTCTTTCTAGTTTGCCAGAATGATTTGCCGTGTCTCTTTATTCTCCAGGTCCCTCTGGGGGCTCTCCACTGGCCATAGGGCCAGGTGTCCCCCCCCGTCCCTGGATTTGGGTCTGAGTTCCTGGGAAGAGTAGCTGGGGACACAAGCAGAGGGTGACAATGGCCCCACCCCAAAGACTCATCCTGCCACCCTGGTGGGAACAAAGCCTTGAGGAATGAGAGAAGGGGGCGAGGGTCTGGGTGGGTGGCCAGCAAGAGCTCTTAGGGGGCTGGGCTGAGCCTGGATGGGGCTTCCTCAGACCAGCATTGACATTGACGATGACGATGAATCACAGGTCCCCCGGTCTGGCCCCGGGTGGAACACTGGCTGCCCTAGAGGCCTAGTGCAGCCTGCGCTCACGCAATCATCTATAGGTTCAGGACCTTAGCGCACAGATGGTGGGGTTCGCCGGTGTCACGCAGATAGGACAGAGGACAGGCCCACGCGCAGGGTCGGGAGGCCCTCGAGAACACAGTTCACCCAGCACATGCGGACGCGGTACAGCAAGACGGAGGCGGAAGGCCCGGCAGGGCCCCGAGGGTGGTTCGGGGATTCACGATGTGGTCCAGCGCGGCTCATAGTTGCATTTGGATTTGAGGCCACCGGGCTGTCCTGTGGCGAGTAGGTAAGAGAGAGACTGGAGGGCAAGAAGGGGCAGCGGTGGCCAGAGAGAGAGAAGGGGCGAGGAAGGACAGTGGGCCAGAGACCTCAGGGATAGGAGCACCATTGTCGCAGACATCTCTGCTTGGTGAGCAGAGCTGGTGGGGCTCCAGGTGTCCGGGCTCAGAGGCTCGTGCACCTGTCAGAGCATCTCTCCCACGTGTCACAGCGTCTCCACCCTCTGGCTCCAGCCAGCAGCTAGTCTGCCTCCTCTCTCTTTCCTGCTGGCTCTTCTTGGTTCCTTGTCCCCAGCTGGAGGAAGGGGTTCTGAGCCCACGAGCAAAACTGCAGCCTCCTACCTTTGATCTGGGCAAGGCAAGAATGGGGGGCCCCCGGCCCCCGCCACTGCACTCCCTCATTCCTGCAGTCCCCACTGTGGCCACACAGCCCCAGCCCTCTTCAGTCAGGGAGCCTTCGCCCCCTGGCCGCCCCTCTTCTGAACCCCCTCAGGAGGCCCAGGACAGCCATTCCCGCCCCTCCAGCAGCCCCACCACGGCCATGACCGAGCCCTGGCAGCTGCCCTGAGAGAGGAACTATGTGTCTATTTTACACACAAGGAAACTAAGGCTCGGGAAGGGGCAGTGACCTGTCCAGGGTCACTCAGGGAGGAACTGAAGAGATGGGGTCGCTGAGATCTGTCTCTCAATCTCAGCTCTTTCCCCCTACCCAAAGCAGCTCCCATAAAGAAGGGCACGCCACACACAGCGTCAATGAACCTGCCGCACAGGAAGTACTTTATTATTTCGGATCTGCTCAGGGCTCTCCCAATTGCAGAACAGTGAAAATGCAAACCAGCTAAGGTCGATAAGGGATTTATGGCTCAAAAGCCAAAGAAAGAACGTGGTAGTGAAGGTTCCAAAGCCGTTCCAGCAGAAAAGCTTCTGGCCAAGGGGGTCACATGCCCATCTCTGAACCAACCACAGCGCCAGGATGGGGCACTCTGATTGGCCAGGCCTGGATCATGCCTCCTTTGCTGTCGTCAGTAGTGGGCACAGGGCTTGCTACCAAGAGGGAAGGGAAGAAAATACAGCTCAGAGAGATTAAGCAACTCTCTCAGATCACACAGCGTGCCCTGAATCCGTGTGTGTGTGTGTGTGTGTGTGTGTGTCTATGTCTAGGTGGGGTGAGGGTGGTGACACAGTAGTTTAGGAGAGAGATTCTCCCGGCTTCTATGGGAGAAAGTTCAAATTTCCTTTTTTCTGGCACTGAGGTCCTCCAACCTCTGGCTCCTGCTAGGCCGTCTCTCTCCCCACCTCCTCTTCTGATCACCACCGCCCCCCAACACGTGCAGCCCCCAAAGATGTGTCTTACCTGCTCTGCTGGACTAGGCATGTCTGACAGGGGTGAGGCCTTACTCCTCTCTAAACCCCCTCTCCCAACCCTACTTCCCCGACTCCAGGCTCGGAGCTCAGGGCAGCTACTTATGAAATGTGTGGATTCTGGAATGAGCTGGAAAGGACACAACGGTCCTCAGGTCAAAAACCTCCACACAGTCAGCTCACCACCTCCAAGGCCATACAAATCTGCTGCTGCTGCTGATTTGGGGCAAGTCAGTCCCACCCCCACCCCTCAAGCTGGCCCCCCCGAGCTCACCTGCCTTCGGGGCTTCGCCTCTAGGCCTTCTCTGGGAGATCAAAAGTTTTCTTTGGGCCCAGCGTACACTCAAGAGGATGCCCTACAAAGACACACACTTAGATGCATGCACACACACACACACACACACCACAGCACCCCAGCTGTTTCCTTCAAAAAGGGATGGTGACCATCTCCCAGTCAAGTCTTCCCTTTGGGGAAGCAGCCCAGGAACCCGGAGATGGGGATTTAAGGGGGAGGAAGAGACACCCCATCTCTCTGCCCCTGCGGGGACCTCCGCTAAGAACAAAGAAAGAATTCCCCGGGCTGGACGCACGTGCCCAGCACCCACCCCAGGCACCCAAACCCGTGCACAGCACACGCAGGCCTCTCCATGGACTCTCAAGGCCAGAACACGTCCCTGTTCCCACTTATGACTACCCTTACCACACGGGTGGACTCCACTCGCTGTCGCACAGCCACCAGGACCCTCCCCACGCCCCCCCCCCCCACCAGAGCACAGCCGCTGCAGCGAGCCGGTCCATCCACCCCGCAGGCCCAGGAAAGCCCGAGGGTGTAGGGCCCGCGTCTCCGGAGCCTCGGTCGCCCAGGCCTGGGTGGCAGCTGCGGAGACAGTGTATGAGGTGGGGGATCCGGCCGCTCGAAGGTCCGCCTGTCCCCTGCCTGCGCGTCCGTCTGGGCCTTGGCCTTGGCCTCCGCCGGCGGCGGTGCGACCCCTAGCGCCCCAAACACATACGGGGGTCTCCGCGGACCGACGGGCCGATGGCGGCGGGGACGGCCACGCGGGACCGAGAACGGCCGAGACGCGCGGCCGCGGGAGCCGCCGGGGAGGCCCAACTGCAGCCTCGTGGCGCCACCTATGGTCCGCACTGCGGCGGCTTCCCGGCCCCCGGCGCCCGCGGCTCGGTCCTGCAGCCCGTCTCCGCGTCTCAGGGTGGCCCCGCCGCCCCTCCCAGATTCAGCCCCGGGGTTGGGGTTGGCGCGGGCGCTGCCACCGCGTCACGTGCAGAGAGGCCCCAGAGCCCGCAGCTGCGACCTCACCTGCCCCTCTGCTCTGCTGCCCCCCCCCCCCCCTCCGCTTCCCGGTTACAGAAGGGGACACGGAGGCTCGGCCACAACCCGGAAGTGGAGAGACCAGGCCGGGACCCTGACTCTGGGGCTTGTGGAATCCGGGCAGCTGAAGCTGGCCTGCCACCCCCCTGGCCACTGACCATGCTCACCTGTACCCACCGGCCTCATCCGAGAAGATCCATCTGCCTCCAGTCCTCCTCTGAGCCCCCAGCCTCCCCCTGAGCCCCCCACCCACAGCCTGCCCCTCTGTCCTCGGGAACTGCTCCCACCTAACACTGTCCTGGAGTCTTAGAAAAGTCACACCAGGAAACAAGAAGCTTGGAAACCCAGCCTCACTACTCACCTTGGGCCCAGAAAACCAAGACCTGTGCAGGCTCCTTTGCCCTGGCCTGGCCTCTGTGAGTCAGATTGTCTGTCTAGACTGAGATCCTCAGGCCCCTCTGTCTGCCACCACCTTCTGTGGCCTGCAGGGACAGGGTGATGACAGTGGTGAGAAACTTTGGAGCATATGCTCTGGGCCAGGCCCTGAAATCCTCACTCCGAATCAACCCGTGTGGGAGTATTATTACTATTCTGTACTAAACTGAGAATCAGGAGGCTCGCCGGAGCTCACATGTAGCAGGTGAGGGGCAGAGTTGAGATTGGCCTGGCGACGTGACCCACCCTGGCACGACCTGCTCACTCATATATACATCACAAGAGTCACAATAATACTGGTCACGTGTGTGAGATTCCAGCCCAAGCCTGGCCCTCAATGTCCCCAGCATGGCAGATGCCTCCAGGCTGACCCTCCAGCTTTACATACGGGCAGAATGAGTCCACAGAGATCCGGGGCCTGGCTCAGGATCACACAGAGCTGCTGTGGCCTAGGCTGCTCAAAACCCAGGCAAGACAAGAGTCTAGGGCCCAGCTGGGCCTCCAGGGTCACAACCCCCACTGTGTAGGGTCAACAGCTCAGCTGCAGCTCTTTGTCTGGGAAGGGAGGGGACAGACATTGACACAAGCAATAACAAACTCAGAGGTCAGAGCTGACGTGAAGTCTTGGCTGGGGCTTGGAAAAGCCCAGGGAAGAGACTAGATGTGGGAGGGGCCCGTCAGGGAAGGAGTCCCAAGCAAGTGACATCCAGTGGGTTTTAAAGGATGAGTAGGAGTTTGCCAGTGGAAAAAATGCAGGCAGGGATATTTCAGGGGACCTGGGGATTTCAAGGCCTGAGGGAGCATGGCCAGTTCCATCTATACCTTGGTAGTTAAGAGTATGGGCTAGATAGGCCTGGATTGGGGTCCCAGTCCTGTTGTGTGACCTGTGGCAGGCGACTTAACCTTTTGAGTTTGCATTTCCTCATCTGTAAAATGAAAGCCATGATGATCTCTTCAGTCACGGGGCAATTGCAGAGTTAGCACAGGGTGGCACGCACAGAGGGGAACACACAGGTACCCAGTAGAAAAGGCTAGAGGCTATTGGTGGGGACCAGATAGGAGCAATGAATGATGTGGCTGAGGAGGTCATCAGAGATCAGATAGCGAGGGACCTTGAAAGTCAAGCTAAGGAATTTGGCTTCCTGCTGAAGGCAGTGGGAGGGCGTGGAAGGGCTTTGAGTCAAGGGGTTACAAATGGGATTTATGTTTTAGAGGGTGCCCACGGAGCAAAGGCGAGGGTGTCCCCGAAGAAGGATGGAGAAAAGGGCCCTGAGCTCTAACCCCAGCCGTGTCCTTGCCCCTCTGCCCCCTCGGCCCCCGATGCTTCTCATCCTCAGCTCTGTGAGGTAGAGACACCGCCCTACCCGATTCTGAGGCTGAGGGGGGCTGGGGCGGGGCCAGCCTGCAGCTATGGCCCCAGACACCTCAGGCCCAAGCACCTGCATCCCAGAGAAACACCCGGGGTTCCTGGTGACCAGGCCTCTGCCTTCCTCAGAGCTGCCCTGCCCCCCACCACACAGAGACACTCCGAAGTCCCCATTACAGAGAAAGGACAGGCGGTGCCGCCATAATTTCTATTTCCTTCTAAATAGATGCTCCCAGACCTGCTCCCACAAAACCAATTAAAGCACCTGCCTGGGATGGGGCTTTGTCAGCAAATTATTTCCAGGCTCTGAGGCCCAGGAATAAATCTCGGAAGGAAGAAGTGGATCAGACGAGGAGGGGAGCTGGAGATGGGGGGCTGGAGCAGCCAGGCAGGACAGAGGGTCACTCTGCGTCCAGGCAGCTGCAGACGAGGTCTTTGCGCAGCCCTCAGACCCCGAGCCCAGACCTCTACAGCTGTGCCAGAGAATCGGTCACCAAGGTGTCCAGATATTCCGGCTTTGTGTCGAAACTCTCCCTGGGAAGCTGCTTGGAAATGACTTCCGGGGCGGTGGTTGGGAGTGGTGGCCTGAATATCTGCACGTTATCCTCAACACCACCCATCACGCACCCCTGGGGGGGCTTCTCCACCACGTAGCGGGAAGCAGATGCAGACAGCCTCAGTGGGAGTCAAGAGGCTTTGGCTCCCAACTCACTGTTGGGACCTTGTCCAAGTACTTCCCTGCTTTGGGCCTCAGTGTTTTTATCTGTAAAATGGAGGTGGATGGGAGTTTGGCCAGCCCTCCCAGCTCCCACATTACTGGCACCTGTGAAACTCCATCAGCCTTCCAGTTGAGGCCCAGGCTGGCCTTCTTCTAGAATGCCATGGACTCTCTCCTTCGGCAGGCGAAGGCCAGAGGGTGGGTGGAGTCCCATCCAGTGCAACCATTGTTGCACCCAGGAGCTCAGAGGCTGGCAGAGGGAAGGAAGGAGCTGAGGGAGCCCTGGATGGGGAAATGGGCAGTGATTCCTACATAGAGAGCAGAGGCTTTCCAGGGAGGAATCATTGGAACTAAGGTTTGAAAGTCGAATGGAGTTCACTGGGTCGAGATGTCATTCTCCCAAAATAGAAATGGTTCCGTTTCACATTGGCATCTCTGTGAGAATTCGTAAAAGACACCCTTTCTTCCTCTTTACTCCCATCTTTCAGGAAATTGTCCTAACTTTAGAAAATCTGCCATGTCTTCGACATGAACAGCGAATGCCCCTGGGATTGTGCAGTGTACAACTTCCACAACTGCGCTGTAGCTCTAGGAGAATCAAGCCAGAAGGGGCAAGGAGCTGCCCATCCCAGCAACCTCGAGAGGAACAGAGGGAGGAGCACAGAGTCCTCCTGCCAGCAGAGGAATGCAAGGGGACGGTCCTCAGGGGTGACGTGAGATGGACATGCTCCATCCCCCAAAACACTATAGACTCAGAAGAATCTATCTGTGGATACAGAAGAATCAGTAGAGTGACTGACACCACCATGAATCCTCACTGAACCCCACAGCAGGATACAGTGGAAGAAACTGAGGCAGCTGGAGACCACGTCACAGAAGGACTCCACGTCCATGCTTGGAGAGGCAGATACCACTTCCTCCCTCTCCATTTGCACACAGGCGACTGCGGCCCCCTGGTGAGGGGACAGGAGCGGAAAACCTGAGCAGGCTATTGGGTATGAGTCCATGCCAGGCTGCGTGTGGGCACTCTGGCCAGTGTGCAGTCACTAAGCATCAATGACTTCCCACGGCCCCTTCGTGCCAAGTCTGTGGGGAGCCAGGGACACGGAGGAGTTCACCTTCTAGACACGACTTCTGTCGTGACAGGGGTGAGAACGAGGCTCAGAGGTTAAGTGCACTTGCCCGAGGGTTCTTGGCTGGCACGCTGAACGGGGGGCTTCCAGAATCAGCTCCCACACTGTTTGGGGGCAGAGAGAAGCTGGGCTTGCCTGAGGAAGTTTCCCGGGCCTGCAGGATCTCCGCAGAGCCTTGCTCTTGCAGCGGCTGGGCAGGGCTGGAAGGGCCTGGAAGTCAGGATCTGTTTTGGTTTTAGTTTTTAATAAAGGTGATTCTAAAAAGCAGCCTAGTACAATACAGTGATACAAGCTCACACAGCTTGTGACAAGCTGCGTGGCTTTGGGGCACATTACTCAGCTTCTCTGGGCATGAGCTTCCTCATCTGCAAAGTAGGAATCCTAATACCTCCCGCAGAGGGGCATTTTGAGGACAAAATGAGATAACGTATGTGTATCAGTTAATGTCCAGCCAGGAACACGGTATTTAAACAGGGAATGTGATCCAAGGAATTAACCACACAGGAGACAGAAGAGCTGAGAAGCCAAATTGGATAGGGCAGTGACCCAGAGACGATTGTAGCGGGAAGCCACTTTCCCTCTGGGCACAAAGGGAGGACGTGGGGTTTCCAGGGGCCACCTGGTGGAAGCTGGAACCAGGGAGGGCTCATCCAGGCGACAGGCAGCACAGCACAAAGTCCCCAGCGCAGTCAGTGAATGGCTGTAATTACTATTCTTTTCCTTTCTACTATTACAATAATGCAGGCTCAATGTATTAAAACTGCTTTGGTTGTAGCAGAAACCCACCCAAGCCAGGTTAAACATGAAAAAAAGCGAATTTAATAAAATGCTGCAGGGGAGTCTCTAAAACCAAAGGCAGGACCGTGGCCTTGACCCAGGACCAGGAAAGGTCTGGTCTCCCCAGCGCTCTCCCGCTGCTTCTCTCCTTGTGTCTGCTTCATGCTTGTGGTGGCACTCAAGGTCCTCAGCCCCCATGGCAGCAGGATGGCCCCTGATAGCTCCCAGATTTCCCGCGGAGTCTGGGATTCCTTGGCCACCTTTCCAAATTCCTGGAGAAGGCATTCTGATTGGCCTGGCTTGGGGACCAGTGCCCATCCTCGTCCAATCAGCTATAGCCAAGAGGGTGGAGTCACAGGCTGCCAGTCACTTTGCCCACCGTAGGTGGGGAGTATGGCCCACGGATTTGTGAGCCCGCACTGCAAACTCTGTTGAGACAAACAGAAAGTGTTAAAATGCACCTTATTGTTGGAATTATAAAGAAAATTTTGACGTTTCTTTTCAGATTTTTCTATTTCGGTTGGTCCTACCGTTATTTTTAACATAAACGATCTTGCAGCCAACAGCCTTCCCCCCCACCATGTCTCCTGGGGATGAATTCCCAGAAGTGACACCACCTACACAGCACCAGCCCACCAGCCTGGCTGAAAGGGTCCCTTTACTGCCCCTCCCCGCCCCCCCCCGCCCCCCCACCAGCGGCCATCAGTGGGTAATAGCTGCTGGTATTTTCTCACCAATGGTTTTTCCTTGCAAGGGGAGCCCGAATTGAGGGTTTCAGAAGCAAAAAAAGGCAAGTTAGGTATGACGGCTCACTACCCTCCCTGTGGCTTTCTTTTGTTTTTTTTTTTTTTTTTGGTTTGTACATATTTATTTGATTAATTATTATTTGATTATCTGATTAGTTATTATTCCAGACCTCAGTAATCCATTAATCAAAATTATACAGACAAAGTCTGGGCTTAATTAAATGGAACTTTGACCTCTGCTGGGGGGAAAAGGAGTTTACTTAACAAGAAAAGAAGGCAAAATAATTTGTGGAAGCCAGAGGGATGATGTTTTTTTCCCCCAATTTTTATTATAATTATTCTAACTTATATATTTATGATATAATATATTATAATTATTCTATTATAAAAATTTCAAAACACAGGAAAGTTGAAAGAATTGGACAATGAACACTTGTATACCCTCTATCTGGATTCAACAATGATTCATACTTTGTCCAGTTATCACTCTCTCTATATATATATATTTTTTCTTTCCTGAGCCATCTAGAAGAAAGTGGCAGACATCGTGACCCTTCATCCCCAAACTTCTTTTCCTCTACTAAGATAAAAACATTCTTCTGTATAACAACAATGCCATTATTATGCCCACGAAAATTAAAAAGTATTCCATCATTCCGTTAAGCATTTCAGAGGGATCAGTTCAAAATTCAGGGAGACTAATTGCCTTTGATAAGCAGGGGTTTTTTTTCAGTAGTCTCCACGCCCAGAATAGAGCCCAATGCAGGACTTGAACTAATGACTCAGATCAAGACCTGAGCTGAGATCAAGATTCGATGCTTAACCGACTGAACCACCCCAGCACCCCAATAACAATTTCAAGGAATAAATAATACGTGTAAAAGTACCCAGCCTAGTGTCTAAATACGATAGGAACTTAGTAAACTTAATAGACGAACTTCCATCACCACCACCTTTGAAACCACGGTAATTCTGACCAGCTTGCCTCTCAATGTGAGGCCACGTCAGAGCAGCGTGCACAGGCCTCCAGTGCTCCTGATGGGGCTCCCCCAACTCTCCCCAGCAGCCACAAGGGCAGACACTGAAGGCAAGAGGAAAATTGCTGGAAACAAAAGACAGAGTCACAGGGCGCTGAACTTGGCCTCAGCAGCCTCCCAGTAATGGCACCAGAGAGGGGATCCGTGCCAGCCAATGCTGGATGTGGCAGCCAGAGCCGGGCTCCTGGCCGGGGTCCCTCCACTTACCAGGGCAAGAGCGGGTTTTTTTTTTTAATTGTTTTCAAAACAGATTTCATGTGGTCCCAAAATGAGACCATGATTGTAAATTAAAGTGTAATTAGCCTTTACGCTTTTATATTCATTAACTCTTCTCTGTTAATGATGCTAGGCTAGAGCAGAAACCCTGCATTATGAAACCACATCCAGGAAATAAAATAGTGATTTAGATAATGGCCACAATGTATTGCTACTTACACATAATTAAACAAATGCTCCATTTAAACTTGGAAACATGACTGAATGTTGATTAACCCTCGCCCGGCGATTCTGTTCGGAACTGGGGAAGGAGAGGCGCCATGAGCTGGTCCGGAACAAAGTGTCTGGGCCAGCCACGTCTGCCTGCCGCATCCGCCAGCCTCGCCCGCCAGCCGCACCTGCGCAGGGAGGGTGCAGGTCTCATGCCAGGAAGCATGGCCACCAGTGGCCGTGACCATGAGAGTGATCCTGGGACCTTTTCAGAAACCATCACCCTATGTGAAATAAGCCAGATGCAAAAGGGCAGATAGTGTGTGATTCCTCTTAGATGAGGTCCCCAGAGCAGTCAAGTTCGTAGCAACGGAAAGTAGACGGGCGGCTGCCAGGGGCTGGGGGAGGAGGGAATGGGGAGTTCGTGTTTAAGGGGTACAGAGCCTCAGCTCGGGGAGATGAAGAAGTTCTGTGGATGGATGATGGTGAGGGTTGTACAACAGTGTGAATGTGCTTCATGCCATTATGTTATGTGTATGAAGCTCAATTTTCTTAGTTTATGTAAAGCTTAAAAAAGGGGAGCCTGGGTGGCTAAGTCAGTTGAATGACCGACTCTCGATTTCAGCTCAGGTCATGATACCAGGGTCATGGGATCGAGCCCCATATCGGGCTCCACGCTAAGTGTGGAACCTGCTCAGGATTCTCCCTTTCCCTCTGCCCCCTCCCCAACTTGTGCTCTCTTTCTCTAAAATAATAAATAAATAATAAATAATAAATAAAATATTTTTTAAAATGATAGATAAAGTGTAAAGAAGAAGAGGGAGGGGGAAGGATTCATCCCATCCCACTTAGCTGCTGGACGGGGGCTGACGACAGAAGCTGTCCTCCTCAAGTCAACCCATTCTATCCATTGTGTCTTATGAGAACTGCCTCTGGTTTTATGGACAGTTTTTGTATTTTTAAAAAATATTTTTTAATGTTTATTTGTTTTTGAGAGAGAGACAGAGCACAAGTAGGGGAGGGGCAGAGAGAGAGGGAGACAGAATCTGAAGCAGGCTCTAGGCTCTGAGCTGCCACAGGCTCAAACTCACAATTTTTGTATTTTTAAAAATTATAATGAAGAATTGCTTAAAGTGTAAATTATTTAAAATTAAAATAATAAAACAAAAAAAGTCACTTATTCAGATACATTGACTAAAACGTAACGTTTCTGGTTCTCAAACCCACCTAGAGAAAGTACTCAATAATTTTCCACTTGCCACTTTCCTGCGTGTATCTTTTCCAGATAATGTGTGCCTTTTTGCCGGTTCCCCCAGAACAGACCCTGAGACGAGAACCAGAAGGCAGGTGGATGGTCTAGGAGGTGACCCAGGAAAAGCGAGGAGAGGCAAGTGGGGAAATCAGGTGAGGAAAGGGAAGGGACCGTCCTGGTCACTTATTGCTATGCAACAAACGGCTCCAAAAGCTAGTAGCTTAAAACAGCAACGATGATTTGCTACTTCTCAAGATTTCTGTGGGTCAGGAAAGCAGACTGCAGGGACGAATTCTCTCTCCTCCATAGTGAAGCCTCTGCTGGAAAACTCAAAGGCTGGGGCTGGAATCCTCGGAAGGTCTCTCGCTTACACGTGGGGTAGCTGATGCTGGCTGCCCACTGGGGGGCCTAGCTGAGGCTGTCACCTGAGACCCCCACAGGTACCCTCTCCAGGTGGCCTGGGTTCCTGAAACATGTGGCCAGGTTCCAAGAGCAATCACCCCCCCCCGCCCCCCAACACACACACAGAAAATGTCAGGTGGAAACCATGGGTCCTGTCACCACCGGCCTCAGACGTCATGCAGCATCACTTCTGCAACCAGTCAGGAAGTTTCTGCCCGGGTTCAGATTGGGTGGAATGTCAATAACCCATTGTATGTGGGGAGATACAATTAGCCACAGTTACCAGGCAAGTTACCCTAGTGCGCGCTTGGAACTCAATTCCACTGGGAGCCTCTGGGAGGTAGCTGCCACACTAAAATTTATTGAGCATTCACAATAGGCCAGGGCTGTGATAAGGACACAGACCTTATGCCATTTCCTGTGCAGTGGCTACTGTTATTGCCCCCATTCTGAAGGCTTAGAACGTACTGGGGCAGAGACATCCCATCCATCCACCAAAACCCATTTTTTCCTCTTCCCAGACTCACGGCTAGACATTTTCCAGCCTACTTGCAGCTCCGTTTGACACATGACTGAGTTCTCTGGCAGCCGAATGTGAGCCCAAGTCAGAGGTGCCCCTTCTAGGCCTGGGTCACGTGCTCCTCTATGCTCCTTCCCTTCAGGCCAGCAAGGAAACACAACACAACACACCCGCTGAAGATGTCAGACTCTTCCTTCAGCCCGGGTCCCAGAAGCACCTAAGGGAAGAGAGCCCCCTCTCCTTCACTGATCACGCCTCTGTAGCCGGGGTCTGTTACTGTAGCAACAAACACGTTGGGTTTGTTTGTTGCCGCAGCTCAGTCTGGGCCAACACAAGGGCGCCATATTGGATTACATCATCTGCAATTGCCACGTTACCACTTCGTAAATCAAAAATGGTCAAATGTTAGCAAGTTCAGATGACTCAACCCAATACACGAAACTTATTCTTTTCCCCTGTGGGTAGTCCCCCACTTGCTGAAGTACCTTAATTTATTTAACCACTCCCCTTTTGCTTAAACATCTGTATCGTTTCCATTTTTTTTGACCTCACAAATAACACTGCAGTAGACATTCTTCACTATTTATCACGACGAATTTGTATGGATGTGTCTACCAGACAGAGTTCACACAGTGGCACTGCTGAATCGGCGCTGCTCATTTAAAACTTTGATAGGTAGGGGCGCCTGGGCGGCTCAGTCGCTCAGGCATCTGACCCTTGATCGCAGTTCAGGTCTTGATCTCAGGGTGGTAAGTTCAAGCCCTGTGTTGGGCTCCATGCTGGGTGTGGAGCCCGCTTTTTAAAAAATGTGATACGTACTGCTCAGATCACTCTCAAACGTTTTCTAGCAATTATGTGTGTATGTGTATTTGTGCGTGTGTGTTTAAGCAAATGCTGTTACAGGACTTAACTATGTGCCAGTCATTGTTGTATGTTCTTTGCAAATATTAATTTGCTTGATCTTCAAACAACCCTGTGAGGTAGGTTCTATTATTATCCCCATTTTACAGATGGGATGACTGAGGCCAAGAGAGGAAACCTGCCCAAAATCATGCCACTAATACGTGGTGAAGGTGGAGTTGGGATTTGAGCCCGGGCACGCTGTTCCAGAAGCAACTTTATGACCACTGTGAGGGTGAGGCTTGCCCGGAGAGGCCCAATGTGGCCTCTGGGTTGGGTCCTGGGAGGCTTGCTCTGTCTCCCTTTCAGGAAAATTAAACAAATAATGATAACAGCAGGGTCACTGCCATTGTGAGCACTGGGCAGTAAGGGCTGCACGTGCTCAGTAAAAAACAATTTAAAAATGAGTAACTCACAGGAATCTTCCCCTGACTTCCTTTCTTCTTACCCAGGTGCATGGCTTCATGTGTTTATTGGTCCCTGGAATCAGACCAAGCTGAGCATGCCATCTGGCCCAGAGGCAGTCATGTGCCCTTCTCTGAGCCTTTGTTCTTTTGTCGGAAAAGTGGGGATAATGACTGGACTTAGCTCAGAATTTGCGAGGACGACACGAGAGCGAAATGAGTAAAAGCAGCACAATTTCCATCATTTACTTAAGAGCCCCTCGCTTAAACATGAGCAACAGTAGCACCAGGCCGAGAACCCACAGGGGTGGCAGCTTCCAGCAGCCGCAGACATCCCTGGCTTCTCAGGCTGCCCTGGGGGAGAATCTTTCTCTGACCCCAAGTCCCCCTTCGCATCCCCAGCCCCTCCGACAATCATGTCAGGCCTAATATAGTATACACATGAGGGGCACCTGGGTGGCTCAGTCGGTTAAGCGTCCGACTTCGGCTCAGGTCACGATCTCACAGCCTGTGAGTTCGAGCCCCACGTCGGGCTCTGGGCTCACAGCTCGGAGCCTGGCACCTGCTTCAGATTCTGTGTCTCCCTCTCTCTCTCTCTGTCCCTCCCCCACTCACGCTCTGTCTCTCTCTCTCTCTCTCTCTCTCACTCTCTCAAGAATAAATCAACATTAAAAATTTTTCTAAAAATAATATACACGTGATGAGTCCCTGTCCTGTAACACTCACAGTGGCTCTGCTTCCCGACCACCACCTTGCCGGATAGCTATTGGCATTGGTAATGCTTCCGGAACAGAGAACCTTCAGGATGGGAATCTGGCATTCGTTCTCTGTTCTGGGTAGATCTGGAGGTGTTAAATACCTGCTATTGGGGTGCCTGGGGGTGCCGGGGACACTGCTGGTCCATGCCATGCAACAGTGAAGTAGTCACTTAAATTATCACCTTTAGACCCCTGCAGTCAAGGCCTCTGGAAAGCTCTGGGTGACCAAGCAGCAGCTGGCATAGCATGAGTCAGTGGAAATAAATAGGGACTGTGGGCTGCTTGGTTGCTTCTAAGTGCACTGGAAAACTTTGGAAAACAAAGATGAGCTCAGGGCTTTCCAGATCAAAGTCTGACTGAAGAGCCAGAGGTCCTCTCTATACCTGGAGAATCTCTGGTGGCCTGTCCTGAGGTGGTGTCCTTGCAGGGGAAAAGTGATCTTCCTCAAGACCACCTCCCCCCGCCCCCACCCCACTTCTCGTTGCTTCTAGATTTATTACCAGACTCAGGGCCTGGAAGTTTCAGGTCAGGTATAAGGTGTGACCCATGAGGAGGCGTGGGACACACCAAAGCATTACAAGATGCTGCCAGCTCATATCAACAGGGAAACGTGTATGGCAATGGACCCCAAGTGTGGCACATCCTAACAGAAGGAATATAATGTTGCATCTGGGCAAATTTATTGACGTGGGTGGGTGCGCTAAGCACCCAATCGAATCCTGGATTCCTTGTGTTAGCTCAAGCAACTAGAAGGTTTGCTCAGTTGGTTCTTGAAACCTGGACCCCAAGTGTAGCCTATCCTGAGTGTAGCTGAGATTCTAGAATTTCTTTAGTGTAGAAGAAAGTATTCAATAATTCAAGAGAGTGCCCAAATGCAGAAGTGGGCTTATTATTTAACACCTGTTCAACCATCCCCTAAGTTTGGGGGGTGGGCAGGGGAATGGGATTAATTAATTGATCAATCAATCAATCACAGTGCTCCCAAGACTGAAATAAGTGGGCAGCCTAATAAAATCTTGATTTGTATAAGCAGAAAACTGCAGGTCTGGTAAATAGAAATCTAACTGAAGCAACAAAGTAGAAAATGGCGGCCCCTCCAGACTGGGCCGTTCATGGACGCAGAGCCCCTTGAGTGAAAGAGGAGTCCGGATCCGCTTGAGGAAGGACCCTGCCACACAGCCACGTTGTATGCTGTAAAATTTCCTCCTGATGTTCCTCCAAAGGGCCCTGAGGCCACTTACCAGAGTGTGCATTGGAGAGAAGGAGCTACAAGATATTTTAGGGATTATTGGAGGCTGGTTCGGAGCCAACATTAGTTCCAGAAGACCCAAAATGCCGCCACGGTCCACTCAGAGTCAGGGCTTCTGGAGGTATTCTGGCTATCTACTGCTGTGTAACAAACCACAACCATCTTCTTATCTTGTAAACCAGGAGTGCGGATGGGGCTCAGTGGGATTCTCTCATTCCTTGTGCGGTCAACTGAGATCACTGGCAAGGGGCTGCTCTGGGGGGTCTGAGACACTTTTGCTCACATATCTGGTTCCCTGGCAAGGTTGGCTGATAGGCAGGCCTCAGCTGAGACCGGTGACGGTCTGGGAGGGGTCTGAATTCCCTGAGCAAGTGTGCCAAAAAACAAGGTAGAAAGTGCCTCACCTTGTGTGACCTGGCCTCAGATGTCACACAGCGTCACTTCCTTTACAGTCTATTGCTTGAAGCAGACACAAGCCCACCCGCATTCAAGGGAAGAGGACATAGACCCCACCTCTTGATGGGGGAAACGTCAAAGCATGCATGGCCATGTGTTAAGAATACTGCAGGAAATCACCTCAGGTAATTAGGATAAGCTGGTTGAGCGCCAGATCATGTGGACACAGTAGGTCCCTGAACACAGCTCAGGGTTGTTTTCCCAGTTTTGGAAAGCACAGTTGGAATTGACATCTTGAACAACCAGTGGTTCCCCTACCTGTGCAGTGAGGGCTCTTACGGGAGGCAAGGCCAAAAGAAAGCCCCCCACCAAAAGGGTAAGCCAGAAGCAAACCGCATTCCCAGAGGGATTGCAGGGAGCGTGTGCACCCCCCCAAGGACATGCAGGATGTGGGGGTGGTGATTCCCATGACGTCCCCATTCAACTCACCGAGATCGGGTCTGTACAGAAGACTGATGGAACTTGCAGAAAGGCAGGAGGCATCGTAAACTCATTCAGGTGGGGATCCCAATTGCAGCTGCTGTTCCAGATGTGGTTTCTTTGGCTGGAGCTGACCAGTGCATCTGGTACCCCTTCCCTGATCAAAGCAGTTAACTTTCAGTTGGTAGGGTGGGCAATAGACCCTCCCCATCCTACTTCAGGGCTGGGTCAACTATCCAGCCGTCTCTCACAGGCTAGACCACGGGGGCCTTGAGATCCCTCCTGTTCCACAGGCCATCACACTAGCGTCCTGAGCCCCCAGATGACCACTCCCCAGGGACATCAGACAGCTACCTGGCAGCAGGTGGATTACAGTGAGCCACGCCCATCATAGAAGGAGCAGTACTCTGTCCTCCTTGGTATAGACGCTTATCCCGAGTGTGCATTTCCCTGCCAAAACCACTACACCTACAGAATGCCTCAGCCACCATTGTGGTGTACCGACAAGCTTGGCTTCTGACCAAGGAACTCGTTTTGCACCAAAGTAAAGGGCCTGTGGAATCCCTATCGTGCTAAAGCAGGTGGCTTTATGGAATGGTGGAACGGCCTTTTGAAGATACACTGCAGGGCTGGGGCAGTGTCCCCCAGGATGGGCATGTGATCTGAATGAGTAGGCAACATGGGTTGCTATTGCGCCCACGGCCAGAATGCATGGGTCCAGGGGTCGAAGGATAGAAAAGGCCTAGCCCGTCTCCTTATCATCCCTAGTGACCCACTAGCAAAATTTTGTTTCCCATTCTGCAATTCTGAGTTCCCAAGGGAGGAAACTTCCTACCAGGGACACAACAATAGTTCCACTAAAGCTGGAAGCTGAGCCTGCCATCTGGCCACACTGGGTTCTTTATACAGTGAAATAGGGTTGCTAAATATACAGTGGGGGGTTGGACGGGTATGGTTGGAATGGAAAACGGGCAGGAGCATTAGTGACATAGACCCTTCAGGAATGAAGGTCTGGGTCACCCCAGCAGGCAAGGAACCACACCGGCTGCTGCTTGACATGGACAAAGAGCATGTGAAACGGTAGCGGAAGAGGAATTCATTCCAGCTCCTGCCATGTGGCCTGTTGTAGAAGCAAGGACTGTAGTCACTTGTATTTTTTTTTAATTTTTTGATGTTTATTTATTTTTGAGAGAGACAGAGACAGAGACAGAGCACGAGTGGAGGAGGGACAGAGAGACAGAGGGAGACACAGAATCCGAAGCAGGCTCCAGGCTCTGAGCTGTCGGCACAGAGCCCGATGCGGGGCTCAAACTCACGGACCGTGAGATCATGACCTGAGCCGAAGTCAGATGTTTGACTGAGCCCCACAGGTGCTCCTGTAGTCACTTGTATTTCTTCCTTGTCTCTATAGAGATGTATTTATATAGAATCAATTCTTTTTCTTTCTCTCCCTCTCCCATCACCTCATTAGAGAATGTGAAGTGCATTGAGGCAGGTATTGTGCTCCAGTCTAGGATATCGGAAGGCGAGTGTGACACAGTTGGAAGGGAGATAACCATCACCCCGACATCAAGGGGACTGTGCGTGCCTTGTGTAACCCACAGCTGCAGACCCCCCGAGGGGAGCCCCACATCAGCAACAGCCCCGCATAGACTCACAGGAGGTGAGAGAGCATGGAGACAAATTCTGTCCGGTCCTCGAGTGGAGAAGGACAGTAGGAAGCAGCTCTGGGGGAGGGGGTGGAGAGGAGGGCCTTGGTCCCTCTGCCAGATAGAGTTTTCTGCTCGAGGAAGCTTGTGGGACATGGCCCCACACCACCAAAGTCCCCTCCCTGCCCTTCTGAGGGGCCTTGGGCCAGGCCCTGCCTTTCCTGTGTCTGTTTCCCCACCTGTACGCAAAGGGAAAGAGGCATCCATGAAAGCATTTCCAGCTTCCAAACTTGCTGAGTCTCCTCTGGGAAGTATCTGGTTTGGGAGAACAGAGTATTCCTGCCCCACTAGACCTGACTCACATCTTGGAGAGCATAGCCCCAGCCCTGGGCCAGCCCTGCAGCGGGACCCAGCCCCTGGGCCATGTCTGAGGTCTACAAGGGGCAGAAAGCGGAGTCTGGTGACCCACATCATCTCTGTTTGATGGATGTTCTCTAGCTGGAGGGCAGCAGGGTCCAGGCTACGCAGAAAGGGGACACTTCCCCTCCAAAACCGAGAGCACGTGGCCCAGTGATACTGGAAATAGCTCTGGTGGGGTGGCTTGGCGGGGACGCTCGCCCCCCAGCACGGATGAGGAAAGCCAGGTTCAGGGAGGGAAGTAACTCCAAGGCACCACAGGAAGTGAAGGGTGAAGGAGCCGGCCGGAGTCAACCTGGCCCCCAAGCCCTGTCCAGTGAAGACAGTGTGGTTTAGTGGCTGTAGAAGTGTCCTAGGGCCACCGCAGCAAAATCCCATAGCCTGGGTGGAGGAATGGCTGACACTTACTGTCCCCTAGTCGTGGAGGCCAGAAGACTGAAATCCAGGTGTGAGCCAGGTTGATTCCTTCTGGGGGAGGACCTTTTCCCAGTTTCTGGTGGTCGTAATTTTTGTGTCCCTTGGCTGTCCCTTCTGTGCTGTAACTTCACATGGCGCTCTCCCTGTGTGCTCTCTGGGCCCACATTCCCCTTTTATCGGAGGACACTAGTCTCCACCAGTCATACTGGATTAGGGCCCAATGACAAATGACTTCCTTACTTGAAGACAGGGTCTTTACAGAGGTAATCAAGTGTTGTAACCATTGCACTGACTCTGGGGGAGGGCGGTGAGGCGTGCTGAGAACTGGGGTTTGTGTGATAGATGGTGTGAGCCACACCCCTCCATGGATGAGCCTGGGTCGGGGGGCCTCCAGCATCCAGAACACCCAAGTGTTTCTCATCCCAGGACTCTCCTGTCAACCCGTAGATCATCCAAGATTCTGCACATCAGGCTTCCTCTGGGAAGAGTAGTCAGGGCTGCAAGGCCTCCAACCGGAGTCCCCATTCTCTAAGCCGTCCCCGATGCTCAGTCCATCCCAGCCCCCCCTCCTCCAGCCTCTCCATCAAAACCTACACTTCCTCCTACAACATAAAAGTAAAGATTTTAAGGGGCGCCTGGTGGCTCGGTCAGTTAGGCGTCTGACTCTCGGTTTTGGCTCAGGTCATGATCTCACAGTTCATGGGATCGAGTCCCACGTCGGGCTCTGTGCTGACAGCCCGGAACCTACTCAGAATTCTCTCTCTCTCTCTCTCTCTCTCTCTCTCTCTCTGCCCCTCCCCTGTTTGCACTCGTGCGTGATCTCTCTCTTAAAATAAATAAAACTTTAAAAAAAGATTTTAACTTGATTACCACAGTAAAGACCCTGTCTCCAAATCAGGTCACATTCTGAGGTACTGGGGGTCAGGATTTCAACATAGGAATGGGGAGGGGGATATCAGAGATAAATCCAACTCCTAACAGTGGCCGGAAGCCCAGATTTGCTACCTGGGTCCTGGGCTGCCCTAAATCTTCCCTGGATGGCTTCATTGTTAAATTCACAACAGGCTGGTCTGAGTTCATTCAGAAGGCAGACTGGCAGGCTGCCCCTTTGGAGCATGTCTGGGTAGAGCATGGTGGCCGACAGCAGATGCCATCCTGGACGGTCTGATAAACCAGTTCAGCAGCTTCTGGGCAGAGCTGCCTCCTCCCCACCCAGCTCTGTCCTTGCCAGGGGCCTGGTACGGTGGGCACCTCACATATTCTTTCATGTGGGCCTCACAACCACCTGCAAGGTAGGGATACACTACTCCCATTTTACAGAGGAGGAAACTGAGGCTCAGAGGAGAGAATTCACCTGCCTGGTGTCACAGCTGATGAGTGACAGAGCCAGATTCAAAGCCTGGCAATCCACCTCCCGAGCCTGGCCTCCCACCCCTCACACTCAGCCTCAGAAATGGATACAGGGCCCAGTCTACCTCCTGTGGGGTTGAGGGCATGGACTGGTGAGCAAGGGGGAAGGGAAGAGGAGACCCAGGTCCAGTGACCAAAGCCCTGGACACCAGCCCCAGGCAGGACTCAGCTGCCACCTGGACCTGGGGAGGAGTTCAACCAGGACCAGAACTGCCTCCCCAGCTTTGGTGGGCTGGCTTCCCCGCCAGAGCTCAGCTCTGCCATTGTACAGTAGAGATAGTAATTCCCAATGATTCAGGACGCTGCAGGGCTCCAACAAGATCCACTAGCACAGCTATGTGTCCATCAGGGAGGGGCCGGCACCTGTGTTATCCCCTTTTGGGCCCAGCCTGGCACTTAGTACAAGCACAACAGTAGACTTGCAGCTTCTATAAAGGTGGATAATTAACAAAATCACAGCTTTTCTAAGCTAAGGTTATAGGACCACTAACTAAACTCCAAGGAGAGACAGGACCCATGGTACAGACTTCAGACGCCATGCAAGCTGTTAAGAATTCAGGTAAAATGTGGGTAACTTGCTAAAGGTGTGGTGTGAGATAGTGTGAGGTACAGAATCCTGGGAGCTGCAGACACAGGTGAGTTCCTACCCACTCAAAAGCTCGCCTCCAAGTACCTCACCCGGTGCTCGTAAGAAAGATTGAGGGCAGGGCAAGAGGCCTCCTAGATCACTGATCACTGTGGGAAAGGTATGAAGCCTTTTCCACCCTCTCCACTATGGAACAAGAGCCTCAAGTAGCCGAGAGCCGGTCAGAGAAAGCCCTCAGACCCAATGCAGTTATGGGAATCAAACAGAAACACCCTCCTACTCTGGGGGAGGAATAGAAATACATCCTGGGAGGGGTGCATGGTGGGCTCAGTCTGTGGAGAGTGCAACTCTTAATCTCCAGGTCATGAGTTCCAGCCCCACGATGGGTGTAGAGTTTACTTAAAATAATAAATAAATAAATAAATAAATAAATAAATAAATAAATCTTGGGCTCTGGGCATTAGAAAGTGAAATGGCAACCTGGAGAAGATACACATCTGATAAGGGATTAATATCAAGAATGTGTGTGTATGTGTGTGTGTGTGTGTATATATATATATATATATATATATATATATCAACTCAATAACAGAAAACCAAACACCCGAGTCAAAAATGGGCAAAAGACTTGAATAGACAATTCTCCCAAGAAGATATACACATGACCGATAAGCACGTGAAAAGATGTTCAATATCATTAATCATTAGGGAAATACAAATCAAAATTACTATGAGATACCACCTCACACGCATTAGAACAGCTATTATTTAAAATAAACAAATGAACAATCAAAACAGAAACAAACAAGTGTTGTTCAAGGAAGTGTTCAAGAAATCAGAACACTTGTGCCTCCCTGGTGAAAATGGAAAATGGTGCAGCCACTCTGGAGATGGTATGGTGGTTCCTCAAAAAATTAAACATGGAATTACCATAGGATCCAACAACTCCACTTTGGGGTATACTCAAAAGAACTTAAAGTAGGGACTTGAAGAGATATTTGCTCACCCATACTCATAGCAGCATTATTCACAGCAGCTAAAATGTGGAAACAAGCTAAGTGTCCACCGATGGATAAATAGGTAAGCAAGGTGGGGTGTATACATACAAGGAGGTAGGGATGGGTCAAGGGCCAGCAGGCTTTCATTAGGAGCTTTTGGTACCATTTGGATTTTTTAAACTTTGTATTTGCTTTTAGGGGAAAAACTGCTTTTAGGGGAAAAATTTGTTTGCTTTTAGAGTAATTAAGATACAAATAAAGGAGTGCCTGGGTGGCTCAGTTGGTTAAGTGTCCAACTCTTGATCTAGGCTCAGTCATGATCTCACAGATCATAAGAGACCCCCACATTGGGCTGTGTGCTGACAGCACATAGCCTGCTTGGGATTTTCTCTCTCCTTCCCTCTCTCTGCCCCTCCCTTCTCGCTCTCTCTCAAAAATAACTAAATGTTAAAAAATGTTTTAAAAATTAAAAAAAAATACAAATAAAGAAGATGATGGGGTCGAACTGGTCTCAGGAAGTGTTCCCAGTTCTGCCAAAGTGTGGTTCTACAACTGCCTTGGAAACTGGGACCTCAAGGACCGTCTATAATAGAGTCCAGCCTTGGACACATCATTACAGTGAGGCCCAAACTTCAACATCTGAAAACCCATTCACAAATCCTGCCAATTGTACTGGTATTTGCCTAATGATATTGCTAATATTAATATTTCAGAAGGTGTTATGGTTTGAATTGTGTCCCCCCCAAAAGATACGTTAAAGTCCCAACCCCCAATACCTGAGGATGTGGCCTCATTTCGGGAGAGTCCTTGCAGATGCAACTGAGTTAATGTGAGGTCATTAGCGTGGGTCCTAATTTAACAGGACTGGTATCCTCATCAGAAAAGGAGGGAGATGCATGGCCAGAAGACGGCCGTGTGACGACAGAGGCAGGGACTGGAGGGGTGCGGCCACAAGCCAAGGACCCCAAGGGCTGCCACTGCCGCCAGAGGCTAGGAGGCAGGAAGGGTTCTACCCAGAGTCTCAGAGGGAGCACGGCCCTGCTGACACCCTGATCTCAGACCTTGGCCTCCAGAAACGTGAGAACATTAGTTTCTTTTGTTTTAAGCCCCCCAGTTTGTGGTGTTTTCTTACGGGAGCCCTAGGAAACACAGAAGGCAACGGGAAAATCAGCACTAGTCTGCCATTAAATCTAAGACATCTACAATGTCTGGGCCCCACCAGCCCTGGCAGCTACACTGCCCATCCCGTCTGTGGAAGCAGGTCTGCTGCCTGGGCCAGGCCTCGTGATGCCTGAAGAACTGGGCCCACTGACACACCGTTTCTCCAGCCACACACCCGCTGCCACTGGTGGCCACCGTCCTGCTGGCCGCTTCCAAATCCCTGCAGAATCTTTGGAAATGCTCTTTCTGCCACAAGGGAGGGCTCCTGCCCAGGTTAGGAGTCTCAGGGGAGATTCCTGGTGATGTACAGCTGAGGCGGGGGGGTGGGGGGGCGGTGTTACCAGGACGGTCGCAGGGGACTTCCCTCCCCAGCAGATGGAGGGAGCTGACCTGGCACAGATGAGCACACTCAGGGGGCCGGACATGCCCTGGTGGGAGCAGTCCTCACAGACAGTCCTGCGCAGGCTCTGCCCTGAAGAGGCCTCTTCTCCCGCTGTCTCTATCCCTCCCTTCCCTGCCCCACAATGTCTTCTGGCTCGGTGCCTCTGACTCTTTGTCAAATGAGTTCATCAATCTGGAACGTAGGTTCATGGAGAGTTCCAGAGATAGGAAGAGAGTCCAGGCCAGTGGGAAAACAGCATGAGGTCAAGAGGCTAGGCTCTCTTGAACTTGGAGTTCAGACATGTGCCTCATGGTCACATGTGTGAATGCTGTGAGGATATGTGCCCGTGCATTGATATACATGCCTGTGTGTGCACATAGACACATGTGCACGTGTGTGTGTGTGTGTGTGTGTGTGGTTCAGACAGGAGCAGGGGAGCTCCATAAGCCAACTAGGCTCACTTAAGATGGCTTTCCATCCCCAAACTTTTTGCCCAGGAAATGTAATTAATTTAAACACTATTCCACCTCCTTTCCCCCCACCCCCAACCCATCACTATTGATCACAACAACCCCAGTCTCGGGTCCTCTGTTTGGAAAGTCTTTTTCAGCCTGGTGCTCACCAGCTTGTGACCAACTTCCAGGTAGAGTAAAGGATTAAATGGAAGGCACAATAAGAAGTGAAACAATTAGAATTTCTGCCTCATTATCATGGTAATCTTATCAGTTGGATAATGAGGTATTAATGGAGATTTAATGTGCATCTCATAACAGAATCCCTTGGAGAAAACACACAGGGAAATTGCTGTAAATCCACTTAATGATGGAGAAGTCCCAAAACACCATATTCCAAAGGATGAAAAATGCAGGATGCAAATGAGAAAGAATCAAGGTCAATAACACCACGGGGACGGGCCTAATGGCAGATTTGGAGATATATGTAATAAAAATTGCATGTTGCTTTTAAACCTCACCCTCTGTTGTTTTCAAATGTGCATTCCTAGTAATGAAACACAGAAGTGCAGCCAGAATGATTTGTATGTTTTAGAAACCATAGGGGGGATGGAAACATGTCTCACAACCCATCAGGCCCCCTGAGGGGAGCCATGGGAAATGGGGTGTTTTACCGAGAGGTCTCCAAGTGAAGGGGGGCAGAGGGAGAGCCCTTTGGTTGGCAGAGGGGGAAGCAGCCTGAGTTCAAGGTCATTTGGGAAACAAGCATGCATTTACTTCCGCTCCTTCATTCAACCCTGTCAGTTGTCTGCCGCGTGGCTGACCACAGACAACTCAGAAAGATGAAGGACGCACACAGATACAAGCCAAACATAAGAGCTCTAATTCATAGAGCACCTACTATGTGCCACGTATGGCATCACTGAAATGCCATACATGGATGATCTCATTTAATTCCAACAGCAACAGTGGGACAGAGAAACTATTAATATCCCCATTTCTCAGATGAGAAACTGAGGCTCAGAGAAATTAACAGTCTCAGGTTGCATCGTGGCCTGAACTTCACCACTACTGTATTAGGTTGAACCATATGAAGCTGCCCATATTTGACCGGGACCCACAAAAAGAGTAATTTCAGATGGATCGGGCTAGTATTTTACTTTGTGGCTAGGGTCCCTTTCTAAGATATGGAAGCCTCTGAAAAAGGCAGAGAGAGGGACAGAAACCGTGCAGCTGAGTCTGCTCCAAGGGGCTGCCAGCTCTGAGGCTTCACAGGGGACCAGGGACAAGAACCCAGGGCTTCTGCTACAGCCCCTGGATTCCTATTTCCCACATCAGCTCTGGGGGCTCAGCCAGTGGGTGCTGAGTAAATGGAAAGGAAGCCCCAAAACACCCATCCGGTAAATTAAAAGCACTTTGTGAATCGGAAAATGCTAAGCAAATGTTGGCTGTTCAGTTCTTATAATTTATTGATGATAATAAACAACCCGTGGGCCTCCCAGACATTTGCAAGGACTGAAGATCAAGTTAGCTCTATTTTCCACTTTAATTTTAGGGCACATAGATAAGGAGGGGTTTGGGGGACTCTGAGCACAGGGTGACTAACTGTCCGGGTTTGCCTGGAACTGTCTAGGTTTTAGTCCCGAAAATCCCACACCCCAGGAAACACCTCAGCCCTGGGTAAATTGAGACAGCTGGTCACCCCGCCCCTGGACTCCCAGGGTCATGGGTAGGAGACATCAGGCCAGTTCCATCCGGCACTGGGCAGGCAGCCCACTGTACAGAGGTGGAATGGGAAGGCAGACAAGGAATCTTCACACGCAGCCACTGTCTGAGTTCTGGAATGGCCACTGAACATCCATCACCTCCTTATTCCTTGGGAATCCAGAGAGCCAGAGGATCAGGGACCCACTCTACAGATGAGGAAACTGAGACGTGGGCTGGTGAAGGGACCTGCCCAAAGTCACAAGTAGCCAGCGAGTGTCTGAAGGGCTGAAGAAGGGTGACAAGACCCTGCTTGAGGGTAGAAATGGCCCCCAGAGAAGAGGTCAGTCTCAACCAGGGAAAAGGTGGGGATCAGGCGGCATTTCTGGAGTCTTGCAGCTGTGTTCCGTTTAATCACAGGCTGCAAATTGAATGAAGTTAAGACAGTGTTGCCTCTTTGAATTTCCCCCAGGCCCTTTTTAATGAATAAATAGGCATGATTTGTAATTAGCTTATCCATTGTGCGAATCTTCTAGAGCACCTGAAGTGAGTTAAACATGCCCCCTGCAATCTCGTCGACAATATTAATTCGCTCAGCAAACCTTTCTTCCTGATCCACTGTGCATGCGACCGAATGATCACATATTGCTCTGCAGTGGACATATTGAGAAAAATTGGGATTTTTCGGCCTGGAAAGATGAAGACACAGTGTCCTCATCAGTTCTGCCTCCCAGTGTGGGATTTGGAAGCGACAAGTTGGGTTTGTTTTCATCAGCAAACGCTAGATAACCCGCAAAACAATCTCCCACCTTCCCCCTCACCCAGCCTTTAAAATCCCCACAGCCACCGGCTCCAGAGGCTTCTGGTCATTAAGGCCACCTCACAGAGGGGCCCGAGGCGGGGGCCAGCGGTCCTCACCAATCTGGGCTGCCTTTCTTTTGTGCGAGCTGTCATCCGCCCCGGACCCGCCCGCAGCCGCCGTTTGAGTCCGCTGACTCCTGCCAAGCTAACGGGCGTCCTGTATCATTTATCCTGTAATTGGGGCCGCTTGTCACGAGTTTTGCCTGGTTTCTGTGCTAACCGCGTGGCTGCGGCTGAAATTCCGAATCCTAACATTTCCCTGCTCAGAGCTGGTGGGAGGGCCCCTCGGCATAGGTAGCCGTCTTGATTGCCTCCACATTTTCCAGCAAAGGGGTTTCCATTCATCTTCATCATGGGCTCAATCTGTGCGCAGAGAGGAGGCGCTGCCCTGGTGGGTCCTCTCCACCCAGTCACCTGGAGGCTCTCTCTCATCTGTTCCTCTGCGTTCACAGCCGCATTTATATTCCGCCTGCCCTGCTGTTTCCTCAGGGGTCTGGGAGGGGTCCCCAGCAACCAGGCCCCCTCCCCCCACCGGTCCCTGCGCGGGAGTCCAGGTGCCAGCCTGTCACAACAAAGGCGAAGGTCACCCCTTCTTCTGAACAAGGCGAATCAGGAGGTGGAGACGCTCCGTCTGTCCTTGGCGTGGCCTTGACACTGGCAAAGTGGACCTGGTTGTGTGTGGGGAAGGGGGAAGTAGGCTGTCCCTGCTCCAAAGAATCCTATTCAGCCTGATCTGCTGGTGCCCGCTGGGTGGCAGGCTTCATGCTGGGTACCGGGGAGGTGACTAGCGTCTAGCCCTGCCCTCAAAAGGATCGTCTGCGCAGGAGTGCGCCCAGGATCAGGATAATGACCCATCATGGGTACCATCCTCTACAGTTTGCAAAGCTCCTTCTGCTCCCGCCTCATGGGAGCTGCCCCCGACCCCATCCTGTCGGGCTGATATTTTGCAGAGGGCCAGACAGGACTCCCAAGTAGCTAAAAAAACAAGGACTTGGAAATCCTCTAGACTTGGATCAGATCTGAGCCTTGCCATTTATTTTCTACGTGGCTTTGGATAAACCACCTCACCTCTCTGAGCCTCAGCTTCCTCATCTGTAAAATGGGGCTCATAATACTATCCAGTTCACAGGTGAGGGCTCTGTGACGTATCGTGTATAAAGCACTCAACGCTGTGCCAGGCACATGAAGATGGTCCCAGAACCCGAGGCGTTATTGTGACTGACAATATGTGCACCCTCGGTAGCACCTCCCTGAAGGACAGGGTGCAAGGGTCCTCGCAGTTTGAGAACTGGACTGTGTCCAGCGAGATCATCTCGCTTTGGAACCTGTCAGAGCTGGGCTCAAGTCCTGACTGGGTTACTCATTGGCTATGTGACTGAGGGCTGCTGCCTCATCTGTGAAATGGGAATAATAACCTTGCTATAGAAATACTTTCTAGATCGGGTATAATGGTTATTGTTTGCTAGAACATAGGGCGGGCAAGGAGGACTGTGGTGTGCGTAGTGGGGAGGGGGCCATGAAGGAGTCCCGGGGTCCATCTAGAGGTGGCCAAATAGTTTGGTGAAAGACCCGATGAAGGGGGCTGGTCCTTTCTGTGTCCAGGAGCCTCTCGCTCTCCTGGGCACACTGACCCCTCCTCCAAAGGGGCCTGGTGGGGTGCGGTGGGAGGGGGTGGTGGGGGGGTGGTGGCGGGGAACCTTCACCAGGAAGCCTTTTCAGCCCATTGTCTGTACCTGTCCTTGGCCACAAGATGTCACCCAAGGAATAGCAAAGCAGGGACCTGGGAGGAAACCGGCTAGCCCAAAGCCACCCCAGGAAATGGCAAATCCCAGCCCTTCTCACAGGACCCCCACCCCTGGGAAGCCTCAGGGGTAGAGCCCGCGAACTGGACGTGCTGCAGTGAGTTCAGGTCCCAGACTTCCAGCAGGATGTGACCCTGTTGCCCCAGTGAACACTAGTTTGTATAGACCCCCCCTCGAATTAATAAGTAGATATGATAATTCCCACCTCACAGAGCGGGAGTAAATAGTGCCCGGGGAACAAGGGTGGGGAGGAAGGCGGCAACGACACCCACACTTTGGTGTGACTGGGCTACATTTGGGGCAGGCGCTCAGCAGGGTACCTGACAGCGTCCATCCCTGCCCCGTGCTTGCTAAGGTGTGGGGAGCACACACTGAGAGCACATCCTCTGCCCCCCCAGGCTCCCTCTTCTGATGACTCCACCTTCCCGGTTGTTCAGCTCCTCGTGGCCCAGCAGGACCCGTACCAATTCTTTGTGTGGCAACCACCTGGTGCCTGGATCTAGAACGGGGAAGATGGGGAGCAAGGGTATGACTCCGGCCCTGGAGTCCCCGGGGCAGCCCCAAGGGAACCACCCCAATGGTGGGCAGCCCACAGTCTGGAATCCGGGGACCCCCTCGCCCAGCCAGGGCACGCAGCAGGAGTTGTCGAGGCCCAGCCAGTGCCCTGGTGTCTCCAGACCCGAGGACCAGCTGCAGGTGAAGAACCCAGGTGTTCTGGGCCCCCATCCTGACCCACAGGGCCCGCAGACCTTGACCCTGGCCCAGGGGCCCAGTGTGCAGCCTAAGTTCTTCACAGACTTGGCACAGCTGTGCTGGCACTTTGGTGGGTGCAAGGCTCCTCATCACTTCCTCCACTAGATGGGGCTGCAGAGGAGTGTCCCCCCACCTACGTGCCTACCAGGTGGAGGCCACGGGCTTGGGGCAGGGTGCCTTCCCAGAGGATGTGAAGGTGGGGAAAGAAGGAGGAACCCCCTTTGCTGAGGAGCTACTGTCTGTCCTCTCCTCCATCCCCATCTGCAGACATTTGGGGACACCTGCAATTTGGGATGGGACAGTCCCCTAGGAGAGCACAGACTCCAGGGAGATCATTGCTTTGTAGAGAAGTGTACAGGGAATGTGGCCTCACTGTGGATGGAGGGAAGGATGGGGGCGTCTGGGGAGACTTCCTCCGGAAGGGACATTTGAAGTTGGAGGAGTGTTTAGGGAGAGGTATTGAAGCCAGAAGGACCCAGCAAAGGCAAAGGCTTATAGGCAGGCAAAGCATGACCCTCAGGGCAGAGGTGAGAGCGTTGAGACCCCAGGTGGAGCTGGAGAAGAAGGGACAGGGAGAGGCATATAGCTGAAAAGTAGGTTGGAACCAAAATAGAAGAGAGAATTTTAGGCAGAAGGGGAATCTGATTAGACCTAATTGTAAGAGCACCTAGGAGAAAGGGCCTGGAGGGAGTCAGAAGGTGGTTGTGGGAACGGAGGTGGGGGAAAACGGCTGTGGTAGTGGACGTACATTCAGGAGAAGTTGCTCGGGAGACATCAGGAGGTTTGGGTGACCCAGAGATGGGGGCAGTGAAGCAAAGCGCCAGAAGCAGGATGGGGCAGGATGCTTATGGACTGAAGTATCCAAACCCAGAAGGGTAAAAAGGAAAGCTTCAGAAATTGTTCCACTCTAGTTAGTATTCATGACCACAGCACAAAAGACGTAGGTTCACTACAGAGCCTTTCAGTTAAAAATGGGTTCCTTTCGAGTGGTTTCTGTGCTCACGGGTTGTTCATGTGTGCCTGGAATGTCTAGGGGCATAGCCACTGCTGCCCGTCTAGGGTGACCTCCACGGTGTCAGTGCGCTTTAGCTACATCCCTCAAATGATAGGGCAGGAGAAATATTTCAAGATGATATATATAATCCTAATATACATAGGAAAAAATCAGATACTGGAAGGGTCATTGAGATAATAGAGCCCAACCGGGAACAGCCCTTCGAAGTTGTCACTTGCCTTAGGTCTGGTTCGTGGCGAAGCTAAGATTAGAACCGTCTTCTGGTGCTACAGCCACACACAACTCAAAACCATGGCTTTTCAGGTGGCAGGAACCTTCCAGGGAGGGAAGACACTTCAGGCTGGTGGGTGTGGTCCAGTTTTGCAGTGGAGGAAGTGCTAGGGGGTGGCCCTTACCACCTTCCCTTTCTGTCATCTGTCACTTTTTTTGCTCTTCCCTCCTTCCCCTTCCTCTCCTGGAGCAGCTCACTCCCCACTCGGCCCCAGGGCCTCAGTCATTAGCAACAGCCAATGAGAAGGGACACAGGGTTGTTGGTGATCAAGAAATGAGTAGGCAGGAAGGAGGTCAATAAATCCAGGAGTTGGATTCCATGGATTGACTGAGGGGCTTGGAAAGAGAGGAAAGTCAAGTCAGATGCCAGGGGCTGCGAGAACTAATGGGACGCCAATTGTAAGCAGAAACAAAACACAACAGAAATCAGACATTTTGAAAGCGAAATAGTGAGGATTATGAGGAAGAAGATTAGACAAATATTTTTTTCATACAGAAATTTGAACACTGTGATCCCCTGGAGATGTTCAGGCATTTGAGATTTGGGAAAAAGATAGTTTTTACATAACCACCCTGGTTATGAGTAAAGAAAACACTTGTATTTAAGCAAATAAAAAGAGCTATCCTTACAGGATAAACTGGACTGGCCATCTGGTCAAAGTTGTTTGTTTTTTTAATATTTATTTGTTTTTGAGAGAGCACAAGCAGGGGAGGTGCAAGGGAGAGGGGGACAGAAGATCAAGCCCTCTGTGGGGCTTGAACCCACAAACCATGAGATCATGACCCGAGCTGAAGTCAGACACTCAACCGACTGAGCCACCCAGGCACCCCTGTGTAAGGGTCTGCCTTCCTCACACCTGTCATCCTTATAGGATGTGGGGCCAAGCCTTTAAAAATTGAACTTCTGCAGTGGATCCTGAATTTTAACAAGCATCAGAGTCAGATGGGGAGCTTGCTGGGAATGTAGATTCCTGGACTTTCCCCCAGAAATCTGATTCAATGGCTGCAGGGTGAGATCACAAGTTTATGGATGTCGCCAGTTAGGCAGTGCACGTGGTCCACTGGTTCATACTTGGTGAAAGGCTGGCCGTCATGGCACTTCTCAAACTTCCCTGAGGATGTCACCTGGAGGACTTACTTTTGTTTTTATATAAAAGAAAACTTTTAATGCTTGCCCTTAAAAATTATAGACTAGGGGCACCGGGGTGACTCAACTGGGTGTCTGACTTTGGCTCAGGTCATGATCTCACGGTTTATGAGTTTGAGCCTCATCTCAGGTTCTGTGCTGATGGCTCGGAGCCTGGAGCCTGCTTCGGATTCTGTGTGTGTCTCTCTCTGCCTCTCCCCCAGTCACGCTGTCTCAAAAATAAATAAACATTTAAAAAAAATTGTCTTAATTATAAGGACTATACATGATTTGGAAATAAGACTACCAAACAATGGCCAAATAAGAACTGTCCATTCCATGCCTTCGTTTGGTCCCTCGGTCACCCAGAAATAAAATGTTATCAGCTACTGCTGTTGTTCCTTGTCACCTTCCATTATTTTTGTCCGCGAATTCACCATAGTCTATTTCCCTTTCCATATAAATTCGAGACCCTTCTTCGTATACCAATAGGCCACATCTCTGAAACTTGCCTGGAATGATGACATACTGTGCCACGTTGTCATTTGACTGACATCACCCACTTGGTATGCTTCACTTTTCTCTCATCGCCACATCTCATTTGCCGCTGGAGAAAATACTGTGACCGGGTGTTTTTCTTCCACCTGTGTCATGACAGGGTCCTGACCCACTTGCCCTAGTAAATGCACACGATTCAGAGATCTTTCAAGAACGAAACTGCTTGCTATTTCAGACTCTGCTCTTAAAAACTGATCAAGTACCTGTAATACAGTTCTTTGAAATATGGCTTCTATTTTCTTTTTTCTACAATTTAATCATTAGCCTTTTCCTGACTCTTTAGGACCACTTGAGCATGTAAAGATTCCTGGTTCCATCCTCAATAAATTCAGATTTACAAACAAGAGTACCAGGTGATTCTCAACAGGGAAGTTTAGAAAAGCATGGTTTACAGAACTCCCTGGGGCACAATTTTAGGTCCCAACCCCAGAGATTATAATTCCTTTGATCAGAGTGAGTCGGAACAGAGCCCTTGACTGAATTCATCAGGAATGATTAAGAAACATCAGCAGCTATGTATATTAATCAACAGCCCTGGTTAAAAAACGTTTGTCAAGCCTACAAATTAAGAGCAGTAAGGAAAGCTGAAGTGAAAATGTCCTATATTTTTAAAAATCACATTAAAAGGGGCTCCTGGCTGGTTCAGTCAGTGGAGCGGGCTAATCCTGATCTCGAGGTCGTGAGTTCAGGCCCCACGTTAGGCAGAGCTTACTTTAAAAAAATCACATCAGATACTCTTTTCACAGGTACATAAAATTTAATGGTTTTGGCCAGCAACATGCTGAATTCCTAGTTAACAGAATTAGGTCTACTGTGGTTTTCATGTTCAGCATCCACAACAGGTTCAATGACTTGGAACTGAGCACTATTCCCAAATGTGGAAGATGTTTTCAGGATTCTCACAACCAGAGATTCTCCAGCCTCTTTGGTCAATTTTCTAAAAAGTCTATGTACTGCATTTTGGTACCACCAAGAAGATGGAAAAGGATTCTCCTGGAATGAAATGACCGAAGCAAAAGCTCTCCGATGAAAACTGAAATCTCTAGGCAGAGGACACATTTACAGCCAAGAGGAGCTTCTGAGAAAGGATTTCCCTTTTCAGGATCATGACACGTTTTACAGGCAGTGCTGCATGGAGGCTTAGCTAAACAGTGCCACTGGCTCAGCCTCCTTTGGGAAAAGCTACAGAGCCACTTCTTGGGAGAGAAGGGTTGAGTGGGTACAAATATAACAGGAGTCCAAGCACACAGGTAATGCCAAGTTGGCAAGTAGAGTCGAATTCTATGTCCAGTTTTAGGCCAGTGATAGCATTAACTTTAATACTGAACAGACTGAATGAACACTGAGCCCTAATCAAATTTTTTAATGTTTCCTTCTAAATAAGGAGCAATCAATACAGGGAAAGCACCTTTCCACCAGCAAGGGAAGCCTGCAGAGTGAGCTTGTGACAAGGGCTCCTTGTCTAATAGCACCTCCCCTGGGCTGAAAAGTTTAATAAAGGCTTCAGGAAATACTGTGATTAGGACTTTTGCTCTCAGAACTAAGGCTGATGAATCGCTACCAAATACAAGGGCCAGATACAAACTGTGTTAAAACAGTAAACGTTCACAATCTCGTTAGTAACCGCTAGCTCATTCTAATTCCTTCCTGGACCACACTTAACAAATATCCTTAGATGTTCAGATGAAAAAAAGGCAAGTGTGAATTCTTGGAGAACATTAGTAATATTTGGAGTCAAAGAAACTTTCAGAAATGCTTCTGCGTACAAAATAGATGATGGAAACATAAAACGCAGTGAATTCAACTGCTCTCCCTTTTTAATCAGTTTTACAGAATGAGACTGTACATTAGTGATCACATTAGAAAACAGGATGAGTCTCCTGTACATATACAAGATTGTGCAAGCTCATTAACTGAGGCTTAGGTAAGGTTTTATCAGTTTCGAGAGGAGAGGCAGTACAAAGCTTTTTAGTACAGGAGAAGCACAAGAATACGGTAAACAAGACAGAATATCAACTCAGCAGGGGTGAATTTTTAAGGCGTGTGGCCCCTGCCCGCACTGTCTGCCATTAACCAAGTGGAGAGGACCTCCCCACTCTCGAACTTAACCATTGCTGAGCGCAGGCCTATGGGACACATGAGCTCCACCGTGACTCCATAGCTCAACCACACCAACCGTGACAATGCGCAAACTATGTTTCCCTTTCTCTAAGTGTTCTCCAGGGTAATAAAGCCGTTCCTGGTCATCTTGGGTAACCTACATTCTAAGGTATATTAAGTATTAACCTGGCAAATTCTCAAGCATTTTGGCATTCAAAATATCTAAAATACCTCATCACTGTTAATCTACTTACTAAAAATTGAGCTTCAAGATGGTTTCTGATTTCCCCCCACCCCCCGAATTATAGCAATCAAATACAGAATAAATTCACTAGATTTAAAAGAACTGGAAAGAGGGCAAATATAGACTTTTCCTTAAAGAAATAAAGCAGGAACGGAGAAGCAGGAGGAAAACGTTTAAGAAGCTAACCCCGCTACATTTCTATCACTCCCATGCAACCCACTAATAATTTTGAGCAAGTGTGGTCCTCCTTTTCCTTTTCCACACCCAATCACATCAGAGAACGGGGTCTTTAAAGCCTCACCCATTTAAAACATGAAGTTGACCTTTACTTGGCTCAAACCGGAATCCGCATGGCAGGTTACGCAAAGACGGTGCTGGATGGGCACGCGCGCTCAGCTGCTGGGTCTGACGAGAGCGCGGCCTCACTACCATTTGGGCCAGGTTCCTGTTCTCTGGCTTAGCACCTCAGCAAAGTGTATATTGAAAGTCTGGATTAAACAAAGGCTTCCAGGACACAACAGGAAAAGGGAAAACCATGCATCACATCTATTTTCAATCCCTCACGAAGCCTAATTCTCTTACTACAGCAATTTAATATCTGTATAAAAAAAGGCTTTCATAAGCAGGTTTTAAAAAGAAAAAGCAGAAGCCAGCAATTCCTGGGGCTGAGACGTAAACTAAAGCGGAGAAAGAAAACAAAAACGTTTACCAGGTTTAAAAAAAATAGTAATTTTATGAAGACCGTCCTCAGTCTGTGTTTCTACTGCTTAACTTTCAGGAAGCAGAATATTAACACAAAATATAAACTGATTTTTCACTAGAGAAGTTAACTGTAGAATATTTCAGTGAACTGAGCCACTCTCTCTCCATTTAACAACATCATTGCAAATTCCACATAATACTCAGCGGCTACTGTTTCCTATGGGTGATTTTATACTTTTGCACTAATCCCTCATATAAAATAAGTGCTGGGAGGAAATGTAATAAGAACCAAAGAACAACTATCCCTCCTTCCCAAAGGAGCAAAGTCAAATTACTCCCTGTCTCCCACCCTACCGCTGCCACGCAGATAGTCACCAACTCCTAAATTCAGAAATCAACACTGTAAGAAAATCATGCCATGAAATCAAGCCAGCAAAATGGCTGATGCTGATTGGTTCTGGCTCCTAAAAGGGTTTGCAGAGGGAGACGTAGATGCTCCTTAAAGAGCCGGGCTGTGCTTCTCGGCCAGCTCCCGAGTTAAGACCCAGGCCCGGGCCTCTGTCTCAGAGGTGTAATCGGATGCCAGGTCCCTGGGGTTCCACCCTCACCCCTGGCCCCAGCACTGCATGGCTCTCACCTCCTGCCTCCAGCACAGCCCTACACCCACAACTCACCACCTTCTCCTCCACAGAAAAGAGCCCTGTGCAATGTCCACAGCTTCGTATTTATTTCTATAGTGATAACACAGAATGGATTTAGCAACCATTTGGAGAGGAAAAAAAATCTGTTAAAGCCCATAAAAATGAATTTCAACTATTCCAAGTCTTCTATTGACTTAACATTTATTGAATCAAATACTGAAATAAATGGACTCGCCCTAGGTCTTAGAAATCGTGTCAGACTGTTTGTCTTGTAAAGTATTTAATGACAGGATCTGACTTCTAATATGTAGGCAGGTTTGACAGTCACAGCCCATGAAGCACAGGACTCTACACAGATTTCTTGACCTAACATTCAAAAGGACATTTTGTAGTACTAGTTTAATTTTGATCTCTCCCTAAAAGGCAGAAACCACATCCCACACTCCTATGTAACTTATCTCGGTATTCTAAAATAAATGAATGAGAAGAGATGGGAGCATAAAGAAAATCCAGCTTCTTCAGGCACAATTAAACACAGAGGTCTCGGAGAGAAGACGGCCTCCGGATTCATCTGCTCACCGCTGTTTGTCACAGTTCCCTTAAAAATGCCTAGAAATGCTGCTAGCAACAAGAGACTCAAAGTATGGGACTGAGTTTGTTATAAAAGAAGCTAACCAAGTTTAGGAAACATACAGAGTGAAAGCAGTCGGGGATGAGTTACACCCCAGACTTGTGCTTGAAGCTCTGGTGTGCCTCCCTAGCCAATTTCTCACACACCAACACCCATTCCTGATTAATTATCAATATACAATCAAACCAAAATACTGAAACCCAGACTTTTGTTCAGAAGAGGGAAATAAAGGCACAGAAACCTGCCAAAATAGATTTTTTTTTCCATAAGAATAATATGGTTGATTAAAATAGTTTATCACTAGTAAAACTTGTATCACTAGAGCAGACAATACAAATTAGTTTTTAAAAAATGACATTCACTGAATTCCTGGTCTGTCATTCAATGTGAATAATCATCAAAAATATATTACAATGAAAGGTTTAAAAGGAGTTCTGTTTGGGGTTTCTACACTGTATTTAGTATGTACCACAGTAACATGTTAGGTATCTACTGTTCCTCTGTATGTAACGCATGGTGATTAAACAGTCTACCTCGCTCCTCCTGCAGGCTCAAAGACGTCTGTGGTGAGGAATGTCTAAGTGATTGTTATACCCCTCATCAAAGGCAGCCTTGTGCATCAAACTCCACACCTAGAAAGTTCAAGAAACTGTTTTACACTTTAATAAATATTTCTGTGTATTTGTTTGTTGCTTTTAAGCTCAGCTTAAACTTTGTCAAGGAAACCATTTCACAAGAGGGTACGTCACAACCTACTATCAGCAATATTCCTTGTTTATTAGAATCTGAAGATGTCCATATTACATCAAATATAAATATATATTATATTTACATTTCCTTCTTAGCTTTTCGATCTAGGTGAGTGTATTTATATAATGCCACTAATGTCACCACTATTATAATCCTCAGTGCAACTGCTATTTCCCTTCCATTAGATGCATAGAAGATTACGCAGCATCTAAAAAGAGGTGTACTGTTCTTTTCTTTTTCTTTTTTGTTTTTTTAAATAAAAGGAAGGAATGGGTATTCGTGAATGGAGATCTAGGAATTTTCTAGATTTTGTTCTGTTTTTTAATATTTCAAAATACCTGAAAAATGTGGTCCCTTTTTGCAGTACTAGTCTCTACTTGGGACAAGAAAATAACCAAATATGCAACAGAAAAGAAAAGAGCCCAAAGAAAAGAGAACCTGCTTGTTAGCTCATTAATCTGTTTAGTAAAGATCTGTTTTAAAATGTCTGAACGCTGTACAATATTATACAAAAACAATCTTCAGCCTTCAAAGCAGCTGGTACATTTTCTAAGAGAGCTGTTTGCCCGCCTAACAGTCTGCTGCCTCGGTGGGCCTTGGTCTTGGTCACTTCCGGTCATCAATCGTTTTAATGAATTCCACCGCTGCCGTGAACTGCATCCACCAGTAGGACTCCTCTCCAGACAGACAGCTGGCATAAAAGCTACTGATATACTGGACGGTAGACAGCAAACAGGGTGGATTTGCCTAGAGAAGTGAAAACGAAGAGAGTCAATTACTCAGGTGTACAACTCCGCAAAAACCATCTAAGCTAACATCTTCCAATGTCTTCCTATGAAAGAGACACCAGTCCTTTTGAAAATAATCCCCAAAGTCTTCTTCGGGAACAATTTATAAACCTTAGCCACTATGAGTAACAACGGTATACTGGAAAGGCAACTCAGGTTCTAATGCCACAGCTGAACTATCTAGACCTTTCTATCCTTATAAGTCAATGAAGCTTGCTGGTCCTTATGGAGGCTGAACTAATCCTAGTGGACTTTACTCAACACATCCCAGGATTCCAGAATGTTAGATAAGGAAATAAAGGCTGTACACTAATTGAGAAAGAAAAAAAACTAAAAAGATAATATGGTGAGTTGCCAGAGGTAACACAGAACATCTCCTGCTTTTTACTTTTTTCACATAGACAGAAAGGACACAGGCGTTGTAAGTGGTTGGGGGGACACACTAAGGCCTGTGCCCCAGAACGAGCTCGCACTGGCTCTGCAAAGAACGAGACACATCACACCTGGAAGATACAAGGACAACGGCCGACAGCAGGAGTCGGGAAGGCTGACCGCACACTGATCCTATAGGCTGCCGACTGAGCTAAGAATTCAGATTGCAGAAATACCGCAATATCAAGAATTAGTAAAACATATGTCAGATATACTTTAGACGTCAACAGGTGGTCTGAACTAACTGGAACACACAAGTGACACAGTCATTTGGCGGCTGTGTGCACCCAAACTGCATGGTTCCCCTGAAAATGTTCACAATAAACTGTTTAAATGATGACATTTCAATTTTAAAGTAAACACACACACACACACACACACACACACACACACACACACAAGAGACACCAGTACATTTTAAGATAATATGGCACAGGGGCGCCTGGGTGGCCCAGTAAGTAGGTTAAGCATCTGACTCCTGATTTCGGCTCAGGTCATGATCTCACAGTTCATGGGATCAAGCCCCACGTCAGGCTCTGTGCTGACAGCCCAGAACCTGCTGGGGATTCTCTCTCTCCCTCCCTCTATCCCTTCCCTGCTTGCTCTCTCCCTCTCTCAAAATAAATAAACAAACCTTTAAAAAGATAACATGGCACAATTACAAAATAAGAGGCCAAAAGGAGACAGGTGTTTGGTAGATTTGACGGTTCAGGTGACAAGGACCATGAGGAATTCAGTGTGGAAGAAGATGGTAAGAGTGCAATAAAAAGAATTTTCCCTCATTCACTCACTCAATAATTACATACCGAGCCCCAACCAAGAACCTCAGGCATGTAAAAGTTGAAAATGTTCATCTAGGAATCCGGTCCTCCTATCCTTTCTTTCGAAAATCTTAACTTTTGGACAGAACAAGACTTCACATTAGACTCTTTCTGGGTAACACAGAGCTTGAGACTGGGAAGAGCACGTGAAGCCCTGCACCAACCTGCTTGGAACCACCAAATAAACTCTCTTCATTAATAGTAGTGAGGGGCCCGGCCCACCTTTATCAACACAAATACCAAAACAGGGACAAAGTCATCTGCTCCGGGGACGGAGTCCTCATTGGCCAGACTCAGGAGGTTCATGATCGTGGAGCACATTCTCAGGATGCACTGCACTTTGTCTCGGGGCGTCTTGTAAGCACTTATTGTCCTGATTTCTGACTGTGCGGATGGCCATGGTGCCTCCCGAAGATAAACCTAAGCGAGATCACAAACAGACCCGAATCTTGAATTCAACAGCAACTACAGGAAGCGACCAGGACAACCTCCATGTCAGGAAGCAGAAGGGTAAGCTTGGTGCCTTTTCCTTTCTTCAGTAAAACCAGATTGTGGTTCCCTCCCTTCCACTAAGACTGAAGCTTAGTAAATTTTTAAATAATTTGCTTTGCATTTTCAAATGAATCAATCCTCCATTAATGGAGGAAAGGACATATGATAACACCAATCTAGACCTCATAAAATGCCAAACAATTATCTTTCTTAAATAGCTAAAATGGAACTTATCTACAAGGAGCAGCTGATTCTAAAAGTACAAACAAGCTACTTCTGAAGGAAAATATCGTAAAAATATGTTACCTTTGTTGCAGTAGTTCTAGAAAGAACAGATTAAAAAAAACCAAGGTAATTTATAAACTTATACTGACATTTCATTAGTGGGGACACTAATAAAACAACCAGAAAAGTCAAATACCTGAACTTTTCCATTATTTTGTAGACGTTGTATGACACTAACAGGTAACTTTGATGTCACATTCAGATTCAATTTGTTCCCCTGGAATAGCTGTCACATTCTGTGGAGTGCCACCAGATCCCTTACTCGAATGGGACATTTCTGCAGAAACCTGGCTATAAAAACATCCCTGGAGAGCAAGGCTGCTGCAGGCGGAGCAGGTGTAGGCAGAAGCCCCGCCCGCACGCTGAGTGGCATCTGGGCAGGGGCCCCTCAGTGCAGCCCTCCTCCTCCTCTCCCCAAGGCCCCTTCCATGCCAGGATATGTTAATCCTAGGACCTCTGAGAACTTTAAAGTTAGAAATACCTCGAATGCAAATTGTTCTGAACATGCATATGGCGTTATCAAGCAACTACTAATACTACATAAAACTGTATTACCTCTGGTATCTGTAGAGCTCTGTGATTTGCAGTCACTACTTTAGACAATCTCTGAATATGTTCATGAAGGACTCTGAAAACGCCAAAAACACATATGTAAATACATATTTCAGAAAAAAAAGGCACATAAAAAATGTTTTTTTTTTTCAAAACATTTAAAACGTTAAGACTTCTTTCGAGATACAGATTACAATTACGGTTGAGACGCTTAGCTGTAAGTATTCCCTCTTGTCAAAAATGTCTCACACTTAGGATCTCCTTAGAAATGCTGAGTGGGCTGAGGGGAGGCAAGGAGAGTAGGGAAGTCCTTCCTTCCCAGCCCAGTTCAGCATTCCAAAGGAGAAAGGGGAGGAGCCCTAGCCCAGAAGCCACCCGGACACACTAATTAGTAAAAGCACAGAGGAAGTAGAGGGATTAAAAGCCAGAAACCAAAGACCACAGAAGCTCAGACAGAGAAGGGACTCTGAGAACACTCAACCTCTCTCCTATTTCATAGATGAAAATAATCAGGCTTAGACAGGTGAAAGGCTTGCCTGAGGTCACACAAGGGTTAGCAGCAGGCGCTAAACCCAGCCTTCCTGGCTTCTACTGTTTTTTCCGGAGCACTGGTTAACTGTGCACTCTATAAAACCTGAAGACATGCCACGGAGGAGAGGGTACCCAATACTGCTCTTTGCAGGAAATACAGTTTGAATGCCCCTACTCCCATTTATCCCATTCTGGAAGCTAAAAACTGGTCTCCGGAAAGAAAATATGTCCCATTTGGTGAATAAGGCACAGAAGCCGGGGTGTGCCTCTTAACATTTATTTATTTTTGAGAGAGACAGAGCGTGAGCGGGGGAGGGGCAGAGAGAGAGGGAGACACAGAATCCAAAGCAGGGTCCAGGCTCCAAGCTGTCAGAACAGAGCCCTACGTGGGGCTCGAACCCACGAACCGTGAGATGACCCGAGCCGAAGTCGGATGCTCAACTGACTGAGCCCCCCAGACGCCCCATGGGGTGTGCCTCTTAGACTATGAAGAGCGGGAGAGGCAGGCTAGAACAACCCTAACCCATTCACAGAAGAGTGAGTGCTCTCAAACATACATGTAAGACCTTAGCATTTCTGTGAAAGAAAGCTTCTATTAACCATTCATGACTCATCCTGAGGTCCTATCACATGGACCCCTTGAGAGTCACTGGCACAGTAAGCGGGTGTTACTGCTGGGGACAGAGTAGCCACCTCCACATGGCAGAAACAGGGCTGTGAAGCAGTGTTCAAGAAAGTGTAAGAGAGGGAAAATGAAAATGAGAAATCACCCACAGTCTCATTACCCCAAATATAACCACTGTTACCACTCCAGGTTTCTTTTTTTTTTTTTTTTTTGTCAGGATAAATTTTTTTTAGGATTACTTTTTAAAACCAGCTTTATCGAGACATGACTCATACATCATAGATTTCCAGATATTTTTTGATATTCAAACATACAGTTTTTCATTCTTAATAAATAAATAATGAGCATACAGAAGTCAAGTCCTGTGCCTGATGCTGGGACAGAGTGGTAACTAACAGCATCATGTTCCTGCTCTCACGGAGACAACAATCCAGTGGAGGAGAGAAGCATTCACCAGATGACCACACACAGCAGGGATCACTAAGGGGGTGATTCTGCACCTCCCCTCCTCCCGAGGGACATCTGGCAATGTCTGGAGACATTCTGGTTCTTACAACTGGTGGGGAACTACCAGCATCTCCTGTGTACAGACCAGAGATGCTGCCAAACATCCTGCAAGGCACACAGCAGCCTCCCACACCAAGGAGTTACCTGGCCCCACGTGCCAGTAGTGCCAGGCCGAGGAACTGTGGCTCTACCAGATGTGAAACCCCAACAGTGGCAAGTGCTAAAGAAAGGTACGCAGGTCCGAGAGAGCCCTGCCAGGGACTGACCCTGGTCAGAAAGGTCAGAAGAGTGGTGCTGCAGTCAAGATGTGAAAGATAAGGAAGAGCAGGAAGAGGAAAGAAGGGGAGAACAGCTAAGGCAGAATAGCAGCAGGGCCTTCCAGGAAGGCCATACCGATTGATATGCCCTCCGGCCCAATTCCCCACTCCCTGAAAACAGAGTGCTATCCTTCTTTCTGCCCTGGTCACTCAGATGGGGGAAAATGATAGCATGCACTGCCTTTACTGGCATCGCTAAGTCTCATGCACAGCTTGTGTAAAACACGGGACTGGCTGATGTACCCCTACGTGGTCAACACAGGTGCGGTAAACATGGGAGTGCTCACTGGTCACGAAGTATGTCCCCATCCTGGTTAGGGTAGAAAGCAAGCTTGAAAATCCGATTCATCACACTTCGTTCAATGGCCAGCTGAGCATCCTGAAGCTGCTCCTCACTCGCGTTCTGCCATATGACGTCCTGGGCCATTGCACCATAAAGGAACTGCAGAAAATCCTCTACCTGAGCAGTTTTATCATCAGCTGCTGTGAGTTTCTGAAAGTCTCCAATGCAAAATAATGATTTTTTTATAATATGCTATCTGAATAATCTTAAAAAGGAAATTACAGAAATCATTTTAATCACTAGCTCTGCAGGTATTATGTTCTTAAAGCCAAAAGTGTATATGGATATGGCTTATTTTAGGAGAATGTGGTCAGATCATTAAAATCAGAAGATACGTAAGAAATATGCAAAAGTTTAAAAGCAAGGGGTTTGTCATAAAAATGACATACTTTGAAAAAAAAAGGTTTTTTTGACTTTAAGAAAAAAAATAAAAATTTAAAAACGATATAAAAATGACATACTTTCACTAATGTATAGACTTACTGAATCTCTACACTGTACACCTAAAACTAATATAACACCATATATATATTAATTATAGTGTAATTTAAAAAATTAAAAAGTTAAAAGCTTTTTAAAAATGATATGCTTTATTTTTAAATGTGAGAAAAACATACACAGGATCCAAAACTCTAACCAATTTTCCCAATTTTGTATAAACTACAGATATTCGATCCAGGATAAAAATGGAACGTATTGGTTGGACGTTAAGGTTTAATTAAGAATCCATAAAACACGTGGGAGTTTAAGGGACTACTTGTAGACATGCAGATACTCAAATTAGCAAAACAAAAATTTCCATATCTCCCCATGAATCCATGGCTGAAGAGATGCTTCAACTAAAGGTCTTTAGTTACCTTGAATGAATTCCCTGATCTTCTTTTCTTTGCTCTCAAGCAGCAACCTTACACAGACGGTGGTAAAGTATCGATTGGCCACCTCTTTGTCCCGCAAGACCCTTTGCAGTAGCCTTTCCAGGTGAGCCTGTGTGGTCTGCAGTCCTTGCCGACAGCGAGTGAGATAAGCAATATAGGGGGCCCTTTTCCTAAAAGGAAATATGCTTTGCAGGACATCATATACGTACAGTGCACACTTTTTTGGAGACTAAAAGTCTTAATTTTTTCTCTCATAGACTTTGGTTTTACCAATTAGCCACGTCAGGCTGCAGACAACTGTCTTGAGGACTAATAATGCTGCCTGCTTAAGAAACAGAACCATTGTGCGTATTTGTGAAGAATAACGTCTACTGGGCTGAACACTTAGCTACCCAACTCACTAAATGCTACTAAGTCCCTTGGCATCGTTGGTTTATTTTATATTGGCCCACCGTCTCCATGTTGGTAGGATAGGACCTCATACTTCACAGGAAATTGATAGCTATAGAAGACTAAAATAATTACAAAATATAGGTTAATACACCACTAGACCATTAAACGTATCAATTATTTGCTTATAGTCTAATTGTAACAATCATTAAAGTGCCCATTCCCTAAGCCCAGGGGCCTCTTCATTTCCCAAGGATCTCTATTACATTCTTCTCCTGAACTGTTAGCAAAGGGCTAGCAGCAGACAGAGGGTAGCAATTTTTAGGCCTACTCCTTCCCTACTCCAGGAAATAGTTTTTCCTATCACCCCGAAAAAAAGGAGAAGGATATCCTAGCTATTCTGGCCTCACCTCTGCTAGCACGGCTTCTGTGCAAAGCTGAATTTGCTGTTAGTCAGAACTGCTCATTTACAACTACACTTCCAGATAAATATCCAAACGTGTTCGTCATCCAGGTAAACACAGCCAAGCACATTGCAGTAAGCCCAGATTCACTTGTGAAATAAAAAAAGACACTTGGAGCTGAAAATAGGCTGACAAGTGAAGCAAGCTGGGTAATTACCTGTAGTCCTCGGCAATAGAGGCCAGCAGTTTCCTACAAGTTCTGTTATCAAAGCGGCACACACAGCGCATAGTTTCTTGAAGTTGAGCCATTAAGTTCTTATCTTGTAGGTTAATTGCTTCAGCTATTTGAACTTTTAAGAAGCAAACAATTTCATTGTCTAAACAAACAAACAACAGAATTCTGTTACTGTTGAGAATTTCCATTGTATACCATCCCTCAGCCTTTGGGATATCCCATTCTGCTCTACCATGGATCAGCAGAACTAAACCATATGGAATTGTTACACAGCTTAAATACAGTGGAATACAGGCGGTTTCATATGATCCAACCTATAAATACAGGAAAAACTTACCTTCTGGGTCTGTGTGGTCTGGTAGACCATTCCTTGTTGAATGGGTTAGCACTGGGAAAGCAACGGAATCCGCAGAGCAAAGAGCAAGTCTCAGTTTCTTTTTTGCATCTCTGAAGAATGAACCAAAAGTACATTAATTTCTTTATCCAGAGATGGTCATATTTTATGAACCCTCACTATACAAACTAATATGCTACCTCAGGACTCAGATGTTTCGAGCAGAAATAAAAAATTAATTTTTAATTTACTGACAGCTCACTTAAAGGAACAGGCTTTACTTGTTACCCCAGGAGCAAGGCTATATAAAAATGCTCTGAGCAAGGACTATTCTGTAAAGTCACCAGAATCAAACAAATCCTTTTGGACCCTGTAACATAAACCAAATCCCACAACGGCCACTGGGAGGAGAATGAGAAAGCGCCATGATGCCAGGGTCAGGAGGGACCACAGAAGTCACCAGAACCATCTCACCATCCAAACTAAGAACACTGTCCACCAAGTCTCCTGAGAAAGGTTGATCTTGACACAAGACAAGCTCACCACTCGACAAGAAGCCCTTTCTATCACTCTACTGCTTGAAACTGCGGCTGACCCTACCACCCACTTGGTCTCCCCCAGCATTTCCCACGTGGGCAGGGAGCCTGGGGTCTGCAAAGGCACTGCCACTTGTTTCATTTAAAGGACGTATGTGGTCCCTGTGAGCACACGAGGTGGTTGTTTTTTCACTCCTGAATTAAAGTGTTTGATGTATGGAATCCAAAGTGAAGCAAGGTTTTCTCAGGAAACTGCATTTCATTCATTCTCTCTGCTTTATACTTTTTTTTTTTTTTGGTTTGGTTTTTTTCTTTTAAGAGAGAGAGCACAAACGAGGGAGAAGGCCAGAGGGATAATCTTGAGCAGGCTCCACACTCAGCACAGAGCCTGATGTGGGGTTCGATCCCACAACCATGGGATCAGGACCTGCGCCGAAATCAAGATTCAGATGCTCAACTGAACGAGTCACCCAGACGACTTCCCTGCTTTATACATTTACTAGATGGCTCAATGAATCCTGACTTGCAGTGACAACAGTGCTGATGGAAAGTCCAAACCCACAAATTCGCAATCCTCTCAAAGAAATACCTGTACGAAAAAGCGGAGTCCTGAGGGTGGGCCGCTTGGCTCGCGGAGTCCGGGAGATCATCAGCCGACATGTTCTGCAGTGTTTCCTCACGAGGAGAGTCCTGTGCACTCTCACCATCACCCATGACCTCTACACAAACCCACCCCCAGAGAGGATAAGCAGGTTAACCTGGGGGCCTAGCACTAGTACGTGTTCAGAGCAACTCAACAATAAATTTGCACTGTGCTTTTCAGCCGGAGTGCTTTGAGAAAGAAGGAAAAGCACTTCATTTAAACAAGCTGATAGCAATGACAATAAATCAAGGGAGCAGTTGTTGAGAAGTGAATGATTTTTACTTCCTGTACCAATCTTAACTCAAAACAGCAAACGTCTGTGACTAAACAGATAATGCTCTAATCAGATTCACTGAACCACAGAACCAAGAGAAGCCTCAAAAATCATTCTACATAAAACCCTCTTTTATAGACATGGGGTCTTGCCCAATCAGAAAGTGGCTTGCTGTAAAAGCCCTGGGCTAGCTGGCTGCTGAGGTGAACCACGCACCCTAGTAAGGAGGCTGGGAGACCTGAGCGCCCTTCCTACTGCCCAAGAATGAGCTGGGACAAACTCACAAATGCAGCCAGGACAGATCCGTGGTTCCCGCAGCGGTTTTTATGTTTCTAATTAACCAATTTAGAGAATATGTTCATGTACAAAATCAAAAGGAATAAAAATTCGTTAATATAATAAAGATCCTGTCCTTACACAGGGCAAATATGTTTATTAGGAGATAATTTCAAATGCTTCAGGAAAAAATACATGGAGAGAAGGTGGCAAAATGTTAACACCTGATAAAGGTAGAGGGAATATGGACCTCCACGGTACTATTCTTTCAAATCTTTTGTTATTTATTTTTTTCAAAATAATAAGTATGGAAGTTCTCCTCTACTCCGGCTTCCCATTGTGCTCCCTATGAATTTCCCTTGAGCCAGCTCACATTACAGGTTTGTCAGATTCTTCCAGAGACACTGTGCACATACAAGCATAAACACATGTGCATACAATTTATGCTTTTATATACTTTTCCTCTCCTCTTCATCATGGGGATTATACCATATTTTTCTGAACACTATTCAAAGTAGCTATTAAAAAGCTACTTTTTATTCAGATCACTTTTTTCATTGTGATACCAAAGTTAGTACAGTTGACCCTTGAACAACACAGGTTTGAAATGCATGGGTACACATATACATGGATTTGCTTTCCTTATTTTTTTTTTAATTTTATTTTTAAGCAATGTCTACACCCAAAGTGGGGGCTCAAACTCACAACCCCAAGATCAAGAGTCACAGGCTCTTCCGACTGAGCCAGTCAGGCACCCCTACATGGATTTTTTTCAATAAATACATACGGTACTGTGACTGTATTTCCTTAACAATGATTTCCTTAACAACACTGTCTTTCCTCTAGCTTACTTTACCGTAAGAATACAGTGTATTAAACGTGTATTAAACATACAGATATGTGTTAACTATTTGTTACTGTTAAGGTTTCCAGTCAACAGCAGGCTATTAGCAGTTAAGTTTTGGGGGAGTCAAAAGTCACATATCAATTTTTAACTATGCAGGAGGTTGGTGCCCCTACCCCCTTCCCCACCCCCCACACCCACACTGTTTAGGGTTAACTATATTCAAATCTTTATCATGATTATCACCTGTACTTTCATAGTTTGCCATTGCTCCTTCACTGGGGCTGGTTCGTTTAATGGCATTCCTGTATTTGTCCAGAATATCCTCAGCGACCTGAGCTTGTGCACTGAGTCTAGGGCTGGGATCATCTGCAGGGGAAAGGAGAGTGAGAGAATTAGCTTCCCTTGGTTTGCACCAACTCTGATGTTAGTATGATACCAGTAGCATAATCCCAAAGACGGATTAGGAGGTGAGACTTAAAAAGAGCACATATCTCAATGTTAAGAGGCACCATGCAGCTGCCTGCTCGTCCCATTTCTAGGTCTGAGAGCCTTGCCAAAGCACGCAATTGGGAGGATTAGCTCCACTTTCTCATCATCGCCAAAATTCTGCATGATGGTGTTAAGAAATTCAGTGCAGACTAAATGGATGATGGGTTTCTAAAGTGCTTATAACTCAAGTCACTGTTATTAGCAATGCATGCTAACAGAACTTCCAACAATGCGTTGTTATAGGCAGATTCATTTATTCAGACATCTCCATGCTGAAGGGTAAAAAAAAGTATCAAATTTAGAATTAATCCCTTTTAAATAATAAAAAAAATGCCTTCTTCCATTCTTGCTGTATGACTTTCTCTCTCTACACATTTCAAACCTTTAGATATTAATATTGTCTCACTAAATCTGACCACGACAGTGAAGCTGCTGGAAGAGAGCACTTTTGTGAATCTAGCCACTGCTGGAGAGTGCTGGAAATGTACCCGGGGTATAGGGAGAAAAAGCTTATCACAATCACAGATGGAGCACTGTTTACTTTCAGGACCATTATCCTGTCAACAAAATCAGCACACTGAAATGTGTTCCTGGAGCCTAAGATGGCAGAGTCATTAATTAACAGTCATCAAAGCAAAGAGCTGCTACAGATCCATGGGACAAAATAAAGTTCTATAGTGAAATGCAAACTCCTGACATAGATCCAGACCAAGCAGGTAACCACAAATGTCCGTATTCCGGTAGAATCCCATTTTTCAAGAAGTCTAACAACACATAAAAAATCACTAGATTATATATGGGTGTGCGTAATAGCAGCTAATAATAATAGCAGCTAACATTTCTTGAGCACTTACCACATGCCAGAAACTGTGCTAAGCACCTTTTACAAACAATCTCAATCATCACAACAACCCTACAGGGAGGTACTTTTATCACCTTCACTCTCTAGAGGAGGAAATCAGGTATAGAAAGGTTAAGCAGTATATGCTCATGGGCTCTTCTGTTTCCATGGAAAATAAAATTTAGTATCCATATCTCTGTATAATTGCAGTAAATTACAGAAAAAGAGGATTTGCAAAGTAATTGAATCTTTCTGCTGTAATGGTATTTGAATTCATGAGAAAAGAGTTCTAATAAAATCTGATCTTCAAAATGTAAACTGATAAAACATCTATCATTACAAAATCTTTCTTTGGAAGGGGAGTACCTTTTTGCTATTGGTTTTGAGTGCTGTTGAGGGCTCTGAAAAAGGGAATAAAATTTGGCTAATCGTAAAGCCATAATGTCACTTACAACCTCTAATTCTATGCCGTTCTTAAGAATTTTTTCCAGGAAGGGGTACCTGGGTGGCTCAGTAGGTTAAGCATCTGACTTGACCTCAGCTCAGGTCATCATCTCACAGTTGGTGGGATCGAGCCCCACATTGGGCTTGGTGCAGACAGTACAGAGCCTGCTTGGGATTCTCTCTCTTCCTCTCTCTCTCAAATAAACATTAACAATTAAAAAAAAAAGAATTTCATCCCAGGAAAATAATGGAAATAAACAAAAAATGCTGTATATACAAAGCTGTGAGCATTATTTTCACAGTAAAAAACTGGATACCATTTAAGTATCCAAAAGTAAGAGAACATTCAGGAGGCCATAAAATGATATGACAGATTATCTGTGAGTCACTACAAATTATTAAAAACCAACCATGTCTAGTAGAAACTGGAGAGGGTTTATGAAATCACATTTGGTGAAAGAAGGATGCAAAGTTACACACATAATCTGATTCAGTCATGAAAAAGCCACATACAAATATGGAAAGACTGGGAAAGAACATGGAAAAAAAAAATAAAGAACAGTTAGGGTGACTGGACTATGGACAGACTGTTAATAAATATCCTTTCATAACATTTAAAAATTGTTTTAACGATAATTTTCAACAGGTAACTAATTAGAACTGGGTAGAAATATTTCTACATTCGTAGGGAATCTAAGTTGCTTGAATCAAATACAAAGAAAATGAAGTATCTTATGGAAAAAAACTTACCCTACTTAGCTTCTAGATTAGGCACCAAGAACCAACAAATATGTTTGCCCAAAGACACAAGTAAAAAATAATTTATAACTTCTCCAATGACTGATTCGACATTTTAAAAACAGATTTCATTATAAGAATTTCCCTCCATAAATGCTGGTGGTGTTCTAATACTAGGAACATGGACAGGAAACAAATGTTTCCAATTCTTCTCAATCAGACTGTAATTCCTGAAGAAGACGGGACATGTGATTTGACTTAATAACTACAACACTTAGCACAGTGCCTGGCACGAGTCAGATGTTCAGAAAGTATTTGCTGATTGAATAAGAGAGGCTTGCTGGCTCTCGCACAGAACCATGGCCTGGAAGCCCAGCTCCTGCTCTCCAAAGCCCTTCATTCCCACAAAGTCACCTCACCAGACGGTATGCTAGACCATGGAAATACATCCAATTAGAAGGAGCCAGATATTAGAATAACATGCATTAAAATGGGATTCTACCTGTACTATACTGAGCTCTCTGAGGAGGATGTTCTTTGGAAACCTATGCCATTTTTTAATAAAAATCTTCATTTTAACTTAGTGGGATAACATAATTGAAAATCAAGGTAAGAAAAAAAGGAGGTGAGAAATTAATTTCCCTCTAGATGCTCTACAGTCCTCGGAAACAGTACAAAGCTATCAGACTCAAGGTTGGGTCATTAACACTACTCCTCAAACTCATTCCTTTTAGGGTGCTCATTCATAATATGCCAAACAGAAAGCTGCAAAAATACAAATGCTGAATAAAGTAAAACCCAACCCCTAGGTGTCTTTTCCTTGGGCCAGACAGCAATGTTAAAAGGATTCAAGCTGTAAAAAACTGGCAAAGTTCATAAATTTATGATATTGTTTGAACATTTTATCACACAAAAAGGAAACGATTAGGTCAAGCAGAATTTCCCTATGATCCCGAATAATCAAGAACTATAGATGGAAATAAATTTAGAATTCTCTGATCAACATTAGCGAAAACTATACAATCAACGTTCCAAAGATGTGGCATGCATCGCACTAGAACCATCACCACACTTTCCTAAAAGGCACTGTGTGTCATCATCCCACTGACATGTCGAGTTGTAGGGAATGCCTAGAGGCCCACGATCGGGAGCCTCCTCATAAACAGAAGTTATGATAATGAGGATGATGATGGTGGTGGCGGTCTGCAGGAAGAGCACACTGAGATTCACTGTGGCCACCAACTGGATACCACAGAGCTATGAAGAACATACTCCCCACTGTACACACACAAACACATTCTTCTAGAAAGGCAACGCTTATGGCACCCAAGAAAAAGTGTTATGAAATATGTGCTCTGGGAATGAAGGAGCCAGGAAGTCCATGGTCTACAAACCTGTGAGTGTTGAGAATCTGTCAGGCCCCAGATCATCTTTGTCTTTTTCTTGTTTTTCTTTCTTTCTAAATGGTATAGGAGCTGGAAATTAAATAAAGTCAGTAGTGTGACATATAACATACTGCACTACTCGGAAGACAGCAGTCATTTTGGAGTATTAACTGGTGTGCCAACATTTCTAAGTGAAAGGAAGGTGAAAAGTTTAAAAGCTAAGAAATCCCGAGTGTCAACTGATAATCGTTCTTAAGATAGCATTGAAGGTTCTTACAGAAGCTTGCAGAATCTGCTTTGGGGTCATCTGCCACAGGAAGAATGATTTAATTCGAATCTATTGGGACTAAATCAAAACCACTGCCTCTTAACCTCTGCTCAAAAACAACACACTCAAAGCTCTCAGTCTCATTCTCTCCTCATCAAGTGGGCTTGAGTGCGGCGTGAAAGCAGTGTTCCTCAGCTCCTGAGTGCCACAGTGCCGAGAAGAGGCCTTCAGAAGAAGTCCCTAGCTTTAATCCTGGACGATCTCTCCTTGCAGGAAGAGACGCTTTTGTCAACTCAATTCTCAATATCTACTGGTACAATGCCAGGCTATTCACAAGGAAAAAAAAAAAAAGAGAAAGCAAATAAAACGATTTTATACAACTGCCTTCCAAAATACTCACTAATATTCAGGATATAAACATTCTCAACGAACATAACCATAAAAAGCTTAAGTTATTCCAGGAATGTAAAGGATAAATTTTCAATGTTTAATTACCAATAGCATCCCTTTTTCCTGCAATAATTATTAGCAATACATATGTCAAAAGTCCTATCTTTAACTTCAACAATATATGATATTTAAACAGCCGTCACCTGCCTGACTTCCACGTATGAAACCACTACCACTTCATGCAATGAACAAGAACTATCATTTCTAAAGGTCTGTCTTAGCATTCACCTGAGTGAAACCATTTTCTATACCCTCAAAACAGCTAGAAACTTAGGCCCAGCAAGCCTCACAGAGAAGTTGACATATTGGCTCTCTGGAAGAGATTTGGGGGCTTTGCTTCTTGTTGCTAATATAATTCTAATATTTTATAAAATTACCTTTAGGCATGGCAGAAACAAAACGTTTTCTCCACCAAGGTCTGTTCCTGTCTGATTTCTCATCATCGCTATCTTTGCGTTCTTCAGTCTGTAGAAAAAGTTTGATGCTTTATTTGGAGTTGGACAGCAGGATAAATTACTATGAAAAGGATTTCAGTTTGTCTGTGAAATACAAAAACCACTCTTGTTTGTCTTAAAAACAAACTGTTCTTATTGCTTCTGAAATATGGAAGTACACCTTTTAAGCACCAGACTATGATCTGCTTGAGGGCAGGCACTATCTCATTACTGTTAATAAACTGAAACCTTAATACAGAGCCTAGCATACAGCAGGCACTCAATAAATACTTAGGGAAGATGTAAGCGTAATGCAAATAAAGTCTAGAGGGGTAGCAGAGACGACAGCAGTAGTAGTACTAATAAAACTGAGTATGCACTGTGTGACAAATATTGAGTATAAGGATATATATAGTCCCATTTAAACCTCACAGTCACCTTAGGAGATAAATACTACTATTAAACTTTTTATAGATGAGAAATAAGGGGCTAAAAAAGGTTATCTCCCCATCTTCCCCAAAGTTACATAGTCTGCCTGTGGCATAGCTGGGACTCAAACCCAGATCCAACCAACTTCAGAGTTCTTGTTTTGATCACCAATTATCATGAGTTATTAAGATCACATGTCAAAGAGCAGAAACTGTAATTCCTTTACTGGCCTATCATGTGGCCTCAGACAAATCATTTACTTTCTCAACTCAGAAGGAAACTGTAAGGTTTAAATGAAATTAAATAAAAAATTGCTTGCAGAAAAGTTAAAAGTGTCACAAAAATGCATAATATATTACTACAAAAGCAAAACAGTACAGGTTTCCCATGGACCACAGTTGTGGACAAACTAGATGGACAGATCACCCTTAATCATAACTACTGTCTGTCCTTCCTCTTAGATTTATATATGCCATGTTAATTTCAGATAACAAGACAGCCAGGCAGATAGAACACTAAAGCTGACCACAATCAGCACAATTCTTCGATATGGCCTGTGTCCCATACCTCTCCTCTTGAGGAGTCCTTACTCGGGGATGAAGATGATGAATGAGGTGCAGCCACCAAAGAAGTAGCACCAATGGCTGCAGCTGGAGGGAGTTCTCGTTCTTCGTTCCCTGGACGTCGGTTCCAGCTGGGATCGCTCATAGGTCGCCGGACAGATGAGACTATATCAGAGCTCCTGCTGCGAACTAATCTTTCAGGGTATGAATGCCTTTGCTTGAATGCTTCCATCTCAGCTGGAGTTAAAACATGGGAACCAAAATTTGGCAACCTGGCCTCATTTCCTCCCACAGCTCCTTCCAGGATTGGGGGATCTGGTGGTGGATGCGATGGCCTGGCATAGTGAACCTTTGGCCTTACCACAGCAGAAGCCCCTGGAACAAGAGGAAAAAAAGTTTGCAACTGAGACAGAACTAGGCATTTTAATGCCAAAAAAGGCATTAACAAAGGATTTTGGCTCTGTTCTCCTGCCCAGGGTAAGAGTCAAAAAGCTCATTTGACTAGTTTACCTTCATGTGAAGACAGTGGATCAAACATGGCAAGTAGAGACTCTGACTGAGAAGGAGGAGAGGTCAGCTGGTGGGCGCCTAAAACAAACAGGCAAACTGTAAGAAATCAGAACTCATCACTCAGTAAGAGTTCCTACACAGTGAAAAAGGTTCTAGCATTCTTCCAAGGTTTTCCTTTTCTGATCAATAAAACTTGAGGGGCATATCAGGGAAAAAAAAAAACAAAAAGAATGTGGGGTACCTGGGTGGCTTGGTCAGTTAAGCATCCAACTCTGGATTTCAGATCATCATGATCTCATGGTTCATGAGTTCGAGCCCACTTCGGGCTCTGCCCTGACAGGGAGGAGCCTGCTTGGGATTCTCTCTCTGCCCCTCCCTTGCTTGGTCCTCTTTACTCTCTCTCAAAATAAATAAATAAACAAACATAAGAGGAAAGAAAGAAAGAAAGAAAGAAAGAAAGAAAGAAAGAAAGAGAGAGAGAGAGAGAGAGAGAGAGAGGAAGGAAGGAAGGAAGGAAGGAAGGAAGGAAGGAAGGAAGGAAGGAAGGAAGGAAGGAAGGAAGGAAAGGAAAAGAGAAGAGAATAGAAAAGAAAGAAAGAAAGAAAGAAAGAAAGAAAGAAAGAAAGAAAGAAAGAAAGGAAGGAAGGAAGGGAGGGAGGGAAAGAAAGAAAGAAGGAAAGAAAGAAAAGAAAGAAAGAAAGAAAGAAAGAAAGAAAGAAAGAAAGAAAGAAAGAAAGAAAGGAAGGAAGGAAGGAAGGAAGGAAGGAAGGAAAAGAAAAGAAAGGAAAAGAAAAGAAGGAAGGAAGGAAGGAAGGAAGGAAGGAAGGAAGGAAGGAAGGAAGGAAGGAACAAAACAAGGCACCTGGGTGGCTCAGTTGGTTAAGTATCTGGCTTTTGATTTCAGCTCAGGGCATGGACTTGCAGTTTGTGAGATCGAGCCTCACGTTGGGCTCTAAGCTGATAGTGCCGAGCCTGCTTGCGATTCTCTCTCTCCCTCTCTCTCTGTGACTCTCCCCTGCTCGTGCACACTTTCAAATGGAATAAATAAACATTTAGGGGGCACCTGGGTGGCTCAGTTGGTTAAGCATCCAACTTCAGCTCAGGTCATGATCTCACAGTTCGTGAGTTCAGGCCCCGAATCGGGCTTTGTGCTGACGGCTCGGAGCCTGCTTCGGACTCTGTGTCTCCTTCTCTCTCTGCCCCTCCCCCACTTGTGCTCTGTCTCTGTCTCTCAAAAATAAATAAACATTAAAAAAAATTTTTTTAAGTAATAAAAAAAAAGAAAAAAAAAGAACCTAATATATTCTGATTACTTCAAATTCATGGTATGTTTTTATCTACCTACATGGATTTTAATGACATTTAAGTGGTCTAACATCCACATGTTGATTACTTTTAATGGCCAAACTGTATTATATTTAATGTAAAGAGTAGAGCCAAAAAATGTAAATCACTTCAAAATCTTCAGAATGTCACAACTTCCCTGAGTCTCGTCTTCCTTCTACCTATAAAAATAAGGGGAATATTACCTAGGAGTATAAATAGAAAGTTGTAAAATGTGAAATTCTGATATTGCTCTCAGCAAATGACTATAAAAGAACTCATAACAAAAATGAATAATACCACATTACACCACAAAACAAACTCGAAGTATTTTCAGCTACAGAGTAAAAATGACTCCTCTAAGCATATGTCTACACAGCCAAAATCAGAAATATTGAAACAGCTAATTAAATATGCAGAGGCTAAAATTTTTAAATATATAAAAGAAACTATTACTCTAAACTTTTTGAGTCTGAGCTCTTTCATGATCATGAACGCTAGTACTTGGATTTTAAGCCTTTTGATTCTTCTTTTGTTCTAGGTCTTATATTCACCTTCCTTTATTAAAATTATAAAAATAGTGTATTGTTATGAAAGGCAGCTTAGAATATCAGTTCTAACATTTTGGTCTTAGGACTCTCTCACATTCTTTTGTTGTTGTTGTTAGGACACTTTGACATTCTTAAAAACTATTGCCCCTCAGAGCCTATTTATGTTGGTTGTGCATATTGATAGTTACCATATCATAAATTACAACTGAAAACAAACATAAATATTTATATATTAATTCATTTAAACATATCCATTAAATGGTAACACAAATAACTCTTTTTTAATGAAAAAGTATTTCCCAAAGTAAAAAACAAGTAGAGTGACACTGTTTTACATTTTTACGAATTCCTTTAACATGTGGCTTAACAGAACACCTCTGGATTCTCATAAGCTTCTACTTTCAATCTGTTGCGGTATGTATTCTGGTTGAAGCATATAAAGCTGGCCTCACGCAGACATGTAGTTGGAAATGGGAAGATATTTTAATATAACAGCCTTTTCAGATAACTGTGGACATTCTTCTGTGCTACCACACCAAATCTTGACAAGGAGTATTTTAAAGGTAAGCTACAATTTGGAATGTGACACCAAATCAATGAACTTTTTGTACTCTGTTACATTAAAATTAGTTGGTCTGTCTTTCTTGCACTTTAAATGATTTTTGTAACATCATGTATTGATCACCTGGAAAATACTGGTTTAATTAGATATACAGATCTTCCACAGGTTGACACATTTCAATACATAATATTAAAAAACCACAATCTTAATAATACCACCAATCTCCCCAGAAGAGTCTTTACGTATCAGAAAGCTGTCAAGGTCATGGAGGTGGATACAAGTTTTCCGAAATTCTGATTTTTATATGAAAGCGTGAATTTTATCATTGGCAATAAAGTCAGTTGTTTTCCTTGAAGTGATAGGCTCACTCTGTTAATTTTTAAGAAATGCCTGCCAAACACCCAAATCTGAATAACTACAGTTTTTGTCAGTCATTCTTTCAAGTAAAAATGGTGTTCTGTGAAGAACAAACAAGAAAAGAAACAGCTAGTTAAGCTCACAGCTCCAATAACCATACAAGTGCTTTTCCTTGAGACACTTCACCACAGTTCAGAATGCAGGAGAAATGCGTTAGGGGTATTTTATATTTCCTCAGAATTTTAGACAGATGTGTACTCAGGGTTGAGATGTAATTAAATAATTTTTACTGCTTCATGAAAGACACTCTAAGTAAAGCTTTCTAACTAACAGAGTATACAGTGACCACTAACACTTTGCTATCACTGCTCTGCTTCATGCTAAGGCTCCAGCAAATTTACCCACCTTGGCCTGTGCACCATCAGTGTCAATGTCGACACAGAGAAAAGACAACAACCTTTTACGATTATGAAAACAGTTCTGACATCATACCCTGCAGCCCCCAAAAGGGCCTTCAGAGCCCTTAGTGGTCCAGAAGACTATACTCTGAAAATTGCTCATTTACAACAGTAGTTCTCAAATCAGGCTACTTTGTGCCCCAAGGGATCATTTGGCACTTTCTGGAGACATTTTTGGTTGTCACAACCAGAGCGGAAGAAGAGGGGTGCTGTGCTCCTGGTAGAGGCCAGAGATGCCACTAAACATCCTATAATGCACAGAACGGGTTTGCATAACAAAAGAGTTACCTGGCCCCAAATGCCAATAGTGTGGAGGACCAGAAACCTTGGTTCAGAAAAAACAAAGAATTTTTTTATAAAAAAGAAAAAGAATCTAAAAACCCAGTACTCAGAACAAAAAAACTACTGCTAGCATTTTGGTAGTTCTTTCCTGAACTTTCTCTATGATCGGTTTTGTAATGTTTCATTATCTTATATGTGGGAGTTCTTTAGGATAAATTTTCCAAAATTTTCCATGTTATTTCACATGCTTTAGAGGATTTAAAATCCAGTTGCATAAATTCTGAGTGGTTGCATCAAAATGCATGTAGGAATTCTAGTTTCCAATTCTCAGGTTGTTTCTTGTTTTCTGCCGAATCAATGTTATAGAGAACACCGGTATAAATGTTATGGACAACACCAGTATAAATGCTATTAGAAGCACAAGACTTTCTGCATACATGGAACTGTTTCCTTACAATTCATTCCTAAAGTGGACTAACTGAACCACATTTAGTTTTGAATTTTCAAGGCCTTCTATCCTGCTGCCAAATCATGCCCCAAAGTGCTAGAACAACTGGTACTATCACCAACAGACACGGAAGACTGCCAATGTCACCCATGAATGGGATCATTTTTAGGTCACTCTCATTTCTACTTCTTACCATGAGTTACTTCATCCATGTCTGGACTAGTGACAGAATCTTTACCCCCAAAATCAGAGCTGCACTCAGATCTCAGGTCTTCAATCTTATTGGGAATATCCTCGGAGGTCGCACTTATGCCTTTAAAATAAATAAAGTAAAAAATAAATAGCAAGAAGAACAAAATAACCACACAAAAAGTATATGAAGTTTGGAGAAATGTAAATATTCTCAAATTTTTTGTGTCCCAGTTTTATACATGTGAGACATTGGGTATCATATCCTTTTTATTGTACTACTGCCTAAATATGTTTACCTTGATTTGTACAACATAATCACAAGTATCATGTGGTATCTAAATACAGTAGCAGAGGCCACCAAGAACAGATAGAATTAGAGAGAGAACACGCACAGACCGTTTGCCAATTACTTCAACAGACTCCATAGAGCCACGTATTAAGTTCTCAGAGATTTAAGGTCCCTCAGAAACAATTCTGTTTCCAGAAAATTCCTCAACTCGTAAATAAAACATCTCTCTCTGTTAGCAATTTTATAAATGGGGAGGTGGGAACACACCTTGCAATCCTTATTCCTTAAAACAAGACAGACATACCCGACACAACACTGAGGCCTGGTGTGCTGGGGCGGGAACTGACCTCCCTGACATCCGTATCATCAGATGTGCTGCCCAGTCCAGAACAGCTCTCCAGTTCTTGTAGACGTTCCTCCTGCTTTAGATCCGGGGCCTCTAAACAGAAGACATGAGGCGCCACATTAGTGATTCTGTTAGTATGCCACAGTTTCAGCTTGTGACCCAGATGAGGAAAGCTACCAGAGCATGAATGAAATCATTGTAAACAGATTTCTAAGTCTGGGCCAGTTAGCACAGCTGATCAGATCGAGTGTTAAAGAAGTTGAGGTTGTGATTTTCATCCCAATATGAGCCAGTCTATCGTGCAAAAGTGAAAACTCCGCCTGCAGATCACTAATCTCATAAAGTATGCTGTTGGTTAACAAGTAAACTCAACAAGAAAATACAGAATAGCTTAGCATTAAACCAACTATTTTCTAAAAAATAACTCCTATGGATGCTCAATAGATGGTAAGCTAATCCTACTGTCTCCTTATCTAAAGGTTAGCATGTCTGAATGCATTAATATTATAAAACACATATCAGAATCACTTAACTATTCTTGAGCCAAGCAGATCACAAAGAATGTAATTCAGACACACAGTTACTTAAATCTGCATTTTGGTAGTTGACATTTCATTGAAAGCAAAGATTTATCTTCATAATCAGCAAAGCAGAAATGCAATACATAAGAAAAGAGAAAGTACAAAACACTTTATATGCATTTATGATAATCCTGCACAAAATAATTCTCAGGACTCCAGAGTCTCAATTTCAGTACATTTCAAAAATATACTAGGTACCTTTTAAAGAGTCAAGTTCTCCCCAGGATAAATCTACGCATGCTTACCAGACACCCAACCGCTCAGGGTCCAAGTTGTACTGCTATTCCTATTTCGTGACGAGTTAGTGGGAGATACCAAACTCAATGTCCCACACAGAACTCCGGTGAGTTGCTAACAAATGCTTACAAGTAACTACACACAGAGTCAAAAAGCACCTGCCATCTTTGCCTATGCCCTGCAACAATGCATTTTTTTCTTGATGGACAGAAAATGCCTTAACCTAACTGTCCATTTGAAATCTTAGCAATGTGATTGCCTCACACCTAACAAAATGTACATGATACAGAAATTAAGATACCTTACATTTAAAACTTCTGTGCAAATCAGAAAGCAAACAATGACGGCATACTAACCTGAGTCACTTGGCAATACCTCTACACTCCAAGCTTCGCTTGTTGTCTCTGATATGGTAGAACCAGTGCAGGGGTCAAGAAGCACTGACCCTGAACCTGGCAGGCACAGTAAACTGCCTAACATGTTCTCTGCTGCTGCACCTGTATAACCAGTGGGGAGCAAAGGGTTAACGAAGATCCTGATGGAAAGAGCAGTGATCATGGAGAAGGACCAAACGCTAAACCAACACATAATCTCTACTCTACCCACAAGAAGGAAGCCAAGGTAAGTGTGATTTCAATCACTAACACCACTAAAATCACAAATTTCCCACTTTGGTCACAAAGGCACATGCTCCTTTTCCTCAGTTTCCTCCTGTTCACCTTGGACTCTTCATAGAGAAAACACACATTAGATCATTTCAGCTAGCTTTCATCTTGGTTTTTTAGCAAATTTTTACGTGTCCCTAAATATCTAAAATGTACAGTCCTAACAGGGATTAAAACCTCTCAAACAGAGACACTTAACCACAGAAAGGTATACTGGCCAGATACGTTTTCTTCTGGCACATTAGCCACATATTCAGAGCAATAAAATATATTTGCAGGAGAATACACATCTTCTGGAACGCTCACTCCACTGCAAATATAGTTCATTACTCAAAGAGAGCTTATTGCCAGAAAAAATACTACTTTGGCACCAGAAGCAAAGTAATGCGGAACCAATTAACAAGTCTATTTACACCACTGAAAAATACCAATAGAAAGGACTGAACATTATAATACACCTGTGTTAAAAATACTCAAGTTCAGAATGCTCCACTACTTCTGATTACGCCTAATAAAAGAACAATGCTACTTCAGTGCCTGAAAAAACTTTTGGCAAACGGTTACTGGTAAAAGTTACATTTTTAAAGATACATCGTGAAATAATTACAAATAAAATAATGTCTGGAACTTGCCTAAACAGAACTGGGTTGGGTCGGGGAGAGGATAAAAGGGTAGTGGGTGAGAGAAGAGATGAAACAAAACCAGCCACCTGTGTCTGTGTAATAGTTGAAAACGAGTGATGTGCACAGAGTTCGTGATTCTCTCTTGTATCTGCCTGAAAGGTTCCATGATTTAAAGAGAAAACGAAGACGGTGCTTATGAGACTGTATGAAACTTTTCAGAGCTCACAAAATGGTATCCTAAAAAGGGTGAATTTTAAAGTATGGACGTTGTACCTCAATAAACTTGGTACTAAAAAAAAGAAAAAAGTAGTTACTCTTTGAAACTGAATTAATCCTTCCGGGAATTTTTTTTTTTTTTTTTAAGTAGGCTCTATGACTTGAACTCATGACCTTGATATCACGAGTCACATGTTTTACTGAATGAGCCAGTCAGGTGCCACATTATATTCAATTTTTGGAGAATCTCAATATTATATTATTCTGAAAGTTTTGGGGCTATAATCTGTTAAGAATTTCCATCTTCACGTAATGTGCTTAGTCTCAAAAGAATATCCTAAGAATATGTACTATGTCCTGAAAACAAGAAGCTAATTCAGAAGATTAGTTTCTTTTTTGGTGGGGGAGGGGGAGTTAAGTGCAGGCAGGGAAAACACTACCTACATTTAGGCAAAGAAAAAAAATACACAAGTGCCTGGTTACATACACTTTTCTCAGTTCCCCAGTTAGTGCGAACACACACACCATGTCTGTCAGAGGCTGAAGTTCCCACCCATGAAGGGCAGGTGGATATGAATAACTAAATACCAATCTTCCAGAGAAATTTAACAGCAGTTACCTGCAATTTCTTGTAAGCGATCTTCATCAATGTTAGGGTCGAAATCACTTCCTAAGACATCTGTACTCCACGTCTCACTCACTGTTTCTGATATATCTCTATCATCTGTCAGTCCCATCATGTCACGTATTTCAAACTTTCTTAGCTTATCATCAAGATTATCTTGTGTTGTAGCTATCAAAAACAAAATTAAGCACTTTAAAAATGGTAGCACAGCTATAATTTTTTAAATCAACTTTAAAGATACATATTTTATCATTAACACGGAGCATGCAGTACCAAAACACTGAATCAATGCCCTATAAATGTACTCTTTCACCTTCTGAACTTTCAGCAATATGTACCCCCACTTCTGGTAGATTAACTGGGGTAATTTCTGCAGTGTGACTTTGATTAAAAAAAAAAACGAAAAAAAAAAAAAACGGGAAACATTCCCCTCTTTGTCTTTGCAAAGGCCTTGTTACTTGCTTTGGCCAAAAGAGTAAGGAGGAAGTGTGCCAGTTTCAAGGCTAGGCCTTAAAAGTCCTTACAAACTTCTGCTCTCTTTTCACCCTTGCTTCTCCCATGAGAATAAGCTTAAGTTAATCTGCTGGAGGATGAGGGACCACACAAAACACAGTAAAGGTCATCCTAGAGCAGCTCCTCACGGCCAACTGTCCCCCAGCTAAGATTAGCAGAGCTCCCTACTGGTGACTATAGATACATGAGTTTGCCCAGTCCAAACCAGAACCTCCCAGCTGACCCACAGACCTGAGAGCACAAATAAATGTTTACTGTTGTAAAGTCACTAAGTTTTGAGGTGGTTTGGTATGCAGCATTACTCTGGCAATAATCAACTGATAAACCAATACTAAAAAAAAAAAACTTTCGTTTGACTTGAATACATCCACCTGATACTAGTTTTCTCTCTTCCCTTGACTAATGACAAGCAGTCTATAATTTGCCTCAATTTACTTCTTAACCTAGTGTTCACAAAATGTAGACCACCAACCACTTACAAGATCAATCACCTAGAGGGCTTGTTAAAAAAGTGATATTCTTGGGGGCGCCTGGGGCTCAGTCGATTAAGCGTCGACTCTTGCTTTCGGCTCAGGTCATGATCAGGTTTGTGGGTTTGAGCCCCACATTGGGTTCTACGCTGGCAGTGCGAAGCCTGCTTGGGATTCTCTCTCTCCCTCTCTCTCTCTCTCTGCCCCTCTCCTGTTCATGCTCTCTCTCAAAATACATAAACTTAAAAAAAAAAAAAAAGTGATATTCTTTCAACTTCTGTCTTAAGCTACTATTTTAGGTTTCTCTCTTATTTGCAGAAAATTTAAACCTAATTGGTACAAGGACAAACTAATTCAGTAAAATTTAACATTACATTTATTCAAGCCACACATATCCCAACTAGCAATGCTCTTTTCCTTTCTAAAAATGGACTGCACCAGGATTTCTGGAAATGAGATATGGGAAATGGCCTTTTTTTTTTTTTATTTCCCAGGTAATTTTTACGCTCACTCAGGTCTCAGAATCATTGTCTCAGACCCAGTTGATCTGCACCTGCCCTCAACACTCCTTTGAAGGCCATCAGTGATCTTTTTTTTAAGTTTATTTATTTCTTATTAGAGAGAGAGAGAGAGAGAGAAAGAGAGAATGAACAGGGCAGGGACAGAGACAAAGGGGGAGAGAGAGAATCCCAAACAGGCTCCACAATGCCAGTGCAGAGCCCCAGGTGGGGCTCGATCCCACGAACTGTGAGATCATGACCTGAGCCTAAATCAAGAATCCAAGAATCGGATGCATGGGGCACCTGGGTGGCTCAGTTGGTTAAGCGTCCGACTTTCAGCTCAGGTCACGATCTCGCGGTCTGTGAGTTCGAGCCCTGCGTCAGGCTCTGGGCTGATGGCTCAGAGCCTGGAGCCTGCTTCCGATTCTGTGTCTCCCTCTCTCTCTGCCCCTCCCCCGTTCATGCTCTGTCTCTCTGTCTTAAAAATAAATAAACGTTAAAAAAAGAATCGGATGCTTAACTGACTGAGCCACCCAGGCTTCCCATGATCTTTAAATGGACAAATCCAAACAACTTTTTCAAACTAATCTTCCTAGAGCACAAAAGGGATCCATCTACTTCTCAGTCCTTACCCCGCATTATTTCCCTACTTGCTAGTTCCTGAGTAAGTACTATGGTTTCCCACCTCTATGACTTGCTTATACTACTCTATTCCTTCACCTAGAATGCCCTGTCTTTAGTTTCTGCCAACACAATGCCAGCCAGACTTTAAGGCTAGCATTTTTTCCCCACTAAGCTTTTCCCTACACTTTAAGCCACATGTATCTCTAACTCAGAACTGCTAAAGCACTTTTATGATACTGTTAATTACTTGTGTACCATCCTCTCCCTATCGTAAGTTCCTTAAGCCCTAAGTATTTATCTTCGTATCCTTTAAAATGTCAGTACTACAGAACTAAAATGCCAAATATTATAGAATTCAAGCAATTCATTTTAATTATTCTATGTAATTTAAGCCTAAAAAATTCATTTACCAACCAAACATTTTTAGGAACTCAAAGAATCATGTATAAATGCAGGTTTAACGGTCATTATATAATCAGCTTAAATTTATTCTTTTACTGAACACAGCTAGCCTACATGGAAATACAGTTTATCTCGCAACCAGGTAAATTCTCTGCTACTTGAGCAACTGTGTTCAACTTAACTTTACCTTGCTCATGCTCCAATAGCTGTAGAGCTTCGACTCCATTGCTCCCAGAAGGTCCTGCTCCAAGTTCTGATACAGACTCTCCTTCCAGGTCTAGAGAAGATACCGAATTGGAGCGATTTGAAGGACCTAGAGAAATGTTTCAACTGTGAGTGAGCTCTTTAATACTCGTGAGCCACCATGCAACTTTTCATGCCTTGATAACACAACAGATTAAGATGCTTTCATTTGTTTGTTTTGATTAAGGTGTTTTTAATACTGCATTTGTACCTTAAAAATATAAATGCCCTTTAAGCCAGCAATTGTGCTTCTAAGAATTTATCCTAAGAAAACAATTCAAAAATTCATGTAAGGTTGCTTGTTGAAGGGCTTCTTATAATTCTTGAAAAGTGGAAGCAACCTATATGTTTAACAACAGAAGAATGTTTAAGTAAATTATGCCAATTTGAAGTTAAAGAAAAAAAATTAAAAACCTAGGCTATTTAAGAATGTTAAATTACAAAGAGAAATATCACTGCTATACTGTTAGACAAAAAATGGTTACAAAACAACATAAACCTAATTTGGCTATAAATAAACCAAAATGCTGTTACTAATAGAATGGTAAAATTACAGATGATTCCATTTATGTTCTGCATTTTCTAGAATGACTATATACTACCTATTCTGAAAAGTTAGAGAAAAAGAAGTTATTATTTTATGTTTGAAATGATGGTAAACTTGGGCTTTTTTCATTAAAAAAGTTTGTCCTTGTCCATGAAATGATGAATTCTCAATCTTAGCTTTCAACTTTCTATTTTATTCCTACTTCCATTCTATCTTCCTGCTTTATCAAGGTATGAGTGTGTGAATAAAGAAATACAGAACATTAAAAGTATACACGACATCCTGAAATACTAGTGAGTCCATTTATTTCCCACTTAGACATGCATTATCCTCTAAAGGAGCTCTATAAGCATTGGTATATATCAATACTACAGAAACTTGGTATTATTCAAGCCTCAATAAAGACATATCTTCTCCATTGTATACGACCAAAGGTCTCTTGCAATCTTTTTCTTTTTTAAATTATTTTCTTAAAATCTTAATTTATTCTAGAAACAATCTTTATAGCCAACTATTCAAGATCATTAGAGGAAAACTTCATTACTCTCCCCAGGGAGAGGAACAGATGGTATAATTATAATTTATAAGGCTCCTTTAAAGATCGCAAAACAAAGTATTACTTGAATCACACAACTCTTTGAATGAAGTAACCCTTCACCTTCAGATATTCCTTCCAGATTATCACTGCAGAGGGAAAAGCGCAAGGTTTTATCAGGTTTACCGTGGAGTTTGTTTTCATCGACAGGGACATCTCCTTGTCCTCCATCCGAAAGTTGCATGTTTAGGACCTGAAAAATAAAATGGCTTTGGTTTATCACAACTGAAAGACAGATTACTGATATGAAAACAGACTGCAACAAATGCATATTATGAGATTCTGATCAAGGTTTTAAGTACCCCTAGAATAAAAGTGTATCAGTTAAAAAAAACCTGAACCTATGCCTTTCCATCACCCAGTGTCAGAGATTGAACAATCAGGTATCAGTGACTGGTGGGTAGCATCATAAAAATCAAAAGGCTTCGGAATCAGCAGTGGGGTCTGTCTGGTTCTGCCATATACCAACTATGTAATCTTGGGTAAATTTATTTACCCTAAACCTCAGTTTCTTGATTTCTAAAACAGCAATAGTAACAGTATGCATGCCATGGAGTTGTTGAGGGTTAAATAAAAAAATGCACAGAAATCATTTTGCACGGTAAAATGACATTAAATTTGCAGTACATTTTTTCAAAAGTTAATAAACTAATTCAACAGGAAGAAAACATAGGAACAGACTATCCTGTAGGCATCAGAATTCAATCAGTCTAGTTTGAACCTTGCCTTGATCACCATATACACAGCCACAAAAGTCCATACCAGAAGCTACAGTGTTTTCAGAGCCATCTCTCCTTAGAGCTGATGGCCTTTTAAAAATGTTTTCTATTTGTTAGATGACTCCCAAATAACATAATTACTTTTCAATCCCCACAAGCCTCGTAACTCAGCTTTATATGTGTATCTTCAACTGAATGAAGAATTGAGGGCTTTGCTGGAAGTCAGCATGTTTTAAGCACACCCGGAACTCAAAATAACAGCCACCGTGCTCCTAGGCTACTGGTAAAACATGAAGGAAGAATAGTATCCTCCCTTGAAAAGGAAAAAGAAACAACCGCTCTAAGTGCTTTTGGCCCTGCATTTAAATGAGTAAATTAAAGGGTTTTTAACGACTCTATACATTTACTCAGGTGATGCTTTTAAAGTCATTTAAAAATAGAATTTTTTTCCTACTTGCTGGAAATTAAACGTGGACATAAAACTTTTACATTTTGTATTTTTTAAGATAACTTGGATCTTTAAACTCCTAGTGAGCAATGTGTAAAGAATCTTCAGGAAAAATCTATCCCAAGGTCTAGAGAGCGATTTGATTAACGGCAAACAAAAGGCTCCTCCTACCACAGTGGAGAGATTGCCCTGCAAGGGGATACAGGCTGCTGTCCGCGAGGCTGCCAGAACTGTGAGCTGGGGGAAGGCTAACGGGGAGGCAGAGTGCCACAGAGTTCCCTGGCTGAAATTCAGTGGTTGTTTTTCCTCATTCAGCATTCCCCTGGTTCTGGTAAGGCTTTTATTACATTCTGGAGTTCCTAAAAAGTTGATGCTGACAGTTTTTGCCAGCTCATTTGTGTGTGTGTGTGTGTGTGTGTGTGCGGACAGAGTTCTGGAGTTTGACAGAATTCTTTCGTATGGGTCATGCCACAGTTCCAAACACCGCCTTACCAACCACCATCGTCACTTTATCAACCACTATAACTGGTCCCTTTGTCCCAGGCCAGGAATTTTTCTTGACTAATAAGCAGTCACTGTTGAATATAAAATGATGCTTCTTTTATATTTCTTCTTTCCTTTTGCCTCTGTCCCAAGCTCTTCTGTTAACAAATATCTTAAAAGTGATGCCCACACCCCAATTCCATTTCTTCAAAATATTTTACTTTCTTTTTTTTTTTTTAATTTTTTTTTTTTCAACGTTTATTCATTTTTGGGACAGAGAGAGACAGAGCACGAACGAGGGAGGGGCAGAGAGAGAGGGAGACACAGAATCGGAAACAGGCTCCAGGCTCTGAGCCATCAGCCCAGAGCCTGACGCGGGGCTCGAACTCCCGGACCGCGAGATCGTGACCTGGCTGAAGTCGGACGCTTAACCGACTGCGCCACCCAGGCGCCCCAAAATATTTTACTTTCTTAGTTTTCTTTTCGTTTATCTCTTCCATTTCTTCCTAACCAACCAAAGAACAGAAAATATTTCTAAAGAATGTCTGGCTCTTTAAAGCAGCAATACCACTAGTTTATCGTTAAAAAGAAAAGAAAAAAAATTTCCTACAGGTCAATGTCCATACCACAATTTCCCAGCTTCCTATCTCTTCTATACTAAATTCCTCCTGGTGTGGACCTAATCACCAATGACAGTGCTATTGATATGTTAATGTGAAAGGCCCCTGAAGCGTTCATAGGGAATTTGGCATTTAATGCATTCATTAAACACATACTGACTTATACAAGAGACCATTAATTAGAAAAAAGAAGTAAGTTTCTTAACACTGATGGCTAGAAGTTAAATGTAACAATACGTTCATACCTCATTTTCCGACATCATCCCTGGAGTGAGCTGGGGACCTGTCCCTAAGGAAATGACCAACACCTCTTCAGGCTGCACTTCCTGGATGGTTTCTTGAGATGACCCTTCATGGTCCATATGTAAGTCCATTAGCACATTGGTGCGGCTTCTACTCCGAGTTGCTAATAAAAAGATTTTCAAATACAATAATTTAGAGAACAAGACAAAACAAAGAAAACGGTACACTAAACACAAAAATATATTTTCTATTAATGTAGGACATTTGCATATGCACAAAAAAAGGGTGGTGAGAATATGAATTAAAACAAAACCCTCCACCTTCCCAGTTCTCTGCTGATAACTAACACAGATCCTCCTTCAAAACTGATAGAAACAGGGGCGCCTGGGTGGCTCAGTCGGTTAAGTGTCCGACTTCAGCTCAGGTCATGATCTCACCGTCTGTGAGTTCGAGCCCCGCGTCTGGCTCTGTGCTGACAGTTCAGAGCCTGGAGCCTGCTTCGGATTCTGTGTCTCCCTCTCTCTCTGACCCTCCCCTGTTCATGCTCTGTCTCTCTCTGTCTCAAAAAATAAACAAACATTTAAAAAAATTAAAAAAAAAAAAGATTTAAAACAAAACTGATAGAAACATTGATCTGTGTGCACCTGCCAGGAAGTGACACACAGATGAGCGCACCTGCAGAACAGCAAACACATCTCTCAACTGAAGACTTGGGGTGACAAAAAAAGCATTACCGTATTTCTTATCAGTGTACCTTCAATTCTTTCTCCTGGAAAATGACTGAACTGCCACAGGTCTCCCATACTAATAACTGAACTTACAATCATTTGAAAATTTCATATAGAGGGGTGCCTGAGTGGCTCAGTCGGTTAAGCGTCTGACTCCGGCTCAGGTCATGATCTCATGGTTCACGAGTTCTAGGCCCACACTGGGCTCTATGCTGACAGCTGGGAGCCTGGAGCCTGGTTCAGATTCTGTGTGTGTGTGTCTCTCTCTCTGCCCCTCCCCCATGCTCACTCTCTCTCTCTCTCTCTCAAAACTGAATAAACACCAAAAAGAAAATTTCATATAGAAATCTGCTAGCCATATAACATATACTAATTAGACAATCGTTGACAAAATCAGAATCAGTTTTTGAAAACACATTGATTTTCCTGAAAAGTATTAACTTCTTTTCAAAGATGCAGAAAAAAAGATTTCCCTATGTTTGAATAGAAGTTTCTCCTCTGCTTTATGGAAACATTCTAAATTAGTAAAAAATCCAATTATTTTGGGATTTTTCTTCCTCCTACCTATAAGTACACAAGTAATACTTTTTTCTAAAATAATCTGTCAAGGCGCCTGGGTGGCTGAGTTGGTTGGGCATCTGACTCGTTTTTGGCTCAGGTGATGATTTCTCAGGTTCGTGGGTTCAAGCCGTAGGTAGGGTTCTGCACTGGCAGGGCAGAGCCTGCTTGGGATTCTCTGTCTGTCTGTCTGTCTCTCTCTCTCTGCCCCTCCCCTGCTTGCACACACACACTCTCTCTCTCTCAAAAGAAATAAACTTAAAAAAAAAATACAACAAATAATCCATCCCACACATCTTACAAGAACTTTTAGACACCGAAAGACTTAGCTTGACAATTTCTCTGCAAGTTTAAGTCTCCTATGATAAATTCAATTTTCTTTCAGAGGGCAATAAAATTTGGTACAACTAGAATACTAAACAGAAATTCTATTTCAGTGCAAAATAATCAAAAGTACAGACATAAAGCAAAAATGCTCTGTAGCAACAAGTCTTTCAACCTCACTTTGAATGAAAGTTGACCTACTTGAAGACAGAATTATAAAGAATCCTCTCTACACAATGCTGTAGATGTGTTCATTAATCACTCTTACTTTCAAAATTCAGAGCACACATCAATTTCCCAAAGTGTAACCCAGGTTCACTCCCACCTTTATTTGCTGACCCTCACTCACTGTTTTCTAACGAACTGTGAAATTAAATTCAACTTCATGAACAACTTATGAATCTTAAACAACAAACTTTATAATTTATAAAAATGCAAGTAATAAAAATCCATATAGCAATTTACATAAAGCAAAAGCAACATGCACACAGAGCACAGTTTCATAAACTATTTCTTAAATGAAAGTTATATAAGAAGAGGAAGAACAGCCTATTACGCACAAAATGGGGTTACTAGAGTAATATGAGCAGTTAGATTAGTGGCTGAGGAATCCCAGACAGTGATGGCTGCTAACTGTTGTCCTGGGTTGCAAAAGCATTAAACAGAAAGAAAATCAACCCTCTGAATAATGGGCACATTTTTTAAAAATATGAAATAAATTCAGTGACCAGGTCATACGACTATACAAAATATATGGGGCAAACATCTGAATATTTACTTTCCGTTATACCCATATTTAATGACACTTCTAGATGACAAGAAATGAACTCATGTGCAGGAGTGAATAATGGAGGAAAAAAAAAATCTCTGATTTACCAAAAATCATTCATTTCTTGTTTAAAAAGTGCAAATAGGCTACATTAAAAATCCCCAAGTGTCAAAAAAAAAAAAAAATCACCCAGTGTCAAAATTCATCTTTTTTCTATTTTTAATTCTGAAAACTGACATTTCAGGATGATGAAAGCCAAGGACTTGAAGAATATGATATCATATTCTTGTTGATATTATTCTATTAAATGTAAGATGGATTAATTTTAAGAAACTGACAATTCTTGGGGCGCCTGGGTGGCTCAGTCGGTTAAGCGTCCAACTTCAGCTCAGGTAGTGATCACAGTTCATGAGTTCAAGTCCCACACTGAGCTCTGTGCTGACAGCTCAGAGCCTGGAGCCTGCCTCAGATTCTGTGTCTCCCTCTCTCTGCCCCTACCCTGCTTGCAATCTGTCTCTCTCTGTCAAAAATAAACATTTAAAAAAATTAAAAAGAAATCAACAGTTCGTAACAAATCAGCTCACGGAAGTTTAAAAATGAAATCCCGTTCTGTAAAATGTGTAAAATAAAGTACCTATTCATGTTCACTAACTTGCTGAGCTCCTCCTCATTTTCATCAAAAAAATGGCACTAAAATACTGCTCTCTTGGCCTAAACACTCTTTCCCTCCCTGTCTTGGCTATTTTGTCTCACTCCCATTCATCCTTCAAGAGAAAGTATTAGCTTCACCTGTTCTAGGATCATCTCCTGACATTATCACCACTTGGACAACATGGGTGCCCCATAAACCTCCATGCATGCTTATCTCCATCAGACACTTAGCATAATGAAGGGAAATGGTCTCCTCTTATTCTCCCCAATAGACTATCAGCAACTAGAGAGTAGCAGCCTATCCTAATGCTCTCTGCATTCCCAGGGTCCAACACAGTGCCCCCACCCCTACCCCGCAGGATAGTGATTATACCTACTCTTTTTGTGGGGACTTTTTGCATGATTAAATGAAACTACATCTATAAAGTGCTCATCCAGAGTCTGGTACATGGTAATGCTGAATCAGTTTGTGTGAGTGTGTGTACAGATAGATAATAGAAGTTTACTAGGTGAATAGAACTTAATTAAACCCAATTGTTTTAAATAAGCTTGACTAAATAAAAAGAAACTTTATTTTATAAAATAAAGGTATCTTAGCTCACTTGATAAAACATTACTAACGATATTGGTCGGGGGGGGGGGGGGGCGCCTGGGTGGCTCAGTTGGTTAAACGTCCGACTTCAGCTCAGGTCATGATCTCGCAGTCTGTGAGTTCGAGCCCTGCATTGGGCTCTGTGCTGACAGCTCAGAGCCTGGAGCCTATTTCGGATTCTGTGTCTCCCTCTCTCTCTGACCCTCCCCCGTTCATGCTCTCTCTCTGTCTCAAAAATAAATAAATGTTAAAGAAAAAAAAAAAAAACCAATATTGGGGAAATAGTAACTGTGTATTTCCCACTTTACTGACAGAAACTACTAAGTTATTATTTTATTATTTAGAACTTTGAACAAAGGACAGGGCTACATAATCCAAATACTGACTACTTATAACAAATGGCACACCCAGATTTCCAAGAAAAGTTACTAAAATATAATCAAAGTATACTGTTGGTGGCATGATCTCAATTAATTATGAAAAGTAGGTCTAGATAAAGCTAGAACTTACTCATAAACCATAACTAATTGGTGCAATTTTTAAAAATTGCATTAGTATCAGTAAACATAAAGAGAAAGGCTTTCCCAAATTATTCAAAACCATATTGCAAAACACTGAACAGAAACAAAAGCCAAACACACACATATATACACACACTAAATTTAAGGAGAGCCTGAATATGAGAAATTCTCTTTACCTATAGGCAATCGATTCTTCTTATTTGCTGGAGTGGTTGCTGGAGACAGCTGAGGAGTATTATAGGGAGTCATTTCTAAACTGCTACTTTTTCCTGGCTTTGCCTGGGGCAGGTTTGCCAATAAATTGTCAAGAGCCATCCTATCTTCTCTTAGTTGATCTCCAGACATTACACTCTTCATAAAATTCACCTGGCAAAAGTAAAAGGACATTAGCTAGTGAGATCAATTTTTCAAATACAATATATATTTCTCACACAATGTACTCATCTATGACTCTGCCCATGCTTAGATAAATGACTTTTGAGAAAATCCTATTAAAGAATAAAGCCATTACCAGAGTAATAAGCTGACTGTAGGTTATATAAACCACAGTTCTGCTCAATCCTTCCAGAAGATTAACGGAGGACATTGGAGGGGTCTCCACTGCGCGGCCCCCAATCACAACATCAAGGAAAGCAGCAACACAGCTCTGTTAAACAGGGAAAAATCAAAGTGAAATATTTCCCCTTTAAAATAAGGGAATAAAATGTCTAATCAAGGGGGACAAGCATGCAAAAAGTTATTCTTGAAAATTATATTAAACCCAACATTGAAACAAATTAAACTCTTCATGAATTAATATAGAATTGTCTACACAAAATTCTGGTAAGTGAAACAAACATGACACAGAACAGTGCACACTACACCATTTGTGAAAAGGGAGGGATGGGGTGACTAGGAAAATATATGTAAGAGTTTGCTTGTTTACATATAGACCTCTTGAAGAAAACATAAATGACTGAGAACATCAAGAACCTTTTGGGGAGGAAGGGTGCCTGGGTGGCTCGGCTCAGTTGGTTAGGCATCCGAGTCTTGATTCTGGCTCAGGTCATGATCTCACAAGTTCATGAGACTGAGCCCCGCATCCAGCTCTGCACTGGCGGCATGGAGCCTGCTTGGGATCCTGTCTCTCCTCTCCCTCTGCCCCTACTGCACACATGCACGTGCTTTCTCCTTCTCTCTCAAAATAAATAAATAAACATTAAAAAAGAAAAAAAGAAGAATCTTTTGGGGAGGAAATAAAGGCTAGAAATCAGAGGTGGAAGGAGAATTTGACTATATAACCTCTGAATTTTAAACAAAGTAGAATGTATAGCCTACTTGACTATGATTAATTAAAATCTAATTTAATTAAAGTGAACAATGCCATAAAACATACTTATACACTTAAAACTATACAATTATCTCTTGTTTGCTTTAGTAACTTATTAAAAAAATGTTTTAGTTTTTATTTTTGAGAGAGAACGTGAGCAGGGGAAGGGCAGAGAGAGAAGGGGACAGAGGATCCAAAGTGGGCCCTCCACTGATAGCAGAGAATCCAACATGGGGCTCTAACTCACGAACTGTGAGATTATGACCTGAGTCAAAGTCAGATGCTTAACCAATTGAGCCACCCAGGCACCCAACTTTAGTGACTTTTTAAAAAATTAAACTATTTATGTACTTAAACATTTTCAATTTTTTTAAAGTAATCTCTACACCCAACATGGGGCTTGAACTCACAACCCTGAGATTCAGTTACATGCTCTACCCACTAAGCCAGCCAGATGCCTTAAATTAAACTTTTTAAAATAATAGCTCTTTGGCTCTCTTATGGCATCTCCTCAATACTTCATTAATTGAGAATAAGTAATCTCTAGTGACATCATCATTTTTAAACTTTTTGTATTTTAGAGAGAGAAAGAGAGAGTGTGTGTGCACATACACAAGAGCAGGAGAGAGGGGCAGAGGGAGAGAAGGAGAGAATCTCAACCAGGCTCCACGCTCAGCGTGAGCTACCCAGGTGCCCCGTGACATCTTCCTTTAAATATTGCTCATCCAGGGTGCCTGGGTGGCTCAGTCAGTTGAGTGTCCAACTCTTGATTTCAGCTCAGGTCATGATCCCAGGGTCATGGAATTGAGCCCTGCATCGGGCTCCTCCCTGAGCGTGGAGCCTGCTTGAGATTCCATTCCCTCCCTTCCCTACCCTCCTTCCCACCTCTCTCTCCCGCTCACACGTGCGCACGCTCTCTCTCTCTAAAATGAAAAAAATGAATGCTGCCGATCCAATATTGTATCCTTCTATGGCTATACCAAGGGTAACTGAAATGAATATTTAATTTATACACCACCGAAAGACAATAAAGACAGTAGTTAAGTTCACTAATACTCTGGCAAAATCGTCTATAAATAGTATTTCACACGAGACAGTATTCATTCTTACTTTGTCAAATTTTCCAAGGCTGCTCTTTGTCCGGGGGTCTCCCTCTTCAGAGCCAGTCATTGCCAATTGCTGCAAAAGGCGGCCAACCTGCAACCCAAAGCAGTGGCAGGGAGACACAGGCTATAGATACTTACAGATTCTTCTCTATGAAAGCACTTCCATTCTAGTCTAAACATCTGTTTCATAGTAATATTCACACAATCTGACCAAGCATGCAAAAGAGGGTCCCAAATAAAACATGTATCTTCTCTACATCAGCTTTTACTATATTTAGATTAAGAGTTATGGACAATAAACAGAAAATTTTGCTTTATACGTTATACTGACAATATGAAATAAAAATGCAACACCTTTGTTTCTGATATTATACTTTTCATACATTTAGAAATCTTAAAATTCATTTGCAAAAATTCAAACTACTTCAAGTTAATATGAAGTACTTTTCCCTTATATAGTTCATAAAATACTCAAGGTAGAATTTTTTTTTTTCTAGATTTAAAAATCCTACAGAACATAGCTGCTTGGAAGGTAAATATTAATTCACAGAGCAAGTTTCTTACTGGTAAGAGAGAACTGTTAATCTACTCTCTTTAAAGACACTTTGGAGAAAACTAATATCATATAGCATTACCTTAATATCTGGGACAATTCCCCTTTTTGCTCATTTTGAAAATAAGTGACTCAATCTTTATTGGAACGACAAAAATAAAAACTACAACTACACTATCTTAGAATAAATTTAGTGTTTCACAGATAATAAAAAATTTTTAATTTTATTTTGGGGATTCTTTATAGTTAATTGCTAAACATACCAATATAATAGAACTAACCATGGAAAAAAAGCTTATCGTTTAAAAACAAAATCATCCAAAGATATAATCTATTCCAAATAAACTCAGTCTCTTCTTCACAGTACTTCTGTGGGATAGGATATGATTAAAAGATTCTCTTAAGAAATAACATGATTTCAGGGGCGCCTGGGTGGCTCAGTTGGTTAAGCGTCCGACTTCAGCTCAGGTCACGATCTCGCGGTCCGTGAGTTCGAGCCCCGCGTCGGGCTCTGTGCTGACAGCTCAGAGCCTGGAGCCTGCTTCCGATTCTGTGTCTCCCTCTCTCTCTGCCCCTCCCCCGTTCATGCTCTGTCTCTCTCTGTCTCAAAAATAAATAAACGTTGAAAAAAAATTAAAAAAAAAAGAAATAACATGATTTCAGTAGTTCAGATGATTGGCGGGGAGGGGGTAAGGAATGCTAATACACACACAGAACTCCTCTTTCTAAAACTCTTAGGGCCTGAAGAGTTTCAGATTTCAAAATTTGTAATTTTTGAAAGGCTGATCAGTGCAGAGATGTAACACAGCCAGTATTAAGGGTGGCATTCTGTAATCAAATGTATTAACATTTCTGCAGCAAAACAGGAATATTCATTAGCAGCAAATGGAGTAACGATGATAAACAGCCTCATGTGAGTTCAAGTTAAGTTTTGCTACTAAACAACGTATAGAAAATGATGTATAGGGGCGCCTGGGTGGCTCAGTCGGTTAAGCGTCCGCCTTCGGCTCAGGTCACGATCTCACGGTCTGTGAGTTCAAGCCCCACGTCGGGCTCTGACTGCTCGGAGCCTGGAGCCTGTTTCAGATTCTGTCTCCCTCTCTCTCTGACCCTCCCCCGTTCATGCTCTGTCTCTCTCTGTCTCAAAAATAAATAAACATTAAAAAAAAAAAAAGAAAATGATGTATAAAGATTTTCAATCATGCTAGGTTTTGAAATCATGGGAAAGGGACGGTGGCCCTGTTCTAGACAATCTAACCAACTATACATTCAAATCTGAGGACTCTATTTAAAAACTAACACAAAATATTTTATGCCTAAAATATCTGACAATATTTTTAAATCCCAATAACTGCTTCCATTTCTTAAGAAGAAAACATTTAAGGCAGTTTGAGGCAAAGGAATGGTAAGAATATATAAATATTATCATCGTATTTTCTATTCCCATCTACCTAATCAAATGATTTTCAACTGAATGCCACACTAATAATAATAGCAAAAGCATACCTGCATCAGATTAAATCTTGCCACCTCATTAATAGGAGCATCAGAAATTATTCCATACTGTTCTGGATTGACAACTGCAGGACAGATGAAGCAGGCCAAAAGGAGATCAGTACACATTGCCCTGACTTCCCCAACTTCCAGTCTATCTACACAGGAGAGGGTTTTGTACATCTGTGACACAATCCACCTCAAACTATGTGGAAAGCAGTATGTGTTCTGTTTGAGATAACCAATGAATTTGTTCACCAAAGCCACCAGTTTGGCTTCATTGGAATCCACCATCTCTTGAACCTTTTGCCTGAATCTATCTGAGCCTTTCTCTCCAAAGAGTTTTTCCTGTTGAGATGGGGAGAACCTCTCGATTAGCTTGTTTGGATCTGTTTCCAGGTGATCTTCATCTTCAACAAGTAGTTGCATGATTGGCTCATGTAAAGTAGCTGTGAGAAAAAGTTTGGCAGAAAACAGTCCTTCAGAAAAAAGTTTAAATAAGATGCTGAAGGCACAAGTTCCTCTCCTCAAAAGTCGCCTGGGGTTGTCACTTTCTTTAAGTTCAAATTCAATCAAGTATCTCAAAACCTGAAGGAGGTAGCTTTCATCTTCTTGCATAATGCAGTTGCCATAGAGGGAGGTAAAAACTGTGTAAATAACACTTTGTGTGTTCTCCTGATTAAGTTTCTCCCCAGCAACCAAAGAGGAGGCAATAAGACGAGGATTTTCCCTTAACCGACTCAAGAATTCTCCATAAGCAGTCTCCTGAAATCCTAATTGCTTATATCCATCAACAAACTGTGTATCTTCCAAAATCTTGGCATGCTGGCAACATTCAGCAGGGGAAGCTTCAGCACTAAAAAATGAGCAGACAAGCAAAACAACAAAATCAACAACAATAACACATATACTCCATTGAAACTCCACTGAAACTCCACTAAAACTCCACTGAAACGTAGACTGATTATAGTCCCAGCAATGAGATCACTCCAAAGTGCTCAAATCTTTCAGCCCACCAGCATCTCAATGTGTAAAAAAAGGCAAAACCAAAAGTACAAAGGAGGACAAATTCCTCATATTAAATCAGGTCCAATGAAAAGTATCAAAAAAAAAAACCATTATTCTGATTTCTTTTTTCAATTATATTTCTATTTTTTACATTTATTTATTTTTGAGAGACAGAGTGAAACAGTGCAAGCAGGGGAGGGGCAGAGAGAAGGAGACACAGAATCCGAAGTAGGCTGCAGGCTCTGAGCTGTCAGCACAGAGCCCAACGCGGGGCTCGAACCCACAAACCGTGAGATCAACACGTGAGCCGAAGTCGGATGCTCAAACAACTGAGCCACCCAGGCACCCCACCATTATTCTGATTTCTACCATCAAAGATTGGTCCTATTTTTTTTCAATGTCACATAAATGGAATCATACAGTATGTACTTTTCTGTGTCTTGCTTTTCTCAACGTTATACCTCAGCACCACTCTTCTTACAGTTAAAAACTGCTTCTTAGAACAATAGAACAATAAGGTATTAACACAGTGAAAAACATTTCTAAACGAAGAAGTAGACAAATAGTATCAAAACATGGAAATGTATACAGTTGGCCCTTGAACAATGCGGGCATCAGGGGCACTGACCCCGGGTGCAATGGAAAATCCACATAAAACTTCTGACTCCTCAAACCCTTAACTACTAATAGCCTACTGTTGACCAGAAGAAAGCCTTACAGATAACATAAAGTCGATTAACACATATTTTGTATGTTATATGTATTATACACTGTATTCTTACAAAAAAGTAAGCTAGAGAAAAGAAAATGTCATAAGAAAATCATAAGGAAGAGAAAAATACATTTACAGTACTTTAAAAAATCCACATATAAGTGGACCCGCCCAGGTCAAACCTATTTGTTGTTCAAGAGCCAACTATATGTTAAATAATATTAGGAAAAAAGGGCGTGTCTGGCTGGCTCAGTCAGTGGAACACGCAACTCTTCATCTCAGGGTTATGAGTTCAAGCCCCACGTTGGGTGTAGAGATTACTTAAAAACTGGGTCACTCGCCTGGATGGCTCAGTCGGTTAAGTGTCCCTTGATTTCAGCTCAGGTCATAATTTCACAGGTTCTGGAGATCAAGCCCCTTGGGCTCTGAGCTGCTTGGGATTCTCTCTCTCTCCCTCTTTGCCTCTCCCCTGCCTGCACGCACAAGCACGCACGCTCTCTCTCTCTCTCTCTCTCAAAATAAATAAATAAATTTACAAAAAAAATTTTTTCATCTCTAAAATAACAACAGTAATATTAGGAAAGCAGAGAGGTGCCTAGCTTCCTCACTTGGTAGAGCATGAAACTCTTGATCTCAGGTCATGAGTTCAAGCCCCATGATGGGTATGGAGCCTACTTAAAAAAATGAAAAAAAGTAGAACACAAGATAATTTACTCTCAGCAACAACAAAATGTTACATACATAAAGAGACAAAATTAATTGATGTGGTATAAAATATTAACACTAAAGGTGTAATTCTCTGTAACAGTGCTTAATTAATAGACAAAAACTCACCTTAATGTTGACTCACTGTCTGAAACCATGCACTTTGTAGGAAATAGATTATTTACAGTTACCAGTGAGCACAGAACTACAGTGGTTCATAAAACTTTTTCTTTACCTGGTTATGATAAGCCGGTCCAAATTAATTCTCTGTTGCTTAGCAATCCATGCTGTCCGATACAACTTTTCAGCCGTCTTAAGTACATCTGCATTTAGCCTCTGAATGAGCTGTTTCTCAGAGTTTACATATAAGCGTTCCTGCTTGAGGTGATGGGCCAGAGTATGAATATCCAGCTTCACCATCTTCAAATGCAGGGCAGGTACAAAGGCTAATCACTAACAGGAAAAAGACAAATTTAAAAATTTGATGTCACTTAAATTGTTTTCCAAAATCAAAAGGGGTAGGAGAATACATTAAGAATTAGGCTACATTTAGGGGTGCCTGGATGGCTCAGTCAGTTAAGTGTCTGACTTCGGCTCAGGTCATGATCTCACAATTTATGAGTTCAAGCCCCGCATCAGGCTCTCTGCTGTCAGCACGGAGCCTGCCTTAGATCCTCTGTCTCCCTCTCTGTCTGCCCCCTCCTCCACTTGCACTCTCTCTCTCACGCACTCAAAAATAAAATTAACAAAAAACAAAAGAACGAGGCTACATTTAGTACTATGATTAACTCTAATTTAAAAATAATCTATATATTTATTGCAGAAGCATTACAGGTTCAGTATAGAAACACTGATGGGGCGCCTGGGTGGCTCAGTCGGTCAAGCATCCGACTTCAGCTCAGGTCATGATCTCACGGTCTGTGAGTTCGAGCCTCGCGTCGGGCTCTGTGCTGACAGCTCAGAGCCTGGAGCCTGTTTCAGATTCTGTGTCTCCCTCTCTCTCTGCCCCTCCCCTGTTCATGCTCTATCTCTCTCTGTCTCAAAAATAAATAAACGTTAAAAAAAAAATTAAAAAAAAAAAAAAAGAAACACTGGTAAATACAGATAAGCAAAAAGGAAAGTTCCTAATAAGGCCACTGCTCAGAGACACCCTCAGTAAAAACCTTGTGTATTTCCTTCAAATCTAGTGTCTATTAGCACTAGAATTTCCTTGACTGCTCCTTTTTACATTGCAATCAACCTAACCTGTTGACTTTTTTTTATTATTATTTTTTGACTCTATCTTTAAAATACATCTCCAATCTGACTACTTCTCACCACCTCCTCCACCATCATCTCTCACCCAAAGGTCTATAACCACCACTTCCTGATTTCCCTGCTTCCTTTCTTGTACTACTAGAGTCCATTCTCTACCTAGCACAGAGCATCCTTTAAAAGTCAGTCAGATCACCTTATTCCCTTACTAGAAACCATCCAAAGCCTTATTTTACATTTAGAATGAAATCTGAAGGTCTATCCCCTGGCTACTTCTCCAACCTCATCTCCTACCATTCTACCCTTGCTCACACAGCTCCAGACACACTGGCTTCCTTGCTTGAACAGGCCAAGCATGCCCCTTCTTCAAAGCCCCTGCATTTGATGATCCCTCTGTCTGGAACACTATTCCTTTAGGTGGGCTAGTACTTTCATTTAGGTCTCTCTGCTCAAATTTCTATTTAGAAAGGCCTTCTCAGATATCTCCTAAAATTGAAACTATCCCTTCCTATTCCCTTTTCCAGTCTTTTTAAAAAGTACTTGCCTTTGTCTAGCGTTAAATTACAGACAGCTATTAGCATGTTCATTATGCTTAGAGTATGTATGGTTCCCCACTTAAAGGTAAGAGCCACCAGGGCCAAGGCTTGTCTGTTTTTTTATTCACTCACAGCTGTAACTTCAGGGCTGAGGAGAGGGCCTGGTTCATAGCAAGGATTGAACAAATATTTGGAGCACCTGGATGGCTCATTCGGTTGAGCATCCAACTCTTTATTTTGGCTCACATCATTATTCCAGGGTCCTGGGATCAAGCACCACATCAGGCTCAGCACTGAGCACAGAGCACAGAGCCTGCTTGTGATTCTCTCTCTCTCTGTCTCCCTTCTCCCTACTCCCACCCTCTCTCTAGAATTAAAAAAAAAATTTTTAAAGAATTGAACAAATATTTGCCAAAGGAATAAACTCACATAATTCTTGTTTATCTAGTAGCTAAACAAATAGAAATAGCACACATATTTTAAAGCATTATTATTTAAGCTATGCATGCCCTTGAACCTAGGCCTGCCAGACCACATCTTTTTCTTAAACAGGGGAGAGTAGTGTGAATTGGGTTATGAGGTCCCTGGGCAGGGTACCTCAGCTCAGCCACTAAACTTACTTGCTGGCCGCAAATCTGTTCCAACCTCCAGCTAAGGAGGCATCTGCCTCCTCCCCAAGGGTGGGGTCCAGAGCATCTCCTGCCCAGTCTGACCTCAAGCAAAGACCCAATCTCTGGGAACTCACCTCCCTGAAACTCAGGGAGGACCCTGTTGGGGCCACTTTTGGCCCTAGTCTCAGACCTTCCCAGGGGACACGGGGTAGAGTGACACAAAGCACTCAGCTCATAGCCCCTCTGTGATGATGTTTTATATCAACAACAGTAATCAGTGTAGCCCCAAACCACAAATGATTTATATCAACGACACAAGTGCCTGTGGCCCATATAACACAATACAACATCGTATGTCCAGGTAGCACATTGTCAATAAGTTAGAAAAATAATTCTATTAAGAACTAGCATTATGGGGGCACCTGGGTGGCTCAGTCAGTTGAGTGTCCGACTCTTGATTCCAGCTCCGGTCATGATCTCACAGTTCATGAGACTGAGGCCCAAGTAGGGCTCAGCACTGACAGCACAGAGCCTGCTTGGGGCTCGCTCTCTCTCCCTCTCTCTCTGCCCTCCCCCTGCTCATGCTCTCTCTCTCACTCTCTCTCTTGAATAATAAGTAAACTTAAAAAAAAAAAAAGAATTAACATTACAATTGTACACTTGAAAATTACTATGACAGTATAGTTTCAATGTCCTTACCATAACTACAACAAAACGGTAATTATATGAGGTAAAGGAGGTGTTAATTAACCTTATTAACCTTTGCAATACGTTTGTGTATCAAATCATCACATCATGTACCTTAAACTTACACAATGTTATATGTCAATTATATCTCAATAAAGCTAGGAAAAAAGTTGTCCCAGCCAATCAGATTCATGAGTGACCTTAATGGATTTGGAATTGATAAAACAATACATTTGTAGTGAATTCACATTTTAACGGAGATGACAACCCAGACCTCAAAGCTCTCAATATGTTTACAGATCCAATAAAAACTGTTCACATATGGGGTGCCCGGGTGGCTCGGTCGGTTGAGCAACTGACTTCTGCTCATGTCATGATCTCGCAGTCTGTGAGTTCAGGCCCCGCGTCAGGCTCTGTGCTGACAGCTCGGGGCCTGGAGCCTGCTTCAGATTCTGTGTCTCCCTCTCTCTCTGCCCCTCCCCCGCTCATGCTTGCTCGCTCTCTCTCTCTCTCTCTCTCTCTCTGTCAAAAATAAATAAACATTGGGGCGCCTGGGTGGCTCAGTCGGTTGAGCGTCCGACTTCAGCTCAGGTCACGATCTCGCAGTCTGTGAGTTCAAGCCCCGCGTCGGACTCTGTGCTGACGGCTCAGAGCCTGGAGCCTGTTTCAGATTCTGTGTCTCCCTCTCTCTCTGACCCTCCCCCGTTCATGCTCTGTCTCTCCCTGTCTCAAAAATAAATAAACGTTAAAAAAAATAAATTAATTTAAAAAAATAAACATTAAAAAAATTTTAAAAAAAACTGTTCATATATTGAAATTTTTTTTTTTTTTTGGTGCTAAGACCAAAAACACAGAATTAAACATTATGGTAGCAGCTAGAAATGTTTTTTAAAGCTGCCTGACATAAACAGGTTTAGCAATTAATAATTTTCATTTCAGGAATTTTTTTAACTTTCTTATTTTAATGAACTACTGAAAACTAGGAAAATTTCAGATATTACCATCTAACCTGAATCTTATTGCTTCCAAAGACCACGCTCTTATACTTCATCAATTCCCACACGAAGCTGTTATTCTAAACACACGAAGCAAACCACACGAAGCTGTTATTCTAAATCTCCTGTATCATGAAGGCCCTCATGTTGCTCTCTTCTCAAAAGATGTAAGTATGTCCACTAAGATGATTCATTGTTAATAACAAAAGTATCTGGGTACATTCAAAAAATAACTGGTGACATACAGACATATACCTATAAAATCATATTAACTCAGTTTACAGACAATTAATATATATAACTTTGTAGACTTCCATGTGGGAACTCTAACATCCTCTAGGGGGCTCTAGGTCCATAGACTAAGAACAGAATCACTGAATAAATGATTCCAATTGTAAGAAGTATTACAGTTAATGAAAACAGTACTGAAATGGGCTCTTAAAGACCTGAATACTTCATTAATTAGTGCTATTACTTGGGCACATAAAGCATATACTCTGAACCTCAGATTTTTTTCACCCATAAAAAGTGGACACAATATCTACATTTATCATCCTGGTACAAGCAACATATTAGGTACCAGAAATACAAAAGGAATAAAATCTAATGTGTACCCTCAAGAACTTCCTAACCTAGCAGAATGAAGCAGACGTGCAAGCAAATGGCTGTCCAAAAATGTAATGGGTGTTATGCTAGAAGACTATACAATGTGGAGGGGGGGACAAAAAGAGAAGAAACGATTGAGGAGTTAGATACCTGCACCTAGTCTTGAAAGGCAAGTTGAGGGGCTGGGGAGGGGAGAGACGAGTATTTGCCAGACATAAAGAGGATGGTGGGTAGGGTGGAGTTCCAGATAGAAGGTGCCAACCAAGCAAAGGCACAGAGGTGTATAACGAAGAGTACATTTAGAGAGTTACTCATGGCTTCCTACAGTCTGGGGGACTGTGTCTGTGTGTTCAGTGAGGTGGGGAGAGGTGGAGAATGGGTAAAATGAGAGATAAGGCTGCAGAGACAAAAGGTACACAAAAGCCAGAGTCAAGAAACTTAGACTTTGCACTGTAGGTGTTGGGAAAAGTTTTAAATAGGAGTTTAAGCTCCTATTATGATAATATTTATATTTGAGAACATAAACTCCAGCAGTAAGGAAAAAAATGAGGACACGGGGATAGGACTAGATGAAGAGAGACAACGAAGTTGTTGGTAGGCAGGAAATGTAGTAGCAATAGAAAGAACAGGACAAGTTTGGGACATGTTACGAGGCAGAAACACAAGATTTGTTCATCACAATTGGGGAAAATAAGGTAAAAGTTTCCAACTCTAGGAACAAGAGTAGGTATGGTATTATTCACCACAGTTGAGTATCATATGGAGAAACAGGTTATAAACTGAAAATGGTGCCTGGTGTGCTTCTAGGAACTTTAAACATTCCCTCTTCATAATATCCCTCTGAAACAAGTGCTCTGCAGCCCAGGAAACTGAGGCTCGGGGATGCTGAGTAATTTGCTCAGGGCCACACAAGTGGTAGATAGATGATAGAGCCAGTACACCATTATTATTACCCTGATCCCTACAAGAATGATGCAAAAATCCTGTGGTTACTCAGGAGAATATCTTATTTTCAAGAGATGCATGCTCAAGTATATAAAAGTATAGTGTTAAGGATGTCTGCAACTTCCTTGTATATGGTTCAGCAAAAAAATAAGAGATTAAAAACAATTTTTTCTTTATTTTTGACAGAGAGAGAGCGAGCCAGAGCACGAGTAGGGGAGGCTCAGAGAGAGAGGGAGACAACAGAATCTGAAACAGGCTCCAGGTTCCAAGCTGTTAGCACAGAGCCCGACGTGGGGCTCAAACCCACAGACTACAAGACCATGACCTGAGCTAAAGTCAGACGCTTAACCAACAGAGCTACCCAGGTGCCCCAGGAGATTTTTTAAATGCAGCAAAATGTAAACAATTGTTGAATCTAGGTGAAGGGCAGTTGATGATCACTATACTATCCTTCAACAATTTCAGTTATGTTAGAAATTTTTCATAATAAAAAATAGGAAAAAAAATATTTTAGAAATTCTCAAACTGTGCCCTTCTTGCTGCTTTAATACAATTTAATTCAACAAATATATTACTGAGCTTTTCTGGAGCTTAGCCAGGTCCCCTAATCTCAAGGAGCTCACAGTCTAATTATAACCGAAATACTGTTCAAGATAGAGAGGACACATAAAATGTTTCCAGTGACATAGCAAAATATGAACCAATTTATGCAATTTAGAAATTAAAACCTTCAAATATAGCTTCACTTAAAAAAAATTTAACACATGCAAGTACTGCTCCACCTAATCTAAATAAGAATTCACCTTCTAAATCCCTCAATAGCTCCAAATCAAAGATATTTTAGGTAAGTCTAGACAAACTTGCTAAGCATTTTTTTTCCTTTCATCAAGTTCAAGAATTGTATGTTTCAGTACTTTTTCTATCCATAATTAGCTGGTCTGAATGGTGGCAAAAAAACAGGTTAATAGGTTACCATACAAGATGATACTTTTTAAAACATTATTATATAAAAAAATAAAAATTATAAATAAAATAAAATATTATTGTATAAATCCATAATCTCATTACCATATAAACATAAGAAAATGTCAGTAAATGGCAATCAAACCAATGAAATCTTGCCATTTGCAACTACACTGATGGAACTAGAGGGTATTACGCTAAGCGAAATTAGAGAAAGACAAATATCATAGGACTTCACTCATATGAGGACTTTAAGACATAGAACAGATAAACACAAGGGAAGCAAAAATAATATAAAAACAGGGAGGGGGACAAAACATAAGAGACTCTTAAATATGGAGAACAAAGGGTTACTAGAGGGGTTGTGGGAGGGGGGATGGGCTACATGGGTAAGGGGCATTAAGGAATCTACCGCTAAAATCATTGCTGCACTATAAGCTAACTTGGATGTAAATTTTAAAAATTGAATTAAATTAAAAAAAAAAAAAGAAAATGTCAGTAAACCACTGGGTAAAATGTTAAGAGGTTAAAAATATTAACTCTGACCTATATTTATGTCCAGTTTACCTAAATTAAATTCATATGCTGAATACTATTTTATACAACATGTACCACACACTGGAGTATAATATTACATCTCTATCTCTCCTCTTAGACTGTAAACACTGAGGGAGAGAATTCAACTTTGTGTCCTAACATACCTCATGGCAGGTAGGAGGAGCTCAATCATGTTAAGTGAACTCAAATCAGGTACAGCACCAAGATTATTATTAGCTCACACATTCTGAAAAAAAAATACTCCCCCCCCCCCACACACACAAATAATAATACCTAACAGGTCACTGCTTAAAAACAATAATTGCCGGGGTGCGTGGGTGGCTCAGTCGGTTAAGCGTCCGACTTCATCTCAGGTCATGATCTCACAGTTCATGGGTTCAAGCCCTGAATCGGGCTCTGTGCTGACAGCTAGGAGCCTGGAGCCTGCTTCGGATTCTGTGTCCCCTTTCTCTCTCTCTCTCTCTGCCCCTCCCCTGTTGCGCTGTCTCTCTCTCTCAAAAGTAAATAAACATTAAAAAAAGCAAAAAAAAAAAAAACCCCACAGTTGCCAAAAGAGGGTTGGAGAATGTAAAAAGTAAAGTCTATAAGGTTGTTCTGCTCTTCTAAGGCACCCTGTAACACAAGAGGAGTTAACAGCTACCGGGAAATAGCTTAAATAAAATATAGGCAGAAACAACTAAAAGTGGGAAATTTTACCATACTGAAGACAACAGGAAAGTACAAACATCTGCAAATAAGTTAGTATCCTGAAAAGTAACAACATTGTCAATATCAAACAAACAATAACAATACTCTATCAAGCTAACATTTATTTAGAACTTTATTATTCCAGGCACTGCTATTTTTTCCTCATTGAATCCTTAAAACCCTATGATGACTGTGCTCTCATTAACTTCATTTAACAGTTGAGAAAAGTGTTGATGTATCTAGCAAGTAGCTACATCAAAATTCACACTGACTCAGTTCTGATTCAAAAACAGCCCTTGCTCTCAACAGACTAACCTAAACATTTTGTCACTCACATCTACCTTAATTTTCAGTTCTGTTAATAATTGACTCCTTAAAGTTCCTTTTATCTATTGGTTTTTACTTCAACTGGCTTCTAGTGATATCTACTTCATCTGAGTTTACACTCATTTAAAATACAGGTGGATAATGGCCCAAAAACAGACACTTAAATCAACAGAACAGAGAACCCAGAAATGGACCCACAAACTTATGGCCAATTAATCTTTGACAAAGCAGGAAAGAATATCCAATGGAATAAAGACAGTCTCTTCAGCAAGTGGTGCTGGGAAAACTGGACAGCAACATGCAAAAAAATGAACCTGGACCACTTTCTTACACCATACACAAAAATAAACTCAAAGTGGATGAAAGACCTAAATGTAAGCCAGGAAGCCATCAAAATCCTCTAGGAGAAAGCAGGCAAAAACCTCTTTGACCTTGGCCGCAGCAACTTCTTACTCAACACGCCTCCACAGGCAAGGGAAACAAAAGCAAAAATGACCTATCAGGAACTCATCGAAATAAAAAGCTTCTGCACAGCAAAAGAAACAATCAGCACAACTAAAAGGCAACTGACAGAATGGGAGAAGATATTTGCAATCAACACATCAGATAAAGGGTTAGTATCCAAAATCTATAAAGAACTTATCAAACTCAACACCCTAAAAGCAAATAATCCAGTAAAGAAATGGGCAAAAGACATGAATAGACACTTCTCCAAAGAAGACATCCAGACGGCCAACCGACACATGAAAAAATGCTCAATTATCACTCATTATCGTGCTCTCATCTACTCGTGCTCTCTCTTTAAAAAAAAAAAAGTGAGGGTGCCTGGGAGGCTCAGTTGGTTAAGCGTCTGACTTCGGCTCAGGTCATGACCTCAAGGTTCATGGGTTTGAGCCCTGCATCGGGCTCTGTGTTGACAGCTGAGAGCCTGGAGCCTGCTTCAGGTTCTTTGTGTCTCCCTCTCTCTCTTTCTGCCCTTCCCCTGCTCGTGCTCTGTGTCTCTCTCTCTGTCTCTCAAAAATAAACATTAACAGGGGTGCCTGGGTGGCTCAGTCAGTTACGCGTCCGACTTCGGCTCAGTTTGTGAGTTCGGGCCCCACGCCGGGCTCTGTGCTGACAGCTCAGAGCCTGGAGCCTGCTTCCAATTCTGTGTCTCCCTCTCTCTCTGTCCCTCCCCTGGTCAAGCTCTGTCTCTCTCTGTCTCTCAATAATAAATAAACATTAAAAAAAAATTAAAAAAAATTTTTAAATAAACATTAACAAAAAAATTAAAGGGCGGGCACCTGGGTGGCTCAGTCAGTAAAGCGTCCGGCTTACGCTCAAGTCATGATCTCATGGTTCAGGAGTTTGAGCCCTGCTTCAGGCTCTGTGCCAACAGCTCAGAGCCCGGAGCCTGCTTCAGATTCTGTGTCTCCCTCTCTCTCTGCCCCTCCCCCACTCACGCGCTGTCTCTCTCTCAAAAATAAAAAGCATTAAAGAAAAATAAAAAAAAGAATCTTAGAATTGGTAAGGCTGTTAAAAGCGATCTTCTCCAACTTAATTCAACAAACATTTTCTGAATGTCTTCATTGTACCAGGCACTAATAGTACAAGACAGAACACACACAGCCTCCGTCCTCATAAAGTTTAGTCAACTTGGACGCCAGGAACAACTAAACTACAAGTAACTACAAGTATATATATATGTGTACACACACACACGCTCTACCTTTTATTTTGAATGGACTGCCTTTCTCATGATCAAAGCCAACCCTCACTTTTATGCTAATTTCCTCCCTTCACATCTATCTACTCAAGAATATTACTGCAGTAATCCCAACTACCCCATCCCCCCATCCATATTTCCCTCTCTACTGGATATTCTCACCAATATATAAACATGCTATTGTTTTTCATCTTTTTTTAATATGAAATTTATTGTCAAATTGGTTTCCATACAACACCCAGTGCTCATCCCAAAAGGTGCCCTCCTCAATGCCCATCACCCACTTTCCCCTCCCTTCCACCCCCCATCAACCCTCAGTGTATTCTCAGTTTTTAGGAGTCTCTTATGGTTTGGCTTCTGCCCTCCCTAACCTTTTTTTTTTTTCTTTCCCTCCCCCATGGTCTTCTGTTAAGTTTCTCAGGATCCACATAAGAGTGAAAACATATGGTACCTGTCTTTCTCTGTATGACTTATTTCACTTAGCACAACACTCTCCAGTTCCATCCACATTTCTACAAAAGGCCATATTTCATTCTTTCTCATTGCCAAGTAGTATTCCATTGTGTATATAAACCATAATTTCTTTATCCATTCATCAGTTGATGGACATTTAGGCTCTTTCCGTAATTTGGCTATTGTTGAAAGTGCTGCTAGAAACACTGGGGTACAAGTGCCCCTATGCATCAGCACTCCTGTATCCCTTGGGTAAATTCGTAGCAGTGCTATTGCCAGGTCATAGGGTAGATCTATTTTTAATTTTTTGAGGAACCTCCACACTGTTTTCTCGAGAGGCTGCACCAGTTTGCATTCCCACCAACAGTGCAAGAGAGTTCCCGTTTCTCCACATCCTCCCCAGCATCTACAGTCTCCTGATTTGTTCATTTTAGCCACTCTGACTGGCGTGAGGTGGTATCTCAGTGTGGTTTTGATTTGTATTTCCCTGACAAGGAGTGACATTGAACATCCTTTCATGTGCCTGTTGGTCATCTGGATGTCTTCTTTAGAGAAGCATCTATTCATGTTTTCTGCCCATTTCTTCACTGGATTATTTGTTTCTCGGGTGTGGAGTTTGGTGAGTTCTTTATAGAGTTTCGATACTAGCCGTTTGTCTGATATGTCATTTGCAAATATCTTTTCCCATTCCATCAGTTGCCTTTAGTTTTGTTGGTTGTTTCCTTTGCAGTGCAAAGGAAGCTTTTTATCTTCATGAGGTCCCAATAGTTCATTTTTGCTTTTAATTCCCTTGCCTTTGGAGATGTGTCAAGTAAGAAATTGCTGCGGCTAAGGTCACAGAGGTTTTTTTTCCTGCTTTCTCCTCTAGGGTTTTGATGGATTCCTGTCTCACATTCAGGTTCTTTATCAATTTTGAGTTTATTTTTGTGAATGGTGTAAGAAAGTGGTCTAGTTTCATTCTTCTGCATGTTGCTGTCCAGTTCTCCCAGCACCATTTGTTAAAGAGACTGTCTTTTTTCCATTGGATATTCTTTCCTGCTTTGTCAAAGATTAGCTGGCCATACTCTTGTGGGTCTAATTCTGGAGTCTCTATTCTATTCCATTGGTCTATGTGTCTGTTTTTGGGCCAATACCATGCTGTCTTGATGATGACAGCTTTGTAGTAGAGGCTAAAGTCTGGGATTGTGATGCCTCCCGCTTTGGTCTTCTTCTTCAATATTACTTTGGCTATTCAGGGGTCTTTTGTGGTTCCATACAAGTTTTAGGACTGCTTGTTCTAGCTCCGAGAAGAATGCTGGTGCAATTTTGATTGGGATTGCATCGAATGTGTAGATTGCTTTGGGTAGTATTGACATTTTAACAATATTTATTCTTCCAATCCATGAGCACGGAATGTTTTTCCATTTCTTTGTATCTTCTTCAATTTCCTTCATAATCTTTCTATAGTTTTCAGCATACAGATCTTTTATATCGTTGGTTAGGTTTATTCCTAGGTATTTTATGATTCTTGGTGCAACTGTGAATGGGATCAGTTTCTTTGTCTTTCTGTTGCTTCGTTATTAGTGTATAAGAACGCAACTGATTTCTGTACACTAACTTTGTATCCTGTGACTGTGTTGAATTCATGTATCAGTTCTAGCAGACTTTTGGTGGAGTCTATAGGGTTTTCCATGTATAGTATCATGTCACCTGCAAAAAGTAAAAGCTTCACTTCATCTTTGCCAATTTTGATGCCTTTGATTTCCTTTTGTTGTCTGATTGCTGATGCTAGAACATCCAACACTATGTTAAACAACCTCTCAGGACACCTGGGTGGTTCAGTTGGTTAAGTGTCCGACTCTTGATCTTGGTTCTGGTCATGATCTCACGGTTTGTGAGTTCGAGCCCCAGGTCGGGCTCTGTGCTGACAATGCTGAGCCTGCTTGGGATTGTCTCCCTCTCTCTCTCTCTAAAAGTAAATAAATAGGGGCGCCTGAGTGGCTCAGTTGGTTAAGCATCTGACTTCAGCTCAGGTCATGATCTCGTGGTTCATGAGTCTCAGCCCCACATCAGGCTCTGTGCTGACAGATTGGAGCCTGGAGCTTGCTTTGGATTCTGTGTCTCCCTCGCTCCCTGCCCCTCCTCCACTTGTGCTCTGTCTCTCTCTCTCTCTCAAAAATAAAATAAACATTAAAAATAAAAATTAAAAAACTTCAAAAATATTACAGAGATAATGACAACTACATATAAAGTGGGATCCTAGAACAGGAAAAGGACATCAGATGAAAACTAAGGAAATCTAAATAACATATGAACTTTAATAATAATGTGTCAATATATTGGTTCAGTGGGGCCCCTGGCTGGCTCAGTTGGTTAAGCATCCAACTTCAGCTCAGGTCACAATCTCAAGGTTCAGTTTGTGAATTCGAGTCCCACATCAAGCTTTCTGCTGTCAGTGTGGAGCCTGCTTCAGATCCTCTGTCCTCCTCGCTCTCTGCCCCTCCCCCACTTGCTCTCAGAAATAAAAACGTTTAAAAAAAATATATATATATATATTTTCACTAAGTGTAACAAATATACCATGCTAAGGGTAAGGTGTAAATGATAAGGGCAATTTGGTGCTAGGTACATGGGAACTCCTTATACTATTCTCTCAATTTTTCCGTAAAACTTAAACTGTTCTAAAAATATATAAATTTTTAAAGTTTTTAAAAGTTCATTTATTTATTTTTGAGAGAAAGAGAGAGCATACACTGGAGGGGCAGAGAGAATCCCAAGCAGGCTCCACGCTGTCAGCAGAGCCTGATGCAGGGCCTGAACCCACAGACCATGAATGAGACCATGACCTGAGCCGAAACAAGAGTCAGATGCTCAACCGACTGAGCCACCCAGGTGCCCCTATTAATTTCCATATAACAGCAAACTTTTTAAAACTGCATTATAAACAGTAATGGTTGAGAGGCACCTGGGTAGCTTAGTTGGTTAAGCATTCGACTCTGGCTTAGGTTATGATCTCGTTCATGAGTTAAAGCCCTGTACCAGGCTCTGTGCTAACAGCTCAGAGCCTGAAATGTGCTTCGGGATTCTGTGTCTCCCTCCCTCTCTGCTGCCCCCAACAGTTGCACTCGTGCTCTCTCTCAAAAATAAATAAACATTAAAAATTGTTATATAAATAGTAATGGTTGAGCTTGAAAAGAATTTTAATTAACTGGTCATAGTAAAATATATCAGTGTTCAGTAAATACAAATAATAACTACCATATATTTCAGGCTTGTCATGTACTAGGCACCAACCAGGTGTTTTAAATGAATATTCTCATTTAATCTGTATAACATCCCTGAAAGGCAGGTATTCTTATCCATGTTTTACAGGTGAGGAAACTGAGGAAATTAATTTGCCCAAGGTCAAATTAGTAACTGGCAAAGATGAAACCAGAATCCAAGTACATGTGACTCACTGAGCTCTTACCACTACACCATCTGTGAGTGCTGTAATTCATAGGTCAAGGCCACTTCTAATCGCCCCAGTCTTTCAACAATTATTCATTGGTGAGTTAGTATCTGGACAAGTCCCTTTTTCTTTGAAAGTTTCAAACTGTCAGGGTGTCTGGGTGGCTCAGTCAGTTAAGCGTCTGACTTTGGCTAAAGTCATAATCTTGCAGTTTGTGGGTTCGAGCCCCTCGTCAGGCTCTCTGCCGTCAGCAGTTCGGATCCTATGACTTCCTCTCTCTCGCTGCCCTTTCCCTTTCATGCTCTCTCTCTCTCTCAAAAATAAGTAAACATTAAAAAATGTGTGTGTGTGTTTATTATTAAAATAATAAGCATTATTTTTTTTAATTGGGGTGCTTGGGTGGCTCAGTCGGTTAAGCGTCCAACTTTTGATTTCAGCCAGGTCATGATCTCATGGTTCATGGGATCGGGCTCCATGTCAGGGTGTGGTGTGTGCTGACAGTGCACAGCCTGCTTGGGATTCTCTCTCTCCCTCTCTTTCTGCCCCTCCCAGCTGACACACACTCTCTCTCTCTCAAAACAATAAATAAATAAACATTAAAAAAAAAAAAAGATTCACTCTCTCTCACTGATACCGTATTAACCCGATACGGCAAAAAGGACATGACTGCCAATTTTTAATGACCTACCACAATGTTAGCTTCCAAGGTTTATCAATCAAATAATTTAAATTTGAGGATTTGTTAAAAAAATTTTTTTAATGTTTATTCTTTATTTTTGAGAGAGACTGAGCGGGGTAGGAGCAAAGAGAGGGAGACAGAGAGTCCAAAGCAGACTCTGTACTGTCAGCACACAGCTCAACATGGGGCCCAAACCCACAAACCACGAGACTATGACCCCAGCAGAAATCAGAAGCTCAACTGACTGAGCCACCCAGGCACCCCTTGAGGATTTATTTTAATTACCCACCACTTTTCAGGGATCTAACCAATCCATACAAGAGATGGACATCTTTTGCAAATATTTTTCATAAATAACCATTTTGAATTACAAGGATTTGTCTACATGTGTTTCCTTTTATAAAACTTAACCTCCTTCAGTGTGGAGCAGTTTATTACTCATTTTATGTTTTGTTAAATTACATGATCTAAAAATTGTCAGGTATTAAAAATAATGAGTTCATCTCTTTCTTCTTTTTTATTTATTTTTTTTTTAATTTTTTTTTTTTAACGTTTATTTATTTTTGAGACAGAGACAGAGCGTGAACGGGGGAGGGTCAGAGAGAGAGGGAGACACAGAATCGGAAGCAGGCTCCAGGCTCTGAGCCATCAGCCCAGAGCCCGACGCGGGGCTCGAACTCACGGACCATGAGATCGTGACCTGAGCCGAAGTCGGACGCTCAACCGACTGAGCCACCCAGGCGCCCCGAGTTCATCTCTTTCTAAAAAATGGACAAGCACAGTAAACTTTAACACACTTCCTTCACTCACTCATTCAACAAATGTTTGTTAAAGATCTACAATGTGCTAGGCACTAATGAACAAGACAGGCAAAGTCTGCTCTTGAGGGGCCCTCATTCTCACAGGGATATGTGATCATAACAAATCTGAATAGATTCCACAAACCAGATTTCTACATACCCTCTGGAATTCTTGACCCACTCTTGTCACTGGCCAGTTAAATCTCACTTAAGCATCAGAGCCCAGCTCAAACCAAGGAGTCTTTCCTGGCCATTCTCATACTTTCTCCTTTGGGCTCATCTCTATCATAGCTTTTCATATTTTATACTGTTTGCAACAAAGTGTTATTTTCTCAACAAACCTCCAAGTTACCTGAAGGAGTGACATAGTCATCTTGGTATCCCCATTTTCTCAGCAGACAGGCTGGCATTTAGCAGGTACTCATTTAACATCTGAATTTATAAAAAATTATTACACAAATGACTGAATGACGTACTTCTTCACAATCAAAAAATAGCTATTGGGGTGCTTGGTCGGCTCAATTGGTTAAGTGTCCGAAATTGGCTCAGATCATGACTGCACATTTCGTGAGTTCGAGCCCTACACCGGGCTCCACGCTGGCAGTGCAAAGCCTGCTTGGGATTCTTGCTCTCTCTTCTCTCTCTGCCCCTCACCTGCTCATACTTTCGCTCTCAAAATTAATAAATAAACTTTCAAAGAAATAAAAATAAAAAATAACCGTCAATGAGGAAAAAAAATGGAAGCAAATCATACTTTAATTATCTTTAGTTGGTATATTTGAAAAAACAGTGAAACACTGTAGGGGAAAAAACGGACTTAGTACCAACTATTCCTGGCACAAGGTACAAGGAACTGAAAGGCACACTACTTTGAAGGTGCAAGTCATATAAAGCCAGACAGTATTCACATCTCAAATTAACACCACACCAGACTTCTTGCTATGACACCAAAATTCTACAACCTGCCAAAAATAAATAAAATCCAAACAGATGTCGATTTTTTTTTGCCCCCAATACACTACTAATTTTCGAGAATTAAAGAAGACAGACTAACCACAAAAATAATGAAATTCATGCATACCAAATGGCTCATGGGTTAAGCTCAGATTTTATTACACAAACCAACTGAGAGAATATCAAAATCCCTGGACAGCAAATAAGCATTACTTAGTAAATATTAGTGTATCCTCACTTATTCCAGTTCAAAAACCTTGACTTTTTATTTATTTAATGTATTTACTTATTTTGAGAGAGCAAGTGCGCACACGTGCACACAGTGGGGGAGGGGCAGGGAGCTAGAGAGTCCCAAGCAGGTGCTTGGGGTGCCTGGGTGGCTCAGTCCATTAAGTGTCTGACTCTTTGATTTCAGCTCAGCTCATGATCTCACAGTTTGTGGGATCGAGCCCTGAGTCTGGCTCCAGGCTGACAGTGCAGAGCCTGCTTGGGAATCTCTCCCTCTCTCTCTGCCCCTCCCCCACTCACATTTGTACGTGTGCTCTCTCTCTCTCTCTCAAAATAAATAAATAAACATTAAAAAAAAAAAAGAGTTGGGGACACCTGGGTGGCTCACTCAGTTAAGCATCAGACTTCAGCTCAGGTCATAATCTCAAGGCTTGTGACTTTGGGCCCCTCATCCGGCTCTGTGCTGACAGCTCACAGCCTAGAGCCTGCTTCGGATTCTGTGTCTCCCTCTCACTCTGCCACTCCCCCGATGACGCTCTGTCTCTCTCTCGCAAAAATAAACATGAAAATAAATAAAAAAAAAAAAAAAAAAGAGTTGGACATTTAACCAACTGAGCTACCCAGGCACCCCTAAAAAAAGTATTACTTGAAATCATTACTAATGTAACTGACAATATTAAACAAGATTAATTTTGAAAAACATTGTTATGGTACATCTCTGTCACTGAGTACTACATAATTATTGAGAAGCAATACGTAATTATTGAGAGAGGTACACAGAAAGTTGTCCATGATGTACCATTACATGAAAAAAGCACACTGAAGAATGATACCCAAGGTAAGACCCAAGAGGCAGCTAAACCACAAACCCTTGAGCAAGACTCCCTGTGCTCCAATATCAGCTTTGCCACTCACTAGTTGCGCAACCTTTGATAATTCTCCTTGCCTTGCTTTCTGCATCTGCAAAAGGATATAAAATAGAATCTACTTCATAAGGTATGTTCATGGGCTGTAAAAGTTTAACAAGTTAATATATGTAAAGCACTACAAGTATTGACAATAATTTCTGGGGGAAAAAAAGAAAAAACTGAAAACATATAGCATGTACATATATATGTGGGGAAGAAAAGCTTTCTTTTCTTGTATTTTTAGGTTTTTTTAAAACAAAGAACATTACTTTTGTAATTTAAAAAAAAGAAAACATAATAAAAACTTGGGACGTGGGGCGCCTGGGTGGCTCAGTCAGTTGAAATTCCAACTTCGGCTCAGGTCATGATCTCATGGTCTGTGAGTTTGAGCCCCACGTTGGGCTCTGTGCTGACAGCTCAGAGCCTGGAGCCTGCTTCAGATTCTGTGTCTCCCTCTGTCTCTGACCCTCCCCCGTTCATGCTCTGTCTCTCTCTGTCTCAAAAATAAATAAACTAAAAAAAAAAATTTTTTTTTTTTTTAAATAAAAACTTGGGACTAAGATTCCTCCGCTAAATGATCTGTTAGTGCAATTACTTAAACACTCAGGACCAGACAAATTCCGTGAATGATAATATATTACACATGGGAAATTTTTATTTATTTTTTTTAACATTTATTATTTTTGAGAGGGAGAGAGAGAGAGACAAAGCATGAGTGGGGAAGGGGCAGAGAGAGAGGAAGACACAGAATCCGAAGCAGGGTCCAGGCTCTGAGCTGTCAGCATACAGACTGACACAGGGGTCGAATCCACAAACCATGGGATCATGACCTGGGCTGAAATCAGATGCTTTTTTTTTTTTCTTAATGTTTTATTTATTTTTGAGAGAGAGTGTGTGTGTGAGCAGGGGAGGGGCAGAGAGAGAGAGAGAGAGACAGACAGACAGACAGACAGACACAGAATCAGAAGCAGGCTCCAGGCTCCGAGCTGTCAGCACAGAGCCCAAAGCGGGGCTCAAACCCATAAGCTGTGAGATCATGACCTGAGTCAAAGTCGGACGTCTCAACCGACTGAGCCACCCAGGCGCCCCATAAGTGTGAAAAATTTCAAGTGCAACAAAAAGGACAGTACTTATGGAGACAGTTCAACAATAACAAGCTATACACTAATAAGCAGAACTGCAATGGCACCAATCTAGAAATGGGTATCAGGAACTTTCACAATTTGATAAATCCCCATTAATTTTATTAGTCTGAAATTAAATACCACCAAATCTAATTTCTTCCAATTCAACAATCTCTAATGACAACTCACTAGACATTCATAAAGCTGGAGCTCAAGATAAACTACATAATTTAAATTAAAAAAAACCTAAAGTCCTTAAGAGCCCTTTGAGAATTTCGGAGAGAATGATTTCACCACCTCACATGCTTTGAGGAAGCTTTGGTCCCTGCATAAACTTAGCTTCCTCCATAAGTACAGTGGGTGTACAAAACAACCAAACAGAAAGAGAACTGTGAGCTTCAGCTGCATTTTTTGCTGAGCTGTAATACTGGTAAAGCCTGTTTCAAGATCCAAGAGTCCACCCTCAAAATTAGGGAAGGTATAATAAACAGCAGGCTGTCAGTCCATTTCATCAGATTTACCAGAATGGTATCTCATAAAATTATGAATATTTTTTAAAGTTTATTTTTATTTTGAGAGGTGGAGAGCAAGCAGGGGAGGGGCAGAGAGAGAGGGAGACAGATACAATCTCAAGCAGGCTCTGCACCGTCAGCATGGAGCCCTATGCAGGGCTCGAACCCACAAACTGATATCATGACCTGAGCCGAGATCAAGAGTTGGTTGGACACTTAACCAACTGAGCCACCCAGACACCCCATAAATTTATAAATATTACCAAACTTCAAGCAGCATTATTTATTACCATTGACTATGTTTTACCTAAAAGGAACCTCCTGGACCACAAAAAATAAATAAAAATAAATAAATAATAAATAAATCTAGTTGCCTAAAATAGCTTTTCAAAAAGAAATCAATCATTAAGATCCCTCCACAGAATTATGGAATTCATAATTTTAACTAGTTTACCTAATGTCTACAAAGAGAGAAAGAACTCAATAAATGCCAATTACTATTATCATTAATGGTGGAACAGAAATTTACTCATAAGGACACTTAATAGGTCACTTTCTCAGAATCCAAGCTGGCCCATCACAACCTTGAATAGTTATTTATCAAAAAACACTTGGTTTTAGAGGACTCAAAAATTCCTTGGGTTCTAAAGGAGGTAATAAAGATGAAACAAATTCTGCAAAAATAATTCACCTATGCTTTCTTAAGCTCTTCTATTACAAAAATCTGTATTTGTAAACATTTTGCAATTCTGCCTTACAATTTTTAGACCAAATGTATTTTTTATCAGCTAGTCATGATTTATAAGTAATGAAAGTAAAATCAAGAGATGGGTCAGTTTTGCATTAGAAAGTGAAAGGAGACAGTTCAGAGTGGGTTAAAAATAGGTGAGTTTAGCCTAAGTCCTTAAAACTTTAAAAATGAATGTATTTGGGTAAAATTCAGATTGCTTGGGAAGATAATTTGACTCTGATCCTATAAAAAGAGAAACAGGCTAATATCCCTTGACTAATATTTTTTTTCCTTAAAATTTTCCAATTTTAATCAAAGATTCACAGACAATAAACTGAAAACATAAATTAGTAAGTAAAAAAAAGGAAGAAGAGCTGAACATGTTTGATGACATGCTTCCCACTAATCTCTAGGGTGGGTGTACCAGCATTACATGGGAGCAAGACCAAGCAAGCATCTTTTCAGACACACAGATTAATGAGCAGATATCTCGCTGCTTTTACAGTTACATTATACTTAAAGCCTTATATTTTTAAAAAGGCATATGAAAAGGTGTATACAAAGATAATTTTGGCTTGATTTATATCTATGTCTATATACACATACACACATGCACACATATATACACATATATAAAATTACACTGTTAGCATTTGTTTAAACATCTGTTTAACCTTTTACTTATATATAGTGAATATGAGAACTTGTAGTATCAACAGATATTCACCACTTCTGACTATTACATTGCAGAGTTCAAAACTGGATTTCAAGGGCACCTGGCTGACTCAGGTGGAAGAGCATGCAACTCTTAATCTCTTGGTCCAGTTCGAGCCCCATGTTGGGTGTAGAGATTGAACAAAAAAACTTAAAAAACAAAACAAGAGGTGCCTGGGTGGCTTAGTCGGTTAAGTGTCCAGCTCTTGATTTTGACTCAGGTCATGATCTTACAGTTGGTTTGTAGGTTCAGGCCCCGAGTTTGGCTCAGTGCTGACAGTGCAGAGTCTGCTTGGGATTCTCTCTCTCTCCTCCTCTCTCTGGTCTTCCCCAACCTGTGTGTGCTCACAGTCTCTCTCTCAAATAAATAAACTTTAAACAAACAAACAAACAAAGCTTTAAAACAAAACAAAACTGGGTTTCAGCTTAGGAGCAGTGAAAAACTGCCCTACTGGAAATGCTTTTAAAACTAAAAAAAAATGGGGCGGAGCATCCTGACTTCAGCTCAGGTCAGGATCTCACAGTTCATGAGTTCAAACCCTGCATCGCTGCTGTCAGCTTGGAGCTCACTTTGCATCCTTTCTCCCCCATCTCTCTGTCCTTCCCCACTGGCACTCTCTCTCAAACATTTAAAAAAAAGAAAACTTAAAAAAAAAATCATAATACATATTGAAACATACTCCCCCAAATTGGAAAATATAGGTTAAGTATAAAGAAATTTTAATGAACTATAATTTAAAAACAAGAAATCAAACAGCTCAGTCCCTAAAGCCTCTTCTAAAATGTATACATGATACAGAAATTATTGGGCTTAGTTCCTTTAAAAATGAAAATACCAAAAAAAAGAAAAAAGAAAAAAGAAAATACCTTGATTAGGATTACTTACAGAGTTAAATCCACAAATAATTTTTTTTTTTTTTTTAGAGAAAGGAAAAGAGCACAAGCATGGGAGAGGGGCAGACAGAGAAAGAGAGAATCTCAAGTAGGCTCCATGCTGAGCATGGAGCCCAACTCGAGGCCTGATCCAACCATCCTGGGATCATGACCTAAGATGAAATCAAGAGCCAGATGCTCAACCAACTGAGCCACCCAGGTGCCCCAAAGTCACAATAATTCTATGAAAATAAAAGTTTAAGCAGTTCAAATGTAAAAAGTACATAACTAAAATCCTTCATGCCTATGAAAAAATTAATTCCAGAGAAGGAATTATATGTGGTGAAAAAACAGAAAACTGCAAGGGAAAAAAAATTAATTAACCATTTGAGAAATTCTTTTTCAAGTACTGGTCTTTCCATAGCAAATAAAAGGGATTCCATTTATAGAAGACTTTTACCAAAACAAACAAACAAACAAAAAAATTACATTTTACCTTACAGAATCCTAGAGTAACAAGTAACCAACTTTGCCTAATACAACTCTAAAAAAAAAATGGTTATTTATTAATTTTGAGAGAGATTGAGTGTATGCATGGGGGAGGGGCTCAATCTCACAACCATGAGACCACAACCTGAGCTGAAATCAAGAATTGGATGCTTAAATGACTGGGCCATCCAGGCGCCCGCATATTTTTTTTTAAATAATGTGAAATGTCTTAGTATTGGGAATATAACCACTTTCCCTCTTCAATTTTCTATAAAAATTAGGGGTAATTTTTCCAAATAAATTAACTTGCTGCAATTTTCAGAATGCCATTATCAGGCATCACCTCTAAGGTGGGAAGTGCTCTGTGCCATCACTGGAAAGCAGCTCACAAACTCACAGTGGAGCCAACTGAGTCAACTGAGAAGTGACAGCAATGTGACAGTGTCCAAGAATGCACGAGAAGAGTAAGGCTTGTTTAAAGTCAGGAATATGGTGCCAAAGAGGAAAAGTGAAAGGTTGAGAGCTGAAGCATCAAAAGATTAACTAGCAACTACTGAATGAAAGCCACGTTCCTGATGCTTTTCATATAGTATTGTTATTAGTCAATCCTATCACCTCCACTTTACAGATGAGGAATCAGGTTTAGAAAAGTCAAATAACTTACTGACAAATCATTCAGCTATTATGCAGCAGAGAATTCAAAACTAGATTTGTTTGATTTCACAGCCCACACTCTTTTCACTTCCCTGTGCTGCCTCTCTGGCTCTTTATTGACTTCAGGCTCCCAGTGAGCAGTTTCACCAGTGAGCACTAGGAAGGAAGTGATATTCCTGTAGGCAAATGATCACATACTATCATCTGGGTAGCCCCATTTTCCAGTATTTCTTCATCCCAAGCTATCTTTACAATCTTTCCTCCCATTTTTCCATTTCACAGACCTAACACACTAGCCAGAAAAAAAGAAAAAAAGGTGGGGGGGGGGGAAGGAGACTTGGATATTCTAATTTACAAATTCCTCTTCTTTGTTCAAGTTGTTCCCTACACCTCGGGCCTTTCTCCAATAGCCCTAGTGCCAATTACATCTATGATAGTTGGTCCAGTTCAAATGTCATGTCTTTCAAACAGCATTCCCTAATCTTCCACTCTCCCATTCAGTAGTGTCTCCAGTCTAAATCTTCTTCACTCTTTATACTGGAACCTGTATTAACAACTCATGAGTTTGAGAAAGTTTTAAAATAATCACCTCACTGATTACTTATTAATTACAAAGGAAAAGAGTGCCTTTACAATATAAGTCTATTAGATATTACTTTATTCAAATGATCAAATTTACATCAATAATGAAATATTGCAATATTTACATCACCTCTGATGTGATACACTGAGACATAAAATCAACTACACGGCGTTCCAACCAAAAATGTTTAACATAATGTTATCATAAAGAAATATTCTGACAAATCCAAATTGAGGGACATCCTACAATACAACTGGTCTAGATACTTACTGTTCTGAAAGACCCCTCCCCTCCCCCACCAAAAAAAAAAAAAAAAAAAAGGCTAGAAAACCAGTCCAGATTCAAGCAGGCAACTAAATGCAATGTAAGCTCCTTAAATGAATCTTGGGGCAAACACAAAATCAAACATCTAAGGACAGTATTGGGACAACTGGGGAATTTTGAATATGTACTATACATTAAAAAATAATATCCACGTTAAATTTCTTGAGGGTGACTACTAATTGCAGATATGTAGAAGAAAGTGTCTGTTCTAGGGAAATACATGCTAAAAGTATTTAGGGGTAAAGTGTTGTGAAAGTAACTCACAAATACTTCAGCAAAAAATTGTGTCTACTAGTGCATAAAGCAAGCAGAGCAATACATTAACAACTATCGAATCTAGGTAAGGAGTACAAAGGTGTTGTTATGACACTACTGTGGCAACCCTTCTGTAGGCTTAGGATTTTTCAAAGAGCTGGAAAACAATATTTAAAAGTTATGGGTTTAGGGGCCCTTGGAAGGCTCAGTGAGAACATGCAACTCCTGATCTCAGGGTCCTGAGTTCAAGCCCCACAGTGGGTGTAGAGATTACTTAAAAAAAATAAAAAAAATAAAAATTACGGATTCAAAACAACAAAATCAACAGAAAATAGGGAAAGGTGCAAAGATGATTTAGTACTTGTATTCTGCTCCCAGAATTAACTGTTAACATCGCCATAGTTGCTTTCAGTCTTTCAAAAAAAATTACAGGATCATCCCCATTCTTATTGCCTGCCAGAAGCTGGGAAATTATAGGTAGGGTATGCCCATTTTCAACTTTACTAAATACCACAAACACTGTCTCTCAAGGCAGCTCTACCAATTTAAACTCCACCAGCAGTTTCTAAATTACCATGTTCAGCGACCTCTTCACTAATATTTGATACTGTCAGACATTAAAATTTTTTATCAGTTTGATGTGAACAATTCGGTGTCATTTATAACAATCTAGGATCGCAAAGTAAAAGAGCGTTAGCAAAATAAGAACTTCATCAACAGGGGTGTCTGGGTGGCTCAGTCAATTAAGCATCCCAGTCTTGATTTTGGCTTAGGTCATTTCATGGTTTGTGAGATGGAGCCCCATGTTGGGCTCTTCACTGACAGCACAAAGCCTGCTTGAAATTCTCTCTCTGCCCCTCTCCTGCTTGTGCTCTCCCTCTCAAAATAAATAAATAAACTTTAAAAAAAAAAAAAAAAGACCTTCATCCACAGACCCTTCCTTTCGTCACATCACTGCAGAAAGTTAAAAATAATCAAACATGGCAGCATGTATTAAGAACAATTAGTACCCACATGAACCAAATGCCCACAAAAACTCCCACATAATGTTTGGGAAATAATTTGTCTTTTAAAAAATGTAAGAAGTGGGGTGCCTGGGTGGCTCAGGCAGTTAAGCATCTGACTTCGGCTCAGGTCACAATCTCACAGTTTGTGAGTTCGAGCCCAGCATCAGACTCCGTGCTGTCAGCTTGGAGCCTGGAGCCTGCTTCAGATTCTGTGTGTCTCTCTCTGCCCCTTCCTTGCTCATTATCTGTCTCTCTCTCTCTCTGTCAAAAATAAGTAAACTTAAAAAAATTGTTTTTTTTTAAATGTAAGAAGAAAAGGTTCAAATTCAACCAATCCAGCATACATAATACTCCTTGGAAGATTTAAAAAATAAATAGGTTTTATTCCCAGAAATAACCTAGCTATTATAAATTAACTGATTTATTTACTTATTCAGCAACTATTTACTGAATACCTGTTACGGGCCAGCCACCATTCCAGCACCATGGCGAAGACAAAGTCCCTATTCTCACAGAGCTAACTAACATTCTAATGGGAAGACAAAAATACCTACAAATAACATAAGATCAGATAAATACATTCTATAAAAAAATGAAGGGACAGGGGCGAAGAATGACAAAGGAGGCAGCCTAAGGACACAAAAAAACACCAGGCAAGACCCCTGCAAGACAAGATCCCTCCAAGGCAGTGATTTTGTAATATGGTGTGTTTAATTCAACATGAAGTATTTCAGCACCAACATCGTTTCATAAAATACTCTCCTTTACTCCCCTTTATTTTTTCCAAAAAAAACCCAAAACAGTTTGCTGCACTGGCTTTTCCATTATTGCTATTATCTTAGAAGAAAAAAAAAATTCACACAAGATATTGTCAGGTGCGTCACAAACAGGTTCAAGTTTCAAGTCACACATATTCTAGAAGAAACTTTTTTTTTTTTAAGTTTATTTATTTATTTTGAGAGAGACAGAGAGACAGTGCAGGCGGGGAGGGGCAGAGAGAGAGGGACAAAGAATCTCAAGCGGACTCCCCACTGACAGCACAGAGCCCCATGTGGGGTTCGAATCCACCAACCATGAGATCATGACCTGAGCTGAAGTCAGACTCTTAAACAACTGAGCCACCCAGGCGCCCCTCAAGTCACACATATTCTAAAGAAATGTTACACAGGGTGCCTGGGTGGCTCAGTCAGTTAAGCATCCGACTTTGGCTCAGATCATGATCTCGCAGTTCGTTAAGTTTGAGCCCCGCTTTGGACTCTGTGCTGACAGCTCAAAGCCTGGAGCTTGCTTCGAATTCTGTCTCTGTCTCACTGCTCCTCCCCCACCCCTCTCTCTCAAAAATAAATAAATGTTAAAAAAATTTTTTTTAGAAATGTTACAACTGATTTGTCAATAAGGAGTTTGATGCCAAAATGGAGCTAAACTGCAGAATTTAAAATAGAATTTCAAGGGGCACCTGGGTGGCTCAGTGGGTTGGGTGTCTGACTTCGGCTGCGGTCATGATCCCACACTTTGTGAGTTCAACCCTGAGTCGGGGTCTGTGCTGACAGCTCAGAGGCTGGAACCTGCTTTGGATTCTGTTTCTCTCTCTCTGCCCCTCCCCCATTTGCACTCTGTCTCTCTCCCTCTCTCAAAAATAAACATTAAAAATTTTCAAAAAAAAAAAAACTTTTAAATAAATAAAATAGAATTTCAAGAAAATGACTTACCAATTCTCCAACTCTATCACCTGCACATTTACTTCCTATCATATATGAAAAGAATAATAGCAATAGGAAAATGTATTGGAAGACAGATCTTGTAGTTTTTACTTAAGGATAAAAGATTTGGAATATACCCCTCTTTCAAAAGCCACACTACCTACCTACACGATTTAAAGAAAATCAGCACGCATTAAAATTTCCTTTCACGGGCTTACACAAGAGTTTAGAAGGCTTCAACCACTTAGAACTAGGAGGTGCCTTACTAGAAAAAAATCGAAGGGCCAAAGTGTTCACTTCCCTTTTTTCCTAAGTTTATTTTGCTGATTCCCCAGTACCCTGAATGAAATATCTGCAGTCTATTTTTCAAAATTGTTCCCTGACCCAGTCAAATCTTTTCTTTTACTTCCCTATTTACAAAATTCCCTCTTTCATCTAAACTATAATACTATCTGCCTTGTCTTTTTTTTCAAAGCATTTTTTTTAATGCTTATTTATTTTTGAGAGGGAGAGAGAGAGAGAGAGTGTGAGCAGGGGTGGGGCAGAGAGAGAGGGAGACACAGAATCTGAAGCAGGCTCCAGGCTCTGAGCTGTCAGCACAGGGCCCGACACGGGGCTAAAATCCACGAGATCAAGACCGGAGCCAAAGTCGGTCACTTAACTGACTGAGCCACCCTGGCATCCCTGCCTTGTCTTCTATCTTAGGAAAAAAAAAGGGGTGGGGTGGGTGCCTGGGTAGCTCAGTTAAGCGTCCGGCTTCAGCTCAGGTCATGATCTCATGGTTCATGGGTTTGAGCCCCACGTCGGACTCTGTGCTGACAGCTCAGAGCCTGGACCCTGCTTCGGATTCTGGGTCTTCCTCTCTCTCTGCCCCTCCCCTGCTCATACTCTGTCTGTCTCTCAAAAATAAATAAATGTAAAAAAGAAAAAAATGTTTAAAAAAATAAAAGTAAAAAAAAATAAAAAAATAATAATTCAAATATCCTTCCAGGCAGACTTATAGATCCCCAAACACTTATTTCTACTTCAGGAATTATTAGTCTTTATGTACCATGTATCTCTTTGTCTGCTGAAGGCTATGGACTCTCTCTCAGATTGCTTTTATTTTTATTTTATTTTAGTTAATTTATTTTTAAGGAATCTCTAGACCCAACATGGGGTTTGAACTCATGACCCCAAGATCAAGAGTCGCATGCTCTACTGACTGAGCCAGCCAGGTGCCTCTCAGATTGCTTTTAAATGCATAATTAAATATTCAAAATTACAAAAGAAACCAATTACACTGAACTATTAGCAAACCAATTTAAAAATCGTAATTCGGTAATGTATGTGCAGCTTTAACATCACATTAAATAACAAGATCTAACAGTGTGTCTAATAATGCCATAAATTCGAAGAAATAAGCATAAATGATATTTTAAGATATCTGCAAAAACTGCAAACATGATACAAAAATAGTGGTAATTTTTATTGGTGACAAAGTCACAGGCACTGCTAATTCTACTATGGTTTAACGCCTACATTTATAATTGAAAGAACTAATAAATTAGTTATCAGATAATAACAATAGATGTGATTTTATCCCCATTCTACTTCAAAGATCCCCTATACTCTACCCACCAAATGGTGAAATCCCAGGTTAGAAATCCTTTCTAGTGCAAAGCGTGCGCAAATTGACTTCTGTCACAAATTTTAATATAAAAATAATGATTCTTCCTTTGACCTCTCATCTGAACGTTATCACCATGCCTGTTTTTCCGCAGACTTATACACAGAACCCAATTTCTATGGTTTGCCTAGCCAGCACTCATTTACATTTTGACAGTCAATAAAAGGTGAAGTTAAAGGAAAGGAGATGGAGGCAACCAACAGTCCCTCACTTTCAAGACATCCAACAGCAAGTGAAAAGATGCCGAGAAAGAGAGAGAGAGAGAGAGTGAGTGTGTGTGTGTTTCAGAGGTGGGCTACCCCCAGATCCGTGAGTCCAGCTTGTCAAGAGTCCCGGAAGCATGACATCTTCACCAGCGGCATCCAGAAGACATTCCACCTCTTTCTCGCCCCCTATACTGAGTTCTCTACCTTCCAGGTCGCTCGCCTGTGGCTCCCACCCGAAGCCGCCCCGCGGTTCTCCGG